>NW_003852462.1:3103242-3154968 GCF_000181295.1 Otolemur garnettii
CCCCCACACCCCATTCTTCCCTTCTCTAGCCCTGTTAGGCCCCCACACCCCATTCTTCTCCTCTCTAGCCCTGTTAGGCCCCCACACCCCAATCTTCTCTAGCCCTGTTAGGCCCCCACACCCCAATCTTCTCCAGCCCTGTTAGACCCCCACGCCCCATTCTTCTCCTCTCCAGCCCTGTTAGGCCCCCAGACCCCAATCTTCTCTTCTTCCTTTCTCTGCTTTTTTCCACAAAACATCGAGATGAATCTAGTCCTCCCAGAAGCAGGCACAGGACAGGGGGTGACCATACAGGATTTTATTAGGGAAAATGTCTGTGAAAGAAACCAGGAGGGAACCCAAAAAAGACTGGGACTGCAGAGGGCTGGACCCCCCTGCTGCTGTGAACCCAGTGATGGAGCGGGGAAGAGGTCGGCTGAAAGCCACCTCGAGTCATCTGGGCAAAGCTGCTGGGGAGTCTTTAGGCCAAAGTCAGCCGAGGAGGGAGCCCAGCAGCTCCCAGCAACAGACAAGGTCCTTGGCCTGGGTACAAACACAAGCTGGCTTTTAAAGCGTCCTGGTCGACCATGATCCCTGGCACGGGGGTAGGGGGGAGAATTCTCTGGTGGCCACAGGACTGGACAGCCAAGTCTGTTCATGCTTCTGGTCACCACCTCCTTCCTAGAAAGTGAGCAATGTGAGATGCCTTCATCTCTTCCAATCCTAGCACCACAATAACACCTGGCACGGAGTCAGAGTTCCGTTAAATGTCCTGCCTGAACAAATAGATTAATGAGTGGAGGAGTGAGTGAGTGAATGAGCTACCATTTGTTCCCTTTGGACCCACAGTGCGGTTCACACTCCCCTCCACACAGGGAGCTGGAGGAGAGAAGAATGGGGCGTGGGGGCCTCCCTTTCCACACAGAGCTCTGCTGTATTTTCCTTTCTCTGCCAACCTGGGTGTGGATACCGAGAACTGGGCCCTGTATGCTTGTCTCTATCATGGTGCCAAGGGCCTCTCAGATACTAAAGTCTGCTTGATAAATCTCTGCAGGTCCTCGTTTGATTTTTAGGATACCCGTGTAAGCAAGGGCAGGACTGGGAGGCCCATGTCACATAGGAAGTGGAATGAATTCCCCGCATGTCGACTACCTTCTAACGCCGTCTCTTACACAGCCTCTGTCATGCAACCCGGGAGGTCTTCATCTCTCTCCATCCCTCACCCCCGTCAATGGACTGACAAAGTGGAGATGATGGCCAGAGCCTCTGCCCCCTCGCCATGCCGTGGGCAACCTGCACACAGCTCCAGGTCCTCAGCCCAGGGTCCAGCACCGCCCAGGCAGGGTCTCCACAGAGCTGGAGGCTGGAAAGCTCCAGGGGCCTGGCAGCACCCACCTGTGCTCCCCTCCTCTCTGCTGCCCAGTTACCTCGAACTTAGGAATTGCAAAGGTATGAGAGGGAACAGGTTAATCTTGGGACAGTGCCTTGGAACTCTGAAATAAGAGCTGCCCAGGAAGCCTGGCCATGATCACTCATTGCGATTAATAATAAAGTCACAGGACGTGGAGCCGAGGCCCAGTGCTTTGCAGATTGATGGATCACCACGGCCCTTTTCTACTTGTTATGCTCTTACTTTTAAAGCTTAATCTTCCTGTAACCATTTTTCAATAATCAGGGAAATTAAATTAAATGCAAGTCCTCACTATTAAATCCTGGGTCTTGCTTACCCTGCTCTAAGGAGACCGTTGGAGGCGGGGCAACGCGTGGCAAGCTGCCTCTTTGGTGTCCAGCCTCCAATTCTTCACGTGGCCACCACGTCGGCATTTCTCCTCCCAACGCACAATTTTGGACCAAACCGGACAAAGCTTATAGATTCTGAAATTTGATCACAGCACCACTAAGCTTTCACCTCTCATTGGAATCCTTCCTTTACATTAATGCTGATGAAGTCTGAAATAGGAGAAGCTCGTAAATCACAACCAATGCTAGATCGAAAACTTTAGAATGACAAGAAGTTATTCCAGACGTGAACACAGGCCTATTTGTTTTGAGCACTTTGTAGCTTTGCGCTGGGCTGTACAACAAAGTATCCAGGCAGCCCTTTGAGTTCCGCCCTAGCCGCCTGAAAGCTGTAGATGATTTTTTAATGAAGGATAACGCACATTGAGATTTGCTTGGGATTAGCTTCCTTCCATATGAATCTCCATCGGGGAAGAAAAAAGAAAGAAAGAGAAAAAGATGGTCAGTACCTCATACACATCTGTGGTTTCCATAAGAGGATGTTTTAAAGATAGTGCCGTACCGAGAGTGTAAAAATAAATTAAGGAGGCTTATGAACTGTGCACCAGAGATGGTAGCACCATCTGCTTTAAGTAACATTTATTTTCCTGGGAAAAAAATATGTTCTAAAACTGAATAATGTCCGTGTAGTCTAAATATTTGCTTTCGACGAGCATCCTGGGAATGATATGCAAACGTCCCAAGAATTCAAAAGGCATTACAAAATATTGAAATGAAGAGAAACAAAGTTATTCTACTATGCAGTGTGTTCGATTGCTATGTAAATGTGAGAACATTATTATTTATTGCTTTTTCAGCTCTGACGGGTGGGAATATTGCAGAATCAAAAGACATCTGTTGAGTGTAGTGTGAGTGTCTGCAAAACCGCCATCGGGGCTGAGTGGGGCTTTTCCTGGACCCCTGGGTGCAGGTGCAATGTCACAGTGAGAAACAGATTGCGCTGAGCTCTTTGCAGCCACTTACTTGGCGCTGTTTAAACACGGGAGAGGGTGTTCCAGGACGCGGCCGCGCGCTAACTCTGGCTGACACTCGATCCCATTCCCTGCACTCTGAGCAGGTCAGACTTTGCAGGTTGACTAAACTATTCCACGTTCTGAATAAACCATCAGGGACCTTCAGGATGGCTGTCAACAGCACAGGCCTAGGCGTGGACAGGCCTGGGCGCTGACCCCTGGAACACGCTGGCTAGGTTTGGAACACGCCATCTCAGTTTGACTAGACAGTGGGAACGGTAATGTCAAAGGGTTGTTAAGAGGATAGAATTCTCTGACACGCATGGAGTGCTTGGAGTTTGGTTACTAGGACTTCTGTTCACGGTTTAGTTTTCCAGCCGACATGAAAGCCCTAATGGGGTCCTAGGGGAGTAGAAATGAAAAATATATCTGAGACATCTTGGCTCGCACTCTCTGAAAATCTTACTGACACATGATGGGGGGCATTCGATAGAGAGACAGGATTCATTAACTTGCGGCTGCAGGCTTTGAAATGTGTCCCGCCGTCTCCGGTCCAATTACCTTCTTTTATCCTTTGATACTTTGGGTCTTCCAGAAGCAGTTGCACCCAGCCCCAAACAGCAGGTCTTAAATATCCTGAGGACACCTTCTCACCTTTCCTAAGCTCACTCAGCGGACCTGACGGGGGACACTAAGCAAACCCAGGGAGCATTGAAACGGCTCCGCCATGGACAGCTGCTCTTGTCGCACCTTCCCCAAGAAGGGAAGAGAGCGCTTTGCTCACGGTTCACTGCAAGATATTGTTTTAATAACCCATATTTCTCTCCAATGATTATTTATAATTATTTATTAATACCTAGATATTACTTAGTAGACGCTCTGTGCTGAGCACAGTGTTATCATTATTTAGATTATTGCTATTATTACTAAACCCACTCTATTAATAATGATTCCTGCGAGTGTACCAGGGAGCACACTGGTCACTGAATTGCCAGGGTCTTGGTTCCCGGGAATAACTTCTTCATTTTCACGGCTTCTTCACTGAAAATGGGAGAGGGTTCTGGGGCTGTGCAGTGCTCAGCAGTGTGCCAGCAGCCAGCACGGGCTGGGAAAGCATGGCCCCGACTAAGCCTGCTTTCTGCTTTCCCCCAAATTAAAGGGCACCTACAGGACTTTCGAGGTATTTGAGCCCAGCACTGACAGGCCGCATCTCCTGGGTGCCATAACAATGCCCGTGGGTGGGGCTTGGAGAGTCTGGGGATGGGGCAGGTTGGCTACAAACCACACTGAGGTGTGTCCCTCCCTTCACCCCACAGTGTGGGGCTGGAGGGCTGAGAGGGCAGGGGAGCCCCTGCAGCAGAGGAGCTGAGCAGTGTGTGGGGGGGAGGGGGATTCCAGGTGTTCTGGGAGCTATAGAAGATGGCAAGGCTGACAATGGGGTCTAAGAATATGGAGAAAGGCCTGGTGTTACAGAAACACAGACCCAGAGAGACCCCATAGGAACGGGGGGCTCCAAGGGGAGAGTGATCCATGGCCATGGCAGGGGAAAGACCCAGAGACCTGTTTCTACAGGGAAGATGTACCAGCTGACAAGAAGGAGAACACAGGGTAAATATTTAATCACGTAGCTGGTCAGCGGCACAGCTGGGGCGTCAGACCCAAAGTCTGCCGGCTTCCAAAGCTGGTGATCTTATCATTGAACTTATCCACAGATAACGCACGGCAGGGTGGTGGGGGGAGCTGTCGGGGTGGTGTGAGCAGCATCAGGAGAGAAACAAAAAGAAAGAGCTAGACTGGAAATCGATGGAGCCAAAGATAGCCACGGGGTGGGGACTCGCAGGCCACAGGCCTGGCTGGGTTCAGATGGGAGACAACGCTGGCAGCACAGTGGGGCAGAGGTGGGAGAGGCAGGTGAGGCCGTCTGGGACTGCAGAGGACACAGCTCAGAGTGACAAGCAGACAAAGGGGGCCTCGGGTGCGAGGGCCACCCCCACCAAGCTGGACCCTCTAGACAAAGGCGGCCCCGAGAAAAACGGATTGACAACCGGAGAAGAGGGTTTGTAAGAAGCCAGACTGGACACGGCGGTGACAGTCAGGCGCTCTGAGCCTCAGGTCCATGTCACTCGGTGACACAGGCCTTTCTACGGCAACGCCTGCTGCCACGTTCTGAAGAGCCACTGTTTCTGTCCTTGCTTAGTGTGGGCCCGGCTTGCTGCAGACACCTGTTCCTGCACCGTCCCTGCCAGGTACCCTTGACCTCAGCCAATTGCTATGGTAACCATGAGTTCTTCAGCGTGAGGAACCACAGACAGAGCAGGCAGCGAGCCGTCTTTCCAGCACAGTACAGTTCAGCCCTTTCCCGCCAGGACACACAGGCAAACACTTATGGGGGCTGCCGTGCTTAGTACGCTCTGGGGGACGCACATGACCCAGGTTCACATCCTAACACGCTCTTGCTTAGGGCTCTATTTGCTCCTTTCCTCAAAGGTTTGTTAATTCCATCTCCCTGAGTACCTGCCATGGACCAAACTCCATGTAGGGAGACATTAAAACTTTTTTTTTTTGCCTTTTATGAAGTCATATACACATAGATCATGAAGGCATTTATGCGTATGTGGGGTATAATTTTTGAGAAAGAAGCAGGATTTGATCTGGGCTCTGAAGCCTGGTTGTAAAAATACCTGGTTGTGTTTTACAGGTTCCTGGGAAACCAAGCTGAGTCAGGGGCACAGAAGTTTGTCCTGCTGCAGCCTTGGAGCAGACAGGGGGGTGATGGCCAGCAGGATGCTCAGGAGGTGGGGGCCCCTCCAGGGGGGTGGGGGGTCCACTTCCAGCCACGCACTGTTGACACTGCTGCTCTCCCTGTACTGGTCACCGAGGAACATGACACCCCAGAGAGAGAGGAAGCAGGGGGAGGAGGGCTCCCCCTTCTCCAACCACCTCCGTGACTCCGGGATCCTCAGGGAAGCTGGTGGCTTTGTCAGCCACTCAGAGATGATGCCCCAGCAGAAACAAATCTGACTACAAAGAATAATGCAAAGCCATGTGTCCAAGTCCTGGCTTTGACTCCTGCAAAGGGGGAAGATGAGAACTCTCCCTGGTTACAAATGGACACTGCAAACACAGCGTGGGGCTGTGCTGGAGGTGAGCTGAGGTGAGCCGAGGTCAGAAGAGGCGGGAGTTCGGGGTCGCCTGGAAGAGGAAGAAGCACTGACGTTTGCCCACCACAAAGACGCCTCCTTAAGCAACACTCAGCTGAGGGCTTTGCGGATGATGACAGGGCCCCTCCGGGGGACTGTTTGCTATTTTTGCTTGGCGGTTACACAGCCTTGGCTGGTGCGTTACCTGGGAGTGAGTTCACTGATAACATCACCGGCTTTGGAATCAGGCAGACTTTGGGTCTGACACCCCAGCTCCGCCACTGACCAGCCATGTGATGAAATATTCACCCAGGAATGATACAGGGTGTTCAGTAAATGCTGGGGGCTTTGCTCTCCTCTCCTTCCCCTTTTCTTTACTGTTATTATTGTTTATGAAACGAAAGCCCCTTTGGGATTGTTAAAGTTAGACATCTGGAACAGATTTCAAGCGAGGCCCGTGCGCCCGGGACAGATGAGCCACACTGGCGGCCCCTTTGCCTCTGTGCTTAGATTTTGCCTCTAAGTTCTGAATGTGGCAGCTTCATTCACAGTGTCTCCGGTCAACTTCGCCATACCCTGCAGCCTGGGCCAGTGTAGTGATTGTGCCCTGTTGAGTCACATGGGACACTTGGTTCCACACTCTGTTGTCCTCAGCTTGAAACTCTTAATATATATACATTTTTAACAAGGAACCTGCATTTTCATTTCTCACCAGGTCTCATGAATCGTATAGTATCTGTGAGGTCTTTTCTTCTCCACCTTCCACAGCCGGGGGAAGCAAAGCCACGTTAAGACTACACGGAACAAGATGATTAAATCATAAACACTCAGGTTCACACAAGTGCCTTGAATTTTTTTTAATGGTGATAAAATGTACATAATGTAAAATTCACCATTTTGACAGTTCCAAAGTAGTCGATTCTGTGGCTCTTAACACGGTCACTGCGCTGTGCTGCCGTCACTACTCTAGTTCTACCCCTGAAGCCAAACCTGCGCCCTTCCGTGGTCACTCCCCATTTCCCCTACCACTCAGCCCCTGACAACCACTGGTCTGCTTTCTGTCTGAGATGGTTGAATGTATGTGTCAACTCGACTGGGCTAAGGGGTACCCAGATAGCTGGTGAAACCTGCTTCTGGGTATGTGTGAGAGAGTGTTTCCAGATCAGATCAGCATTTGAATTAGGAGACTAAATAAGGAAGATCCACTTTCACCAGTGTCGGGGGAAACATCCTCCAATCCACTGAGGGCCCACATAGCACAAAAAGACAGAGGAAGGGAGAATTCTCTCCCTGAACCGTCTTTTCCTGCCCTTGAACACTGGAGCTCTGATTCTTGGGCCTTTGGGCTCCGGGTCGTAAACCATGTTCTCTGCCCTCTCCACACACTTGGTTCTCAGGCCTCTGGACTCAAAAGGAATCTCATCTCCAGTTCCCCGATTCCCAGCCTACACGCACAGATGGGGGTACTTCTCAGCCTCCATAATCCCCATAACCAATCACATGTGCCAATGCCCATAAAAAATCTCTTCCTCCTCCCTCTACACAATACACACACACCACACAGACACACATCCATATACATTTTGTTCTTCTATGGTTCTCTTTCCCAAGAGAAACCAGAATAATACACGATCTCCATGGACTTGCCAATGCTGAGTATTTCATATAAATATAATTCTGTAACATGGGGCCTTCCTTGAATACTGGGTCCACATTTAATGTGTCTGCAAAACAGACTAACAGTCCCCAGTTGTCAGTGTTGACGTGAAGAATCTCAAGAAGCTACTCAGGCACAGAGTAAACATCACATGCAAAGCAGCCCCTCCTAACAGTGTCCCTGGTGTCATCACCACTGTCACTGCAGCCTCTGTGAAGAAGCCAGTGAGGACGGCCTCTGACTGTGACGATGGTGATATGAGCTGGCCGGCCCACCCCAGACCACAGAACTAGCAAATACTAAGCCCGAATCCTGGCTGCAATTCTAATTCTCAATCCTATTGAAATGTCTGTAATCTCCTTGGTCACCTGGCTGGGCCTTTGGATACTGCAGAGACAGGGAGCTGGCAGAGCAGAGATAGATGACCAGAAAAGGTCTTCAGGAAGACGGGACAGTGTGTGGACGAGATGAGGCCGGAGCCGAACTGGGCAGGTCAGCTGAGGTCATGTCCTGGGGGCTTTAGTGCCCAGCCTCAGAGTCTGGACCCCACTCTGCACAGCCTTGCTGCACCCACAGAAGCCTTTGAATAGATTGTCACAGGAGCAGGATTCTGCTCTATGAGAATTTACCTGGAAAGAAGGATTCTGCCAGATAAGAGAAGGCACACAGAGTCAGTGCCGGCCTCCCGGGAAGCGTCGGGCCCTGGGCACGTTCTTTCTGTGTCACAGAATCAGTGATTTGTATCATCTTAAAATAACTACAATGCTTTGTCTGGAACCCCACTGTGGAAGCCTCCGAGCATCAGCAAACAACCATCCTTTATCTACCTGTCTGGGGATTAAACAGAACCGGATGGTTTGGTTCCTGCAGCCCAGTCCCTCGGGGACCCTTCCCATTCTCCAGGCCCAGAGGAGGCAGGGGAGCTGCTGCATGTCTCTGCCTAGCGGTGAACCTGCAGCCTGGGTCAGAGGCCCAAGTGCACAGGAGCACGACCAGCCCTGTCACAAGGGCCACCCCTGGGCAGGGGACAGCACTTGGTCCTGCGGTGCACACAGGCATTTATTATAGTTTTCTGGATGTCTCTGGGCAGGAAGTCCAGAGGGGCTTTTCTTGTGCATTCTGAAAAGTTGGAACTTTCACAGAAAGTGAACTTGAGAACTAGTAATTTTTTCTTAAGAATGGTCAGGTTGTCGTGGGGCAATCTTCTTGAGAACCAAGGGAAGATTCCCTTTTCGGAGTGATGCCTCGTGAAAGGGGAGAGAGGAACAAAAGGGAGACAGGGAAAGAGTTTGTCCCCGGGCCTCAGGCTCGCAGGCTGAAGAACATGCTGAGGCTCTTTGGAACAGGACGGCCAAGTCGAGAGGCAACCTTTGCCCCAGCTGCACAATTTTAAGTGCGGTCCTCAAGAGGCTATGTACGTAACTTTCAATTCTTCGGTTTCTAGCTCTCCCACTTACTACCTTCATGATCTTTGGCAAATTGCTCATCTTCTCTGAATCTCAAATTCCTCATCTGTGAAAGGACAATAAAGCCACTGAGCTCATGAATTTCTTGTGGATATTAAATGGAATAATTGGTGCAAAGCCCTTCTCCCAGGCAGCGTCCGTGAGCGGTGGCTGACAGGTGCAATGAGGCAGCTGGCTTAGTTGTCCCTAAATCCCCGACAATAATGCCATCAATGTTTAAGTTGCTATTATCTTCTTCAAGTAGCTGTCCATTTGCTTACGTTCCCGTTTAGTAATGTGGCTTTATTTTGTTTTAGTTTCATTTATGGAAATCAGCCCTTACCATATTTTTCCTCTCTTGCTTTATGTCGACCCCAATTTTAACTCCTTCACGGTGTTTGAAATTCTATTTTCTTTCCTTCCTACTATCCTGTTACTCCAAGCTCTCTTTTTTCCCCTCCCTCTTGAAATTTACTGTATTAAGTTCATTTCTTAGTTCATGTTTTTTCCCCAGAAGTTTGGAAAACTTAATTCTGGTAAACTAACAATAGCCTTTACGTTTTTTGCTAACGAATGTGTGTTTTTTTTTCCCCCTCTCCACAGTGAATGAGATTCCACAGCATCTTCATGTAAAAACAATGCATTGAATGTACTTCTTTCTAGTGATCCGGGTTTTGAGCTTGTCCAGATTGTAGTTTCAAATTGTTCTGATTTTTTTAATATGACAGCCTCTTGTTTCATTCAAACAAAGGCAGCAATGTTAACGGCATTCTGAAGCTTTGGACCGACTTGCCATCTGCCTGTCTTAGCTTCACTCTGTCTGTCCTGCTGCGTGAAGACGTCGGCCTGGGCTTCCATGTGAGCTCCCCTGGTATGCCTGTTTGATGGTTTATCTTTCAGGAACATTTCAGCAGTTGTATAATTTTTAAAACATCTGCACGTTTGGGAGATTTTTTTGTCCTCTGTCAGCTGATCATTTAGCTTAATTTACAACTCTAAACTCAAGGCCCCTTTTCTCACAAAGTTGGAGATAGCTTTAAAGGCTTCAGAATGCCTTTGCTGTTGTTTAGCAATTTGCCTATAACTGAAAACAAAAAAGTTTCAGTATTTAGAACATATTTTCTTCCAAAGCCGATGCCAGAGTAATTCTTGCTGTTTTGAACATGCCCTGCTCCCTTTTCATGATACACTTTCAGGATTGAATTTTTTTTTTTTTCCTAAGCTTACATTTCAGAAATTCCAGCTATATCAGAGCTAAAATTTAAAATATACTTTTGAAGCAATGGTTAAAATGCGTGTTACATGAACACTGAAATGAATGTTTAAAATGCAGGTTAAAAGTTAAAATATACATTCACATTGATTCTGCTTAGTGTTTGATAGTTCCTTGACACTTGAGGCTTTTCAACACTGGGTCATTTTTTTCTATTGCTATTTTTTTTTAACTTCTTCTCCTTCATTACTTCTGGATCGCCCATTATTAGGTAATTATTTTATTTTCAGATCCATCATCTGTGTCTCTAAGGTTTTCTCTCTTTGTTTCTCTCTTTATATTCCTGTGCGTGTGGGATCGGAGAGTGACTCGTTTTAACTTGGTTCTGAACCCTGACTATCTTGCCATCTAGCCCCTCTCCAGAATGTGTCTTTTATAAATCTTATTTAGATGTGCTTGCTGTTTTCTAGTCTTATTTCATAATAGTTTCTTCTTTTCAGTTGCAATAGATCTGTGTGTATAGAAGGGACATCAAAAAGTTATCCGTCCTCCCTAAATTGGTCTATAGGTACAAAGCGTGTCCAATCCAAATTTGAATGGGGACTCTATGGAACTTGATGAATGGATTCTAAAATTTACGTGGACGTACAAAATACCAAGAATAACAGTAAAAATGAAAAATAAGATGAATTATTTGCAGCAGCAGGCATCAATGCCTACCAGGACACAGCTGTGAGATGACGTGAAATTGCCGCACAAGTGGGTAAATTAGCCAGGTGTCAAGTGCAGAGAGCCCGGCGTTAGACCCACACAGGAAAAAAATGAGGTGGCCATGCAGAGTAATGGGCAAGGAGGGACTTTTCAGTGACTAGTGCTGGCACAATTGGCTATCTATATTTTTAAAAAGTGGAATAGGCTATCTACCTTACATTCTACACAAAATTAATTTCAAATAAATGTAAAACTTTCAAGTAAAAAGCTTGAAAGACCTTTTTACAGAACTCAAACATGTTTAAAAGAAAATATAAGTTGGGTGCGGTAGCTCACACCTATAATGCTAGCACTTTGGAAGGCCAGGATAGGTGGGTTGCTTGAGCTCCAGAGTCCAAGACCAGCCTGAGTAGAAGACCTGGTCTCTACTAAAAGTAGAAAAACTAGCCTAGTGTTATGGTGGGCACCTGTAGTCCCAAATACTCGGGAGGCTGAGGCAAAAAGATCACTTGAGCACAGGGGTTTGAGGTGGCTGTGAGCTATGACACCACAGCACTCTACCTAGGGCCACGGAGTGAGACTCTGTCTCAAAATAAATAAATAAATAAATTATACATATATTATGTATATATGTGTGTGTATGTATATATACAAATAAAAAGTTTGAGTTAGGTAAGAAACTCATAAAACAGAACCAAAATAATAAATATTTTAAAAAATAATTGTAATGACTTTGCAATTAAAACTATTTCCCAAAACACATCATAAAGAAAGCTAAAAACTGAGAGAAGGTATTTCCAGTGCCTATAACTGAAAACAATAAAAATTTTAGTGTTTAGGATATATGAAGAAATCCTTTAAGTCAATAAGACAAAAAGAAATGAACCGGGCAGCGCCTGTGGCTCAAAGGAGTAGGGCACCACCCCCATATGCCAGAGGTGGCGGGTTCTAACCCAGCCCCAGCCAAAAACTACAAAAAAAAAAAAAAACAAGAAAGAAAGAAAGAAAAGAAATGAACCAACAGTAAAAGGTGCATCAGACACAAACTATCCTTTTCCCGGAGAAACACGTGTGCACAGTAGACAGCAGGGTAATTTGCCGCCTTAGTACCCGAGCGAACCTAAATTAAGATACAATGGATAGACCATCTCATTTCAACTCCACCGGGTTGGCAGCAACTAATAAACTGATAAGACAGTGTAATGTAAGTGCGTACAGCTACTTTGGAAACAATGTGGCATTATCTTGTAACGTTGAACAGGCACAGGTGTGGGAACTTAGCGATATACTCCCAGGTGCACTCTTTAAAGAAATTCTCGCATAGATACGTCAGGAGCCGGCACAGTTCAGATCAGCAAAGAAACCAGGAACTCCTATTCATCAACTGGAGAGTGGATAAGAAAAATTACAGTCTATCTACACAATCAAACACTGCACCATTAAACACAAATGAACTATGGCTGCACAACCACATGGGTCCATCCGAGATGCGTAATATTATGAAACAAGTCCCTATGATGTACCATTAAAAGGAAATGAATTACAGGATACACACAACAACACGGACGGATCTCAGAAACATAATGTTGCGTGAAAATGACAAGTCCCAGAAGACCACATTCAATAAGGTACTACTTTAATAATAGTCAAAAATTTGCAAAACTAAGTAACATGCTCATTAGATTTGCACACACGGAGTGATGGGCTTTCTTCCAGCTATAAACGAATAACAAAAACAGTCAATGAAACAGGCAAGCAAAGCTCATTACCAAATAATTCAGACAACGTGCTCTTTGAGTGTCTTTTCCTTAGGAGCTACAGTGAGTGGATTTTCTTTTGTTTGATCATGTTACTTAATAAAGAAAAATAATTTGGAAAACACAAAACCTGGGAAGAAGAAAATAAAACTGCCTGTAGTCCCCCATCACTTTCTGTCCCCTACAGATGGGTTGATTTTGTTTTTATGACTGGTAGAGATCCAGCCTGATTGTGCCCATTTCTTCAACTGCAGGGTTCAGGGCAAAGAAGCCCGTCCAGGAATTTCATTTCAGGATGCTGTTTGCCACTCAAGCTGCAGAGCGCCTGGCCGCGAGGGCCTGTGGGCTCTTATGGTCTCACACTCCTGAACTTTTCTTAGAGCTATTCACTTGTGCTCAAGTGACAGAAGTTGTCCACCTGGTGACCATACCCAAACCAGCATTTCCACAGATCCATTTGTGTGAAAATATTATGTTGTCCTAAGTGTAGTCTTTAGAAAACTGGAATCCTTAAAGACAGAATTTCCGTCGAAAATAAAATTTAACAAGTTCTCTAGAGAAATTATCTGGGGTCAGAGATCCAAACTTGCTAAATAAACATATTGTCAGAGACTAAAAAGGACCAATTTCCCTCCCCCACCAACTCCTTTCCAAACATTAAGAAACTCAATAATCCTGTTTTTCTTCTAGCTTCAGATAGAGCAAGTGTTCATAAATATTCATTTTTTTTTTCAACTGGAAGCATTAGGCCTTGTTACTTCAAGTGGAACTAACTGAAAATTAATGATGGTTTTCAGAAAAAAGCAAGATTATATACACAGAAGCAATTAAACACAAACCTATTAATTATTTAACAACTTGTTAATGAGCAGAATTTCCGCATTCAGGTTGTAACTACTCTAGCTTGCCCCTGCCAAGTCACTTAGATATCATATCCTTTCAAAGTTTGGCTTTGAGAGATATAAGAGTTGGGGGGCTTTCCGCAGAGATTTGCATCTCTAAAAAAGAATCTGAAATGCCAATTACGGAGACATAGCAAAGGCCTGAGCTGGAAACAGAGCAAAGAGACCATCTTAAATTTTGATCCAAAACCCAAGATGTGATGAAGTTTAATTTCTGACTCAGAATGTTTGTTGTGAGAAAACAAATAGTCGTGCTATTTCTATTTTGTGCATATTTGTACACATTAGCATGAATTAGAGCAATTTTAAATTAATTGTATGTGTTATTTGAAGTGAGTTCAGAATGCAAGTATTACAAAAGCACCGAGGTAGAATATTTCCTTACATTACAGAAACTCAAGGTTGAAGTCTAAAATAAATAATGCCTTTAAATATGTCATATTTGTTCAGTGGCACCACCTATAGGCAAAGGTGCAACACTGCATCCCAGCAATATGAGACATAAATACCTAAATTGGCCTTCCTGAATCATAGAAGTAAATACATCAAACTGCCAAAAGACGTTTATATGTGACTGATTTTCCTTCTTCTTTATTGTGTCTGTGTTTTCCCTGAACACTGCAGCACTCTTAACAGGGCTTTGCTGTGGCTCAGAACACTATACCCCAAAGTGTGACACCTTGGCTTGCTGAGTACATTGAACTGAAAAATACTGTAAAGGCCTCAGAAGAATCGTCCTTCCCCCTATCCTTCTCTTCCCACCTAAGCAAGTCACAGAAACCAAAATGCCTTCTTCCCAAGGCAGGGCATAGAAACCAGAACCCCTCCCCCAAAAGAAGCCATACAATTTGGAAAAGTCATTTTCTCTCTCCTCTCTTGAAGGCCTCCATTCCAGAAGGGTCCTTCCTCATACCCGTAGGAAGAAATGATACACAGAGAGGCCAAAAAGAATGTGAACAGACAGGTCTTGCCAGTAGATCTTACCCCCTTGTCCAATAGCATTTATATATGACTGTCCATTCTTCATTGAACCTAAGCTGAAAAATAGTCTTCCCTGAGTCTTTGGAGCTTCATTTCTGAAGGTTCTTGTGTCATATAAAATTTTGATTAAATAAATTTGGTTTATTTGTTGTTGTTACCTTGTCTTTGGTTATTGAAGTGCTTTTACCTTTGTGATGGTAAAGTGCCATTACCTTTGTGATGGGTGAGGAAATGTGTCACACTATTCCACCTCTACAATCTCTTTTTTCCCCAAGGTACTTTCTATCCTAGGTGAACTCACCCAGTCTTATGGCTTTATATACTTTCCCTATTTTTGTGACTCTGAATGACAGACCCCAACCTGGATTTTGCATTGAAATCCAGACATGTATCTCCAACTGGCTACTCAAACATTTCTGTATCCATGTCTAGTGAACAGCTCAACCTTGAACCAACATGTCAGTAAACAGAAATGCTAGTCTTCTAATTTATTGACACCAAACTTTGGAATTATCCTTGACATCTCTCCTTTTCACACCCCACATCTAATCCATTGGACTATATGGTAGGTTTTCCTGCCATAATACATGAAATCCAACCACTTCTCTCACCCATGCTTCTGTCACCTCCTTGGAGAGGTCATTATCCCATCACTGCATTAACTGCCTTGTGTTCAGCTGCCTCCCACACCTCCAGACCATTCACAGGGTGATCTCTTTAAAACACGACTGGCCTCACGGGACTCTGCGGGTACCTAGTAGTTCATTGGTGTCTTGTTTCTCAGAGTAGCAGCCAAAGTCCTTTCACTGCATCAAGGCACCACATCTTCTGCTCTCAGGACCATACTGGCTTCATCTCCTTCTATCTCACCCTTTCTCACTCAGCTCCAAGCAATAGGGCCCCTGTTGTGGCTACAATGTGCCCAGAGCCCAGTACTGGGGCCCTGGTACTCCTCCTTCTTCTGCTTCAACATTGATTTAATGAAGGCAGATCTTCCCTGACTGCTACCCCGCCCCCACCTGACCTAGTAGTTGTTTTGTTTTTACTAACCTGTGTGCTTCCTACATACTTCTCATGTGGTTACAGATGTGTGCAGTCACTCACTCACTCATATACGCATATCTGATCACTCATTCGTTGTCTCTTTCCTCCTACAAAAGTAGGGCCAAGACTGTCTGTTTTATTTCCTGCTATGTTCTCTGTCCTAGAACTATGCATCACATAGAGTAGACACTCATTAAGTGTTTGTCAGAGAAAAGAGTGACTAGAGATGGATTCCATTAATAAAATCATTAATGAATAAATTATAGTAGAGCTTCCATAGCTGAGGTCCTCCCTGCAATGACCACCTCCCTAACTTGACCTAATCTTCATAGACTGGACACGTACCGTGTGTGTGTATCAGTAGAGGAGGCCTGGTTCCTTATGCTGACCACCTCTGTGTGTTGACCAGTTTGTTACAGTCCCTCGGGTGGTCACCTGCAGAGGTCATACTATATTATTTATTAATGAATGGATTTTCAATAAATGAACAAAGACTGTATTGTAACATGTTTGGAAGATGGTCTAACACCACGGAGAAAACTGACAAATCACAAAAAGTATTTTGAAATGATATGTAAGTGTGGGAAAATACTAAACTTCTAGATCAGAGGTGAAACTTGCTGTGTGCCGCCACTTGCTCCCAGCTTTACCATGTGAGCCCGATGGTCTTCTGGCTGGACACATTCAGGCTTCATCATCCATCTAACTGCAAAGCTCTAGAATCTTGCTGCTCAAAGTATGGTCCAGCCACCAGCATCCCAAGCATCTCTCTGGAGCTCATAGGAAAAGCAGAAGCTGGTCTCTACCTTGATTCATTGAGTCAGAGTCTACATTTCAACAAGATCCCTTGTTGATCTGTTTGTGAGCAAAGACTGAGAAGCACTTGTGTCCACAGTGGCTGCCAGTTTGGTCACAGCAGGCACACAGGCTCAAATCTGTGTGATATCCCTGAGCTAAGGGACTGCCACCACTTCTCTCCTGATTTAGGGGCTTCCATCCTATTTCTTCACACTTGTCAGAAGCCATGTCCCAATTCTTGCGTCACCCATGTAATACTGATGCACATCCACAGTGCCTGGAAGATAGGAGGGCTGCCAACCACCTCCTCCGCCTTATCGGACTCTCAGGCATTTGCAGCTCTGTGCACAGTATGCTGCTTGCACCCCCTCTGCAGCCCTCAGCACTCTGATACCCCCACCCCACCCCATCACCCTGGGGAAACCAACAGGGCATTCTCCACCCCAGCTCACCTCCCAGAGAAGCAGAAACAGTGCCCCAGAACAAGGTGGAAACCCACTAGGGGAAGGGCCAGCCATCCTTTGAGTGGGCTGCCAAAGCCACCTGTTCCCTTCTCGCCCTCTGTCCTCTCTCTTAGTTGGCCAACTGCAAATCCAGAGGCCACTCCTAAATAACAGCTACGTCTGGAAAGAAACACTGAATGAGACATAGGCTGATGAGCTTTGTGCAATAAGAGAGAAAAGAGGTGGGTAGATGAGCCCGGAGTTCAACACAGAGTAGTCCTCACTCTGAGTCAGCCTCTCCCACTACTAGGGGAAAATAAACCCATCCCCTCCCTACCCAGAAGAGCCCAAACTGGGGCTAATGGTTTTGCCCCATCTGGCAGATGCACCTGTGAGCCCAAACAGCCGAGAACTCTAGAGGAAAGGTTCGGAGATATCTGAGATGCACACATGCTGTTTCATAAAAGGCAGCTTGTTTGCCAGTCAAAACAGAATTAACGGATCAGATAGAACAAAAATTTAAAATAAAAGTTTTTAAAATGCCCCCAGATTGGTAACTGTGGACGTTAAAAGCACAAAACAAATCCAAGAATATATGAAAAGGAATCTTAGAGAAAGTCTAAAACAATAATATTTTAAATTGTGAACCCTGGAGATGGTTGGGATGTCAGAATGTGGGAGACAAAATGAAGCTGGAAGGTCGGGTGAGTGAGACGCTCACCCACAAGGCCTAAGAGAAAAGAAAGAGCTAGAAACAGTGGATGGGGTGGAGCGAGCTCTAGACATCCACATGGGAGGAGCCCGAGGGAGAGAGAAGATACATTCTGAAAAGCAAGAAAAGACCAAGATTTTTACAGAAGTAGAAGAACGGTATTCTCAGCTGGGCAGGGCTCATGAAAGGCCCAACTGGATAGATTAAAACTAAACTTTACTTAGAGACATTAGAATGAAATCTAAGATCATCAAAGGGAAGAGAAGATTCTAACAACGTTCAAAGGGAAAAAACAGATGACCTACCAAGATGAAAGAATAATACTGAAACTATGACTTGTGTGCGTTCACGTAGCTACTGAAAAATAGGACGTTCAAAGTGGAGAGAAGAAGTTTAGCCCTAGACCTGAGCACTCAGACAGGCTGCCATGGACACGTCGGGAGAATACGGCAAGACTGCAGAACCTTCACCACAGACACTCTTAAGAATTGGTATCACCAAAGCCAGGGACCCTCGGATCCTCATATATGAAGAATATACACTAAGAAATAAAATGGAAGGAAAAAAAGGTTCCGTTTCTGGCAATAGAATAGTCTAAAAATTCTGAAAACCTTTTCCACTAAAAAATACCTGGGAGTTCTGGATAAATTACAACAAAAGTAACCAAATGAGAAGCTGAGCTCATGAGAAAGTAAAAACAAACAAACAACAACAATAATAATAATCCCCAACTGTTGGGCTCAGGAAAAGAAAAGGGAGGGAAAATTAGAGTGGGAGGTGAGGGTGGAATGATGGCTGCTCTTGGGAAGATCCCAACACCAGAGTCATAGAATCGCAGGTTTTAACAAACGTGGGAAGCAGAAGACAAGACCTGGGTCCCTTAGAATGGAAGTTTGAAGCTGAGACCTCCAGACGAAGTCAAGGCCTCCAAGGACTGCAGACTCTGTGAAAAAGGTGGGCGATGGGGAAAAATCTTGTTGGCAATTGGGGGGCAAGAAAGAAAGTAGTTTTCGTAAGCCTTACCAGAGAATAAGTGACCACAGGCTGACCCTCATGCAGGCTGACAGTTTGAATTGATACTTGATGCAGAGACCAGATATATCATAGTGGAGTGGTTCAGAGAAAATCCCTGTTCTCCACTCAACAATCTGAGCAACTTTGCTTAAGTTGAATAACCTTACCGTTCCTCCATATTCCACCTTGAAAAGGATAGGGGTCCTCAAACTTTTTAAACAGGGGGCCAGTTCACTGTCCCTCAGACCATTGGAGGGCCGGACTGTGGGCCCAGGACAAGTCGGCCGCTAAGCAGGACAGGCAGTGGTAGCAAAAACACCTGGTGGGCTGGATAAATGTCCTAGGCCGGCCGCATGAGGCCCGTGGGCCATAGTTTGAGGACACCTGGTATAAACACAACAGTGTCTGAACATATGGAAAGCACTATATTATCTTATTTTTTTTAAGGGAACACTGGACGAGGTGCTGGGTTTTAGTGCCCTCAGGTGCAAGGCAGAAGTAAGTATGAATTCTCTCTGGAGGAATGCATTAAACATCCAGATTCCCACGGGTTAAAATAAATCAAACCTGAGCACACAATTGAAAAATTAAAGTGCATATGAAGGAACCAGGGACCATGCATTAGAGTTGGCAGAAATAATATTCAGCATAATTAGGCCCATAGAGGGTTTATGTGTGTGGATTATCATATAAATATACACACACACACATACATATATAGCTGTTTAAAATTAAATAAAGAATTTGAAGCCATGGCCAAATGAGACTGTCAAAATGTTTAGAGAAATTCCAAAAAGGACCAAATAGATGGAAATTAAAATAAATCAAAAATTCAGTGGACTGGTTTAAAAAGAAAACATAGCTAAAGAGAGTTAGTAAACTGGAAAATAAGTCTGAACTAACTTAGTCAAATGCAGAACAGCGGGAGACAGAGAATGTGAATGAGAGACTCAGAGATCAAAGATGCCGAGGAGGAATGAGAAGGTCTAGTAAACATTTTATAGGAGTTCCAAAAGGAGAAAACAGAGAAAACGTGGAGAAAAGATATTCAAAGAGACGATGGCTGAAAATGATACAGAATAAATTAAAAAAACAAAATGCAATCCCCAGACTCAGAAAGCACAGTGAGTCTGGAGCAGCAGGAAGTGAAATGTAGTCCATACCTAAAGATTTTGTGTTGAAACTAAAGAATATGGAAATCGTAATTAAAAAAAAAAAAAGCGAGAGGAAACACTATCAGCAACACAAAACGAAAACAAAGGAATCATATCAATTTTAGATTTTATAGCAGAAAACAATGGAAGCCGGATAACCAGAGGATAATGTCTGCAGATTGCTGTCACCCTGGCATTGTCATTCAAAACGCAGGGTCCTTGGCTGTGTCTGTGGAATGAAGACATTTTCTGAGAAGTAACGGGAGCTATTACTGCAGGTTCCTCTGCTCATGGAAGTGACCTACCAGGGTGGGGAAATGGCAAATGTTGGGCAACGTCCTTGAGAGGGTAGGAGGGGAGGGGAGGGGAGCTGGCACAGGTGGACAGTTAGCCTCGGGTGGGACGAGAGCCAGCTTGTCCTAACAGGAGGACAGGCAGCGTCTCCTTCCTGGTACAGAGGCAGACAGGCCGGTCCACAGATGGTTCCCTCCCAGTGCTTCCCGCTAGTCTATGGAACGAGGAGGGGATCAGGATGAGCACTAAGGGAGCATATCGGGGGAGGCAGGGGCCAAAGGTTGAGGGGCAAAGAGAAGGCGTGAAACTGTGCTTGGGAAGGTGAGGGCATGAAGGGACTGACCGCCAAAGACCTTTCCTTATGCTGGTTCTGAGCTGTTCTCCCTCTGTTCCTGATTCCCAGGTACAGATGTGGAGCGGCTGGGAGCAGGGATTAGGCCGATGCAGACTGTGCACGGCCAGTGTGCAAAAGAACACTGAGGTCTTCAGGCCCACATGTATCTGAACAGACATAAAATCCATTAGAGTTGGTGTCTGCAGGGGCGGACGTGGGACTGAGGGTGAATGATAAGGGGGAAAATACTAAACGAAGCTAAAATGAAACGAGAGGGGCCCGACAATCGCGGGAGTGTGTGGGGAGCTGAAGCGTATAATTGCCCAGCTGTGTACACCTGAGGTCCAAAATCAGGGGAAGGGAGGAAACTGGCACCCGCTTATTTGTCTTTTAAATCAACTGGAAAAGATAAAAACCTGGACTATTCTTTATTCACCGACCTCTCTTTGCTTATCGAAATATCAGCAAGGGCAGCCAGATTCCCAACGTGGGGGATTAAGGAGACAGGGCCAGACTCGGCCACCCGAGGGCTGGTTTGGTGTGGCTCAGGCCCGGGCAGTCATGCAGGGACCCACTTTGGGTGCAGCCCGGCTGCATCTATTTGTGGTTACCCATCGGCTGCACAGCCCTTGATTTTATTTTCCTCCTTCCGTGCCTGTGTGAGCTGATTGAGGAATAATCATCTGGCTCAACTGCAGAGCTATGCAAACTAGCTGCTAAAACGCCATAAATAACTCAATTGGCCACTTCGCATGAGGGTTATTTCTGTTCTATACAAAAGGGCTTATGTAACTCACACAACTCAACACTGAAGTTGTGAGTGGAGAGAGAAAAAGACGGGAACGTAATACTTTCCTCTTGGAGAGGAGTCCCTATATATAGTCGGCTCTCTGTTATCTGGACGCAGCTCAAAGGAATTTTAATCTCGCACCACGCTCCCCCCACTCACTGTTCTCTCTTCTTTCTGGCCAGCGTTCTCCCCACCCAGGTGCTTCGCTCATCTATGTGACAATCAGTCCAAACAGAGATTTAAAACAACCTCTGTTGTTTTCCATGCTCCTAGTGGTTGATTTGGCTCAGCTGGGTGCCCTTGCGTCTGCAGTGGTGACTAGGTGACTAGTCACCCAGATGACTCAAGTGTCGGCCTCCAGGCAGGAGCACGGCTGGGGCTGGGCACCCCGCAGCCACTCCAGCCGGAGGAGGACTCTTCATGTGCCGGCCGGCTTCCAGAGGGCTGCCCAGAGCTGCAAGTCCTCCCCAGGCTGCAGCTGGAACTCACACGTGGTCCTTCCAGCCTACCCATTGCTCACAGCTGGCTGGGGTATGGGGGGCAGATTCCAGTTCTCAGCAGGAGCAGTGCCTGGAGCTCGTGGAGAGCCCTGTGGATGGCCAGATTCTGCCATCAGCCACCACCGAGAAAGGGGGTCAGAGACCTACGTGCAGGTAGGAAGAGGAGCTTGTAAGGAAAGGTGGCAGAATGTGTGGCCTGGCTGGCTACAGTGGGTGCCCCAACTCCAGCAGCTCTGCTGTCCACCCCCAACTGTTAGCTATGCCACTGGACCGCTCCTTCTCTCCACCTTACGTGTGGCCCCATGTGGATGCTGCCTCTGCTTAGAACTGAGGAGTCCCTCTGACCTCTGCCCCTGTACACATCATGCCCGTGGCCAGGATCCTGCTGGGGAAACACATATCCACAGCGTCCTGCTGACCTCTGCCCCTGTACACATCACGCCCGTGGCCTGGATCCTGCTGGGGAACCACATATCCACAGCGTCCCGCTGACCGCTGCCCCTGTACACATCACACCTGTGGCCTGAATTCTGCTTGAGAACCACATATCCACAACATCCCTCTGACCTCTGCCCCTGTACACATCGCGCCCGTGGCCTGAATTCTGCTTGAGAACCACATATCCACAACGTCCTGCTGACCTCTGCCCCTGTACACATCATGCCCGTGGCCTGGATCCTGCTGGGGAACCACATATCCACAATGTCCCTCTGACCTCTGCCCCTGTACACATCATGCCCGTGGCCGGGATCCTGCTGGGGAACCACGCACCTGCCCCACAGAGCCGAGAGAGAGTGAGAGTCCCGTGGAAGCCGCACCCTTACCCTCCAGTGCCCCACCAGGAACTTGGATATCCAGGGCTCCGTAGTTGCCACATACATGAAGTGATTGATTTCTTGGAGTGACGACTCTCCAAACATGACACCCCAGGTCAGTGGAGTATGGAGGCCACCAGACCAAGTGTGGGCAAGCCTGAGGGTGCGTGCGGTCAGAGCACCCCACGGCTGGCTGGAGCATGGAAAAATGCCCAGGTGGGGAGCGGAAAGGCAGCCCCTAGGCTGGGCACCACAAAACACAGGGACAGTAATCGTCCCCTTCCACCCCTTGCCCTTCTGCTAAACGGAAGTAGATGCAGCATCTGCCAGTGGCACTATTGTCGGTTGGGGCTGAGTCGGTGTAACAGAGAGCAGCACCACACCACACACAGCAGATGCTAGGGATCAGCTGCTGCCACAGACACAGGCCCGTCTCCCAGGCCAGGGGCCTTGGTCACTGTGCTGGTGTTCCGCCGTGCTCAGAGTAGGTCATGCGTGTTGGGGGCTTTGGAAAGAATTGGTCCCATGGAGGGGTGACAGCCACCCCTTCAGGCCATGGTGCTTTGTCCCCAAGTGTGGTTCAGCCATCTGCCAGCCCCTTCTGGTCGCCCCTCTGACCCTCTGATGTGCTTCTGCTGGTCATGGGCAGCCCTCTCTGGGCAGCCCCCATGCCCTCATCTGCTATCCCACCGCTGAAGTCGCTGATTCCCTCCCCACCTCCCTCCCTTCTGTCCCTCTGGGCCATGCACCCTCTGCAGACCTCGCTCGCACCTGAGGCTCCCCGTCAGCCTGGATGCCCACACTTCTGTCTGCCTGGACGTCATTTTCGGGATTATGCTTCTATAGGGCAATTCATCATCCTGGATTTAGGGACTGTTTATTCAGAGATTGCCCGTGTCACTCATGGAATCTGATTTGCCTGAAGTTACTGCCGGGGATTCAAAGGGCTGCCATGCGCCCACCTTGAAGCAGCCTCATCAGCCACTTGCCATTTCACTAGTCCTGCGAGCTCGGGAAGTGTCTGGGTGGGAGGGCTCTGTGCTGGCTGCCTGTCACCTCACATCCAATCCCCCAACGAACGCTCACAAACCTCAGCAGAGAGGCTGTGATCACTCAGCAGGACAGACTTCCCCTGTGGTCAGCTGCAGCAGCTGGATCTGCTCTGCCTCCAGCTGGACCTGAGCCCTGACTATGGCTGGGCTCTGCCTTGGGACACATACCTGAGACACCCTGCCCTGTGCACTGGCTCATCTGGGCTTCTCTCCCACCTGTCCCCCGGATGGTCCCATCACTCAGGTTCCTCACCAGACTCATGGCATGACCCTGGACCCTACCACTGCCAGAGGAAACACTGGGATGGGCAGGGCAGGCAGGGCAGGCAGGCTCCCCATCCCCCATTTCCTCCTGCTGATGGAGAGTGGGCGCCCTGGCAGCACCGGCCCTCCTGCTGCCCCTAGAGCCCTCAAGGAAAGGTCTGTGCCTCCTGCTATGGACCCTCCTGAGTCCCCACCTCTGCTCTCATCCTCTGAAGGTGGGTCCAGCACCTCTGCCCAACTGGGCTTCCTCCTGGCATCTCTGGCCTCTCAGTGGCACTGGGGGGGTTGGTGGTAGTGAGCGCATGGGTGGGGTTGGGGTGGAGAGCTTGGCATGGACAGCTGGCAGGTGGGAGCAGCCCCTCTCTTCTCAGCTCAGCACAGACTCAGGGTCGATGACTGATTTCAATGGACCTGAACCAGTGACCTCTGGACAGTGCAGATTTGAGCCATACTCTTTCTCAGGCTGTGGAAACCTCTGTGTAATGCAAGTTTCCCAGAAATGGACACAGTAGAGGTTCCAGAGGCATTCTGCAGGTCCCAAATGAGGGCAGGACCTGGCCATACTTGCCTGTGTGCCAGGAGAATGCAGGAGGAGGAGGCTGCTCTCTGCGTCCTTGGCTCTGCTGGCTGGTAAGTAGACAATTAACCATTTAACCCAGAGCAGGAGGTGCTACAGGACATCTCAGCCCAGCACTTTTCAGAGGAGGAAAGCTCCCGGCAGAGCCTCAGGCTGAAGCTAAAGCCAGGACACCACCTCCCCAGGTCCTGTCTGTCCATTCAGTGCTGATCACTGGGAAGCAGGACGTGGAATCAGCACCTGCCCATCATCCTTGACAGTTACCCCAAGGAGGCCTCCTTCTCTGATGTCCCCTCGCTGTGGTCAGGGCCACTCAGGGCAGACCCCAGTGAGTGTGGCCTCTCTGGCCAGGGAAGGACATTTATTTGATATCAGTTTTCTCCTTTTGATGCCATGAATTTCTGAACTGCTAGTCATTTCCTGTAGATACATAAACCTAACGGATTAAGGGAAGCTGAGAAGTCAGGAGAGCCCGAGGACAAGAGAGACAGTGATCATGGGACAGTCAGACAGGTAGGCTGAGGCTGCCCGCTCTCTAATGAGGACACAGGGCAGCGGGAGGCAGGTGGGGCCAACAGAGCACCCCTACCCTGCACTGAGAGCCAGGGCAGGGACACTTGGCCTTCAGGGGTGGGGGGTGGGGGGATGGATCTGGCACTGGAACCAGGAATGTTAGTTCAAATTACAAGATACATAGTCTCTCAAAGGGAAAACAGTGGAGTCCGGCATGTGGAGATGTCCCAGACGGGGGAAAGAGTCAGACACGGGCAGGTGGGAGCAAGAAAGTTGCCAAAGGTAAGAGACAGAAGTCTTATAACTGATTTATCTTCAAAGTCTGGTCTGTGCTCCCTCCTCCAGGAGCCACGCACAGGGCTCACATGTTCCTGAACCTGAGCGGGACCCTGAGCCTCTGTGGCTTCCTGAGGAAGCCTGAGCGCTCTGTCTCCCTAGGCCTGCAGGACACTGTCCAGCCCTGCAGGACACTGCCCAGCCCTGCAGCCTGCTTCCCCTCCTCCTCCCCTGCTCACCCTCCCCCTCCTCCATCCTTCCCCTCCTCCCTCCTTTCTTTCTTCTTTCCTTCCTTTTGGTGCTTAGAATATTTTCATTATTGATTAGGATGAAATTCACATAAGAGAAAATTAACCCTTTTATTATTTTTTTTTTATTGTTTGGGACTCATTGAGGGTAGAAAGAATTAGGGTGCACTGATTGCATTTGTTAGATAAAGTCCCTCTCATAGTTGTGTCCCCCCCCCAAAGAGGCGTGCCAGACACCATGACCCTCCCCCCGCCCCAGAATTAACCCTTTTAAAGTGGACAATTCCATCTCATTTAGGTCATGAGGCACGCACTGCCTCTATCTAATTCCAAAACATTCTAATCAGCTGGGAATAAAAACGCACTCCGTCCCCACGAATCAGTCGCTCCCTATCACCTCCCACCCCAGCCACAGGCAGGCAGCAGTCTGCCCCCCCTTCCCCGTTCACATCCGTGGATGGCTGTGGCTGCTTTTGCTTGCTGTCATGCTGTCACGGTTCACCCGGGGGGGCACACGTGTCAGCACCTCCTCCCTCCCTCCCATAACTTTCCAGTGTGTGGTCACGGAACATTTGTGTGTCCGTTCGTCCGTGTGTGGACGTCTGGGTTCTTTCCACCTCCTGGACGTTGCGAGCAGCGCTGTAATGAACCTTCATGGACAAATACATGCTTGGGTGCCTGTTTTCAACCCTTCTGGGTGTGGATCTGCTGGGTCACCGAGCAGTTCTGTTTAACTTTGTGAGGCGATGCCAGGCCGCTGCTTTCCTCAGCCACCGAGCCATCCTACATTTCCATTAGCAACGTACAAGGTACAAGGGTGCCAGTCCCAACACATGCCCACCACCAACACCGTTCTTTCCTCCTTTTTTTTTTTTAACTCCAGCCATCCTCGTGGGTGGGAAGTGGCATTTCACTGTGGTTTTGGTCTGTGTTTCCCTCGTGGCCAGGGGCTCTGAGCATCTTTTCCTGTGCTCACAACAGTAGGCTAAGATTTGATTTTAGGAAGAAGGAAAAGTTATACATAGTTTTTACTGCAAAGGTCAGCATCCTAACCCCCATGGTGTTCAAGGGTCAGCTGTATTCCTTTCCCCTGTTGAATTCCATTGTCACCCTTATCAAAAATCAAGTGGCCATACGTGTGTGTTTCTTTTCCTGAACTCGCAATTCTACTCTGTGAGTCTGTTAGTCCATCCTCCCGCCAAGACTGCACCGTTTTGATTACTGTAGTCAGTTTTGAAATTAGAAAGTCTGAGTCCTCACACTTTGTTCTTTATTTTCTTCAAAATACTATTGTCTGTCTGGGCTCTTGTAGTTCCCTGTGAATTTAAGGATCAGCTTTTCCTTTGCTTCAAAAAAAAGGTCATTGGAATTCTGATGGGCGATTATGTGGAATCTGCAGATTGTTTTGGGTAATCCCAACACTCGGACTTCCAATCCAAGAGCAGGAGACGCCTTTCCATTTGATGGAATCTTTCACGTCTTCCTTCAATGCCCTGTGTTTTTACGTATTCAAGACTTTCACTGCCTTGGCTGAATCTATTTCTACATATCTTATTCTTTTAGACGTGGCAGTGAATAAATCTGTCTCTCCGTTTCCTTTTCGTGTTGTTCGTTAGTGGTGTAGAGAAACGGGGTTTCGTGTGTTCTTTACATCCTGCGATGGATTTGTATATTAATTATAGGGTGTGTGTGCGTGTGTATTTTGTAGATATGGGGGAATTTCCCATGTATAGGGTCATGTCATTAGGTTGTTTCTTCCTTTATATTAATCATCTGTTCAAGGACGTTACATTTGAACTTTGGTCATCCTATTTCTTAAATAGGTCATCCTATTTCTTAAATCACCTTCCCAACTGACCCCTACGATGCTCCAGGCCTGGCACCACCTTGGGAGCTTCTCCTGACAGCCGGGTCAGCCGCCCCTGTCGAGTGCCTCACTCCTGCGTGTCCCCGTCACTCGCCCTCCACCCTGTGCTGCCATTGCCTGTCCACTTGTCTGCCCACCTGGGCGGCAGGTGCAGTGTGCTCGGAGGTGCCCACGGACACCACAGAGCCAGCATCTGCTGCACACAGTGAGACAGCGTATGGCTGGGTGACGTGACGGCTTGTGCACTGGCCCCGTTTCCCAACACTGAGCGTCACTGATAGCCGTGCTCGCTCGCCATCTGAAGGGCTTCTGTCATGGTCTTTGCTCAGACTTGGGGGCAGGAGGGGACAGTGAGGACATTAAAATGTGCTTTTTCAGGATGCTGTGACTCTAGGGTGGGCCAAAGAACTGCTCTGATGAAATAGCAGCAGCTTCTTCCCAGTTTGCAAAGGGGAAACCACATTAATGATAGGATTGTCTCAGTTGTAGCCTTTTATCCCAGACATGTTTCTTAAACCTTCAGGTGGAAGCTACTAATTGGACCCAAATGGGCTTGAGCACTCAGCAAAACAAAAGTGGAAATGATCACTCAGGGATGCCTAGTGGGGGCCGGTCACACATGGCAGCAGCCAGCAGCGCTGCACACACAGGGGCCTGTCTGTGGCTATGAGCATCTTCCTGTCCTGGCATAACTGTGACTGCTTCCTGGGCCGGCATTAAATGCCACTACGGCTCACCATGCTCTGTGACAAGAACAGTGATGTCTGGGAGCACCTGCTGGAGCTCTGTGCACTGGGAAACTCCAGCCTAGAGGTTTCCAAGTCACCGTCCTCGGACGTGAGGGTCATCAGGGCCATCGTGCTCCCTGTGGAGGATGAGGAGGGACTGAGTGGCAGCCAATGTGAGCAGGGGGCCTCTAGGTCCCAACCCTGCCCCAAGTAAAATTGCTCTGTTCTCATGAGCTCCTTGCACTGGGCTTGTGCCAGTCAGGGCTTTATCAAGGAACAGAAATTACATGGGTATCTCAATGGAAGGGATTTAGTGCAGGGAATTAATCACACAGGCAGTGGAGCCCCCCTTGCTCTTGAGGCTCAGAAGGAAGAGGCTGGGTCCCAGAGTACAGGGGTCTGGAGGAAGCTGGAACCACATCAGGCCTGTCCTGGAGGAGCTGGACACAAAAGTGACCCAGCCACTGCCTAAGAGCTGCACAAAGCAGAGATAGCATCTCTCTTCTCCATCAGTGGTCGGGTCTCCTAGTGTCCCTTCACTGGTCACACCTGCTGGACACCAGCAACAGATATCACAGCCGCATGGCCAACCGGCAGGCCAGGATACCCCGTGGTTCCAAGGAGAATGGCGCTGAAGTGAGAGGTTTTGCCACCATCACTCAGTCATTCCATAAAGCAAAAACTATCACTGCAAGTGAATCCCTCAGGTGGCACATGGGAGACTGGTAAAGGGAGGCAGCAACTTGCCACCTGCTGTTAGCTGATTTGCTCATACCGAGAATGCACACCTCCCATTACTTCTTATATTGAAAACAGTCCCCCTCCCACCCCCGAACAACTGGACATTTACAACACACAAGTCCTGGAAGGCATTGGAGGAAGATCCCTGGCTGTGTGGGCTGTGGTCTCTAACCCTTAGGAGAACCAACAGCCAGGTGACATGGGTCTCCATTTCCAGGTACACATCCCCCTGACAGGTCTGGGTGCCTTTTATCACCTTGTAAAAGACAAATACAGTTTGTGCAAAAATCCTGTAATGTGTTTCTGGCCTGTCTCCTCTGAAACAACCCCCCTGAAACGTGCGTCTGGCCATTACCATTTTGCACACAATAGCAAAAACACAAGCCCTCTGGAATTTATAGAGGACGGCTCTTTTAATCATCTTTTATGGTTCACCTTAATTGTATATCATTTTTAATAACAGCTAAAAAAAATAAGTTATTCTTGCTGACAGTTTTATGACCTATTTAATATCACAGATCAGGAGTTTTATTGTATTGTATTCTGGGTATTACACACAAACTAGGAAACCGGGGGGGGGGGGGGAATTGCCCTCGTGAAGTTATAGATTGTGAGGAGGAGAATGCTGATAATGGCCTTATAGGAGAATCGCTCCAGATTACACGGTTTACCCTGGGCCTTTATTTCTGTGTCTGTGTAATAATTGTAATTTTACTGCAGAAGCTGAGTGTTGGATAAAGACTTCCCTTAAGGAGCAATTTAATTTAATAAGGAAGCTCTGCCCAGGGTCAGTATCGCGGAAAGGCAGGCGGAGGATGTGTGGAGAGCTGCCCTCCTGTCTGTGACAGCAGTTACCTTCCCAGGGGGCTGTTTGGCCGGCTTCAGCTGGCTCTGTTAGAGGATGTGATTTCCTAATTCAATTCTGTAACGCAAGGAATTAAAAAAATTAAAGGCTCACTAATTACTAACCCAACAAATGTCCTAACCTTCTCTCAAAGTCTCAAGAAGAGGGTGGGGGTGAATCCTAAACAAACTAGGAAATCCACCGTCAGGGGCTCCCGTGGATGCCCCCCCCCCCAGGTCTGCTCCCTGCTCGGAGTCTGTCAGCGAGGACTGACCAGGCCACAGTTGTATACCCGGGGTTGGCTGTTACGATCTCCTCCTGTCACCCCAGAATCTCAATGGGGGCTCTGCCCTGCTTGCCCCGGCTCCTATGCATACCATCTTACCTAAGATACCATCTTAGCCCTGCTCAGGTGACAAAAGGGTCAACAGGGCTGGCTGTTGCCGTCCTGCACGGCAAAGGGCTGGACTGGTCACTCCTGAGCACAGCTGGCCCCTCCCAGCTGGGCCAGCTGCTGGCAGACTGATCCCCCAAGGGTGGCCAAGTGCCTCCTGGATACTGGGGCTCCAGCTGTCCTGCAGGCAGCTGAGACGGCCACCTGAATCCTTGATCTACAAGTCCTCTTCTCACCTTCCACTCACCAAGTAGCACTCACGGTCAGGCCAGGGTGCTGGGTGTGCTTTAGATAGCAGCCTGCCCGCTGAGCAGGACCACTCACTGCACAAGAGGCATGGGTGGGAGCTAGAGCAGGCTGGTGGTATTTATAGAGTTTCCAGGAGCCCCGCAGGAGGATCTAACAGATGGAAGCCACAGAGCCGTGGCCCTGCCGTGGCTGCCTGAGCAGATCACATCGCCAGCTCCAGCTCCTTGTCATGTGCTTGGTGGCGCGGGAGCTGCTGCTAACAAGACGTGGTGCATGTGCCTGGCTGCTTTCCACTGGGGGCTTGAGAACCAGCCAGCGCTTCCCGGAAACCTGTTCTTCAGAATAAACACGCCGCCCTCGGTCCTCCAAGAGACCTCCTCCAACTGTCAGAGCTGGCTGTGTTCACGCAGCCCCAGTGAGCACATGCAGTGGGACCCCGGAGGACAAAGAGCCGGGCCTGTCCCAATTAACACTCCCCATCAGAAGGCAGCCTTCCCAGGTGCTCTGACTGACTGTCCCAGCCCTGAGTCTGACAGCCCGGCCGTGCTGCCACCCGCCACGATGCCACTGTTTGTGTTTATACTTCCTCCCCTTGCTTGCTGACCTCCACCTGGTGAGAGTCTCCACGCAGAGGTGTCACCCAGGCTCAGCTGGGAGGGCTGCCCATCTTCTGCAGGAGCCTCCTCCTTGCTTCCCATGCCCCTTTCTGCCCCAGGAAATGGGCACTCGTGGGCCTGGGATCAGAAACCGGAGCTGTTCTGCTTTCCCAAGCTCTCTCCTCCCTGAAGAGTCCTTCCGAGGAGCCGGGGGTCCAGGCGATGGCACTTAATCTAATGAGACCCACCTCTCCCAAAGATGAGCATTTGGCTGGTGGCTTTTAGGCAGCCTGCGCTTTTTAAAAATATTCCAGAAAAAGAGCGGTGGCCATGGCTAGAACCTCTGAAGGAGCCTGGCATGTGAGCCCTCGAGGGTCAGTGGTCAGCCTCTGCACCCCAGGCCCCAGTGTCCTGTTGGAGGACGGCCACACCTGTGTCCAGAGAGGGTCTACAGTCCAGAATTTGTTTCTTCAAGAAAAGTCATGGAAAAGGCTGGCACATACTTTTGACTATGGGTTTCTGATGACTTTTGAGATCATTCCATTCAGACTAGAAAAACCTCCAGAATGTTAACTGAAAGGCTAATGCACTCACGAAGAATGCTAAACCACCTCCAATCGAAAAAATAATAATTACACGGGACTGAATTAATTCTTATAACTTTTTGTTTAAAAGTTCCTGATTCTGTTTTGTCTTCCAGAGTCGAGACAAATATTAAACAAATACCAAAGTTTACCTGACACGTCCAGAGCTTACTAACTGTTGAATCCTGTTGGGCCCAGCTGCAAACGCCTTGCTGCTGAAACCACACACTATTTTCACTAGGCCCAGCGACTATTGGGGGAAAGGTGGGTGTGTGAGAGTCAGGGGCTAATTTTGAGAGATGCAATTAGTTCAGACCCTCCAGATCAAGAATGGGCACACAGAAATCAAACCAAGACTAAATGAGAGACTTTGCCCTTTTCGGGACATGTGCCCCAAACATCCATCTCCACCATAAAGAATTTCCTGCTTCTCATAAACTTGTAACTTCCTTTGTGAGTTGTTCTCAGTTGTGGAGTTTATGCAAATAGAGACATAACAAAAACTTAATGGCCACTTTAGTACAAATTACTGAAGAGACTAAAAATACTGTGGTACAAAAAAATTCTCTAAATTCTTTAAATGGTCAACAGTGCTTTTGTTTTGTATAACAAATTGCTACAAGTCTTCAACTAAACCCAGGAATACAGTACTCTCATGTTGTCTAGAAGGTTTTAAAGTGCGATCAGGTCCTGTCTGGCCTACAATGTTGAATTGTCCGTAAGCCTTTTTGACTCCTAAGTCCTCTTTTGGCCATAGGGGTCCCACTGAGGGCCTGGATGGACCCAGGGCAGCGAGCCGCACCACCCAGGCAACCATGAGACCAAATACAGGTCTGGCCATCTATGTTACCTCTGACAGATCTTGCCCAAAAGGGGGCAATTGGGAACTAAAATGAAATCTTAAGCTCCTCAGCTGACTGAATAGACCTCTTCTTGGCCAAGGATACCTCTGAAGTCCTGAAGCTCAGTTGCTGGCCATGAGGAGGGAGGTCAGATGTGCCTCATCATACCCTCCCTTCTTGGAGAAGCCCTTTGTAAGTCATTAACAGGCCCAAGGCCATGCAAGGCAAAGCTTAGACCACACCGCAGGCCATTCTTTTACTCAACAGATAATTTGAGTTTTGGTAAGCAACCAGTGACTCATCTCTGATTAACAGACATCCTTATCTTAAGTTTAAACATTCTAAACCTTTAGACAAAGCTTCATTTCTTTAGTTAATTATAAATCAAAGAATCTTTAAACCCACCTATAACATATAACTCTTCTCCCTTCTTAGAAATATTCTGGGAGGATATTTCTGGACTCACATACTGACTTAGGGTCTTACCCATAACTCCTATCTCCATGAATATATAAAATTCATGGGAGATGAAGTCAGTATGTGAGGGGGATAAATATGCCCCCTCACATACTGACTTAGGGTCTTACCCGTAACGCCTGTCTCCATGAATATATAAAACCAAACCTGGCCACCTCCGTGCATTTTTTCAGGACCTCTTGAGGTCATGTGTTCCAAGAGGGTCATGTGCATTTGTCTCAGAATAAAGCTCCCTAAATTATTTTACAGAGTTTGCATCTTTTTCAGTTTAACATCTACTTTGGAGATACCAAGCACACACCATATATTGAACTCTCTGATATAGCCCGACAGCTCTTAACCACTCTGGTCTAATTTTTTTGCTCTTTTTTCTCTTTACGTTTCATTTGGCTACTTTCTACTGGTCTGTTACTAAGTTCATTAATTCTTTTCTCAGCTATATTAAGTCTCCTGTTGAACCTTTTAAAGGGAGGGTTTATTTCTGGCATTTCTGTTAGGCTCATATAGTTTCTGTCTGTCTGTTAACATTCCTCTCATTTCTATTATGGCATTCACCTTTTCTATTTTGTCATTTAACACGTTAATTGTAGTCATGTTAAAGTCCATATCTCATAGTTCCAGTGTTTGGTTCATCTCAGAGTCTGGTTCTGTTTATCTGTTTTTCTCTTGACAATGAGTTTTCCTCATTTATCACACGTCTCGTAATTTTTGGTTGTACATTGTATTGTAGTTTCCTATGGCTGCCATAGTAAAGTGCCACAGACTGAGTATCTTTTAAAAATATAAATTGATTGCATCTTGGCTCTAGAGGCCAAAAGTCCACGGAGAAGGTATGTTAAGAGCTGGTCCTCTTTGAGGACTATGAAGGGGAATTTGTCCCCTGCTTCTCTAACAATGTCTGGCATATGCAGATGCTCTTGGCTTGCAGACGATATTCCGTCTTTCTCAGCATCTTCCCTTTATGCACCCATCTCTGTGTTCAAATTTCCACACTTCATAAGGACATAATCAAATTGTATTAGGACTCATACCAACGACCTCCTTTTAACTTGATTTTCTCTGCAGATACTTCCAGAAGGTCACATTGATAGGTAGTAGAGGTTAGAACTTTAACTTCTGTTCAATCCATAAAAGTGCCAAGAATCTTTTTTTTTTTTTAGACAAAGCCTCAAGCTGTCACCCTGGGTAGAGTGCCATGGCATCACGCTCACAGCAACCTCCAACTCGTGGGCTCAAGCGAGTCTCCTACCTCAGCCTCCCAAGTAGCTGGGACTACAGGCGCCCGCCACAACGCCTGGCCATTTTTTTTTTGGTTGCAGCCATCATTGTTGTTTGGCGGGCCCGGGCTGGGGATTCGAACCCGCCACCTTAGGTGTATGTGGCTGGCGCCTTAGCCGCTTGAGCCACAGGCGCCGAGCCAGTGCCAAGAATCTTAAGTAGAACAGTGGAGACTGAGGCTTATGGTTTCTATGCCCTGAAACGGGCTTGTCTCTTCCTTGTCAATTAATGTGGGGTGTTGAATCAGCTTGGGTCTGTGATTTGCTGTTCCTGTGGTGACCTTCAGTGTATCAGGGGCTCTGGTTCCTCACGTCCAGCATTCAGGCTGGGGAATGAATGCGTGAGGTCTATCCTCAGCTTTCAACTTTTTGTGTCTACACTGCACAGTCTCCTTGCACATTCCCAGCCTCGTCCCCACAGGACAGCACTGCTGTTTGCCACCTAGTTCTTGCTAGGTTTGATGTAGGAAGCAGGGAGCTACGTGGTGGCCCAGCCCAGCCTCGGTCTTGGGCAGGGCCTGCGTGCCTGTGCCGCCGTCCTGACCCTCTTCTCTGTGGCAGACAGTCAAACTGTGCCTTGTGTTGTGGAAATTCTCATGTGGGAAGCTCCTTCCTCTCCTCTAGGACTAGAGACCCTGACAGTCTTGTGACAGGCTCCTGGGTTTGGGCCTGTTTGCTCACTCAACCTCCCTCCCTATCCTCATCCTTCCCCAGTATTAAATGGCTTTTTCTCCTCCCCAGAGCGGCAGGCTTTACTTTTTTTGAAAAAAAAGGCCTGGTGGGGGTGGGGTAAGCTGGGCTTTGTGCAGGTCCTGCAGCACAGACTGACCCTCCTGCAGCCCTGCACCATCAGGGATCACTCTCCATTCTCCTTCCCTTGTCTTTCTTAGGAGCAGTTGGTGCAGAGCCGTGGGAAATAGCTGTCCTGTGTCTGCAGCTCCCTGGGCTCATGCTGGTGAGCTAGCCCTCATGTGGGCTTCTGTGGTTCATTAAAACTATATGGGAGCCCTGTGTTCCTCCAGAGCCCTGCCAATAGGGGTGTGACGTAATCCATACATCCCCGATCTCCTTGGGAGTCTAATTGTCCTTGGTTTTTCTGTTCCCTCAGCTTTCTGAAGGGTTGCAGGTTTTTTGCCTTTTTCTTTTTCTTGGGGTAACAATATCATCACTCTTATCAGTTTTCCACATCTGGAATGGAAGCAGAACTTGTAGGTGATGCCATGGGTTTTAAGCCTCTCCATAATCCTTTAAATTCCATTACCAACCCGCCTCAGAGATGAACACACTGAAAGGCAGTGAGACTGTGTCCACCGCCCAATGTCCACAGGCGGCAGGTCCAGGAACTGAATGGGACAGTGTGGCTCCAGGATTTTCACTCTGAGCCATTAAGCTCCACCATCCCTCAAACATATGGTGGGTCCTTATATAGTATTTGTTGACTAGAATATAAAGACCTAGAGAAAGAATTCCGTTTGACTTGGGGATTTAATTCTGACATGTAATGCCTGTGGACACATGCCTGTGGACAAGCTTTAGCCCATGTCCAGCTCGGCTTCCCACACCCAGCATCCATCTCACTGTGGCCGGTCACACCGGGAACTTTGGAGGACGCAAGTAAGATCTTGTGTGGGATCCTGAAACAGAAAGCTTGGTTGCTGGGTTGTAATTGATTTCCGCGTAGGGAGCATTCATATTCATGGGATGACAATTACATTGTCAGAAAATTCCACACCATTTAGATGTGTTAAAAGTTGCATTTTCAGAGACTCTTATGGCTTTTAAATCATTATCTGCCGTCCACTGGAAAGGTTTAATTGACTTCCTGAGAGTATATCTTCATAACGTATTCACTAAATAGATCTGAACTGGAGAAGTCTTCCGTTCTTGCTGACAAAGTAATTTTATATCATTAGTTTTAGTGGTTAAAATACAAATCAGGAGACAAAAATGCACATACCCTACAGAACACAGTGTGAATGCTTTTTAGACGTCTGGTGAAGCTGCTTAGGCAAAGGAGGGCATCTCATCATTCCCATCATGCCAGTGGCTTCCTGGGTCCTCCTCCTGGTTCTCCTCAATTCAAAATGGAATGTTATTTTTCTCAAATTTACCTTTTTTAGGCTGCAACATCTAAGAATATGGATTTTAAAAAAAAGCAACTTGCCTCCAAGGAATTCCCGCCACCCCGTCCTCTTCCCTTAGAATGAATATTTCTGCAAAAATAGCTCGCCAAGAAGTCAGCCCTGCTGCTCTGAAGGTCAGGAGACACCACCTGATCTGATGGTCACCTCTGGTGAGTGGATTCACCTTCCAGAGCTTAAGTGTGTCTCTCACAAGCAGGATCTCCAAATCTATCATAGAACCATCTATCTGAAATGGACCCCACCCCTACGTGTGTGTGCACATGCATGTGTGTACCTGTATGTGTGTACATGTGTGCATGCACCTGTGTGTGCACATGCATGCATGTGTCTATATGTGTATATGCATGAGTGCATGTACCTGTGTGTGTGCACATGCGTGTGAGTACCTGTATGTGTGTGCACATGCGTGTGTGTACCTGTATGTGTGTGTGCACCTGCATGCGTGTACCTGCATGTGTGTGTGCATGAGTGCATGCATTTATGTGTGTGCCGGTGTATGGACACATTTCTACCACTGATGTTGGTTAGTAACCAGTTAAACCAGGATCAGAACATTCAAGATGCCCCAAGAGCAAACTGACTTTTGGGTTCTGTTCAGACTTCTCCACATGTCATTCGGGTGATGATTTTGGCTCCTTTAATGAACAGACTATAAAACCGAAGCACAATGCATTTAATAACCCAACAATTTACACCTGTTGTGAACAGGCCGGGCCCAGATGAGAGCTATTTGGGGGGAAAGAACCTCACGACCATAGTGAATCTGACATCACTGTCAGAGTGGACCTCACATCTCAGCACCGTGACAAGTTTGCCAATGTCCCTGTAAACATTTATCCTTATGACTACAGTTGTTATTGCTGAACCATACCGGGGGGCAACAGATTGTCACTAAGAAATTGTCTTGAAATGCCATCTTGGGAACTGGGGCCTGTGCCCTTCTGCCCAACGCTGAGAAGTATGGGTATGAATTGAAAATAAAAGACAATCCTCCCACCATCTCTTCAAGGAGACTGTACAGGCAGGGACCTTAATGGCCATGCCGATATCCAGTCTGACATGAAATATAGGTGGTTGGAAAATTGTAACCAGGGGCCAATTACCAGGAAAAGCGCATGACAGCTGTGAATCTCCACACTGGCAGAATACATCAATTCCACCCGCTCACATCTAAATCCACCAACATAGATTTCTGTCTGTATATTGAATATGGCAAATCAAACTTACAGGATGATAAAAAACAAAAACCATCTCACTGGAAATCTCCAGCAAGTGCACGGCGGTAGCACTGACAGTAAGTCATTACGGGGTGTTTGTAAGATCCAGGGGAGGTTGGACAAATCATCAGTGAGCTGTGCAGGGAAGGCAGAGTCAGTCGTCTGCTATTTGGATGTTCACCAAAATTCAACCCAAGCAAATACACACAAACTTCAGGGGGCATCCCCCTCACCTGCCCGTTACCACCTGCGGACCCTCGCTCAGTGTGGATCCCCCTTGAGACTTTGCACATGAGCCCAGGCTGCACCCCCCCTGACTCAGGAAGGCTTTCTCTGATCAGAGCACTTCAGTACCTGGGCCACCTTTCTGGGTGCAAGTGGGTCAGCCAGAGCTGGACTCCTCCTCTAGCCACTGCTTCTCTGCATGCAGACTTGCTGGTCAACCGCCAGTGGGAAGCAGACACATGCCCCACGATGCCCGACTCCAGGCATCCTGTGAAGAGGCGCTCACCCATGCAGCAGCTTATGCAAGAGCAAGGAGGGATGTAGATTTTATTTACGCCCTGGGAGATGCCTGGGCCAAGTCTTGTCAGCACTTGGTCCCTGTCACATCCCTGGCAGACTCGAAAGGGATATCCCACTGACAGCCTTGTTGGCATGTCATACCCAGTTCCCTTGTCAGCATCCCTTACTGAGGCAGGTGCTGCAGAGAAGGTATTTGAAGCCAATTCCTTGCACCAAACCACGGGTAAGCCCTAGGCACCCAGCACCCCACTGTGCCCTGTGTCCTTACGGAGAGGACGGACCACAGGACTCACAAGGGGGCTGACTCTCCAACTCTTTCCAAGCCAGCTCTTCTTACCTCAGTCCCCTTGATCTCTCTGAGGGATCACACAGCAGAGCACCCAGCACACACCAAAGTTCTCAGCAAGCGAGAACACCCACAATGGCCAGTCTAGCTGCCTCGTTCTCTGCGGGGTCCCGGGTCAAAGGGTTCTTCCTTCAGGGAGCTCACGGCTACTGGAAGAGGTAGATGAGCAGGCTGGAAACTAGAGTACGATAGGATGGAGGGTGTGATGGATGTAGGAGCCGGGAGTGCAGGGCACTGAGCGGGGACCCTGAGATGCCCTGAAATCAGATGGAGGGAAGCAGACTGACAGTTTTCTAGACAGTGAAAGGCCACCATGGGAGCTGAGCAGTGGTGCACCAAGGAGTCTGCACAGAGGTGTCTGGGGTGATGTTCTGAACATGCAGCAACTTCCTGGGTAGGGAAACCACCGAGCCAAGGGTGGGCTCACCTAGCAAAACCCCACTGAGCTGCAGAATCTATTTCTGGGGAAATCTGTGCCAGCACACGGAAGCTGGGAGCCCTTGGTCTCGAGCAGGGACATATATGGGAAAGCTGAGGTCACAGAATGTGCTCATCACCCCACCCCCTGCTCTCTGTATCAATGCCACACACACTGGCACCCCATGTCACACAAACCAGCAGCCCTTCGGGAGCACAAGGTGCCACTTGTTCTTGATTTATCTTGAATGTACAAGCCCGGGCAGGAAGAAGGATGTGCCAGGAAATGTCACCAGTACGAGGGCCAACCTTGTACCCTTCAACTTCAGAGTAAGCACCTTGAAGTTCTTCCAAGAGGAGGGAGGAAGTCCTCTGTGGGGGTACGATGGTGGGGATGGCGGGGTGGGGAGGTGGGAGGGTGCAATGCTCACGTCAACCCTGCGGAGGGCGCCACCAGAGCCAGCTCCCACCACGCCGCAGGTTGCCGGTAAAGGGTCATCACAGACACAGGTTTTCAAGCTTTGAAAACACCCCTTGGTTGCCAAATTCAGAATTAAAATTTGTACTTTAAAAACAAACAGAAAAGATTAATTTAACGTTCTAACAGTGTCTTGGTGAGGAATGTGGGCAGGTCACCACTTTTTAGAACACGTGTGACTATCACGCAATCCCCTGCCTCAGCTCCCCATCTGTGAAAGGGGATCATGAGTGCTGTGAGAACTCAATGTGAGGATGGACGGGAAGCATGTGGACAGTCTGCTGATGGCTGGTGGTATTGTGCTTAGTGTTTTATTATTATATTATGAGGAGGCGGGAACCTGCCTTCCACCCTGGAAGGTTAAGGGCAGAGATGCCCCTGTCTGTTCCCTGACCTCTTGGAACCAGAGAGGGAACGTGATCTGGACTCAGCAGAGAGCTTCTGTCAGGAACTTCCCCTGGCGCGTGCGTGACCCTGACTGTTGGCCGGCCTGGGAGCTACAGTCGTGTGTGGCAGAGGGTCATGCCCAGCAGGCAGATGTGCCCAGTCTTGTCTCACACCCTCAGTGGCTCAGCCCATCCTGCCTGGTTTGCCCATTGATCTCTGGAGCTTCCCAAAGCCATCCAGTGAAATCCTTTCAGCTCAGGTCACCAGAGGTGGTTCTGTGGTTTTATCTAAGAGCCATGAACTGCAAATAAATAGAGCTGGCCCATAAAGTGGCAGCTTATCCAAGTAAACAGCAGCAGATGGACCAGGAGACTTTCCTTTCTCCTTCTACAAAATCCCTCGTCCTTTTCCTCTGATAAATTCCATGGGGTGCCTAAGGAGACAGAACCCTTAGCAGTAGGGCCCTCCTTATCCCAGACTCTGGGAGGGTGTAATCTATGCAGAAGCCAGGGAGCCCCTAAGGACAGGCCTTCCAGCCTGGAAAGGGCAAGGGCAGAGCCCACCTCCCACCAGATTCTCCACCCTGGACATGTGCCCGCTACATCCTGTTCCTAAACCTCATTTCTTGCAGGCACCTAAATTCCACCACAGTGACAGCACTTCTGTAATTCATGTGCAAATTGGCATTCAATTTAAACCTGAGTCCTCATAACTGGCATGGAGAGCTTTGGCCAGGCCTTGCTAAGGGACTTCCTCCCCTGGGATAGGGGAGGGTTCCATCCAGGCTCAGAAACTGGCCTGCCTCTTACACAGGATCCCAGGGTCAGGCCTAGGGACTGCAGGACCCAGGAGCCAAAGGAGCCTGGGCAGCCTTGTAGCTCTGACATGTGGAGGCTAAGTGACCTCAGCCAAGGCTTTTATACTCTCTGGGCCTCAGTTTCCTTAGCTATAAAGTCGGATTGATACTTGTCTAGCTCACAACAACCATTGTGTAGCACAAAGGAGGTCATGAATGGAATGATTCATTGAGTGAATGATTCACTTGTTCTGATCTTATCTCCCTGCTTAGCGGCCTCACTGACAGCAGGCTTGGTGGGGGCGTGGTGTCTGTTTTGTTCAGCCTAGGGTATGGCACACAGCAGGCAGTCAGCAGATTGGTGCTGAAGAAATACATGAATGGACACACGCCTGGCAAACCCACATGGAGGAAAATCCAGAGTGGGACTGGGCGAGGAGGGTGAGGCTTCCTTCCCAGTGGCCGATGATGACCCCCAGCCTGACCCGGGAGGAGGATGATTCTCCCAACTCTTCTCTTTGGAAACTGTGCCATGAATCAAGCAAGATGATGAACAAATGAAAGAAGACAAGAACCTTCCTCTGAGTTGAAGACGTCTCCCGCCAGGGTGGACAGCCAGGAGAGCTCTGGAAATTCCCGTTCACATTAGCAGGGAGGGGACAGTGCTGCAGGACACCTCCCAGATGTTAGACCTCCCTCCGGAGTGAGAGGGCACCAGAAAAATATAGAAGTTGTGCTCAAAAAGTCAGATGTTTCTCTCACTTTGCAAAGCCTGAGGTTTCTGGTTTCTTGGTGGATGACCAATTCCCTTTCAGACAGCCTTTACTTGCTGAATTCCCACCAACAATCACTTCAGTCTGTTCAAGCTGTTGCCCTTGTTCAGGAGAGACGCACATTAGAGGCAGCCCTCACTGGCAAGAGCTAAGGTCCCTCCCCTGACTCCGTAGGCTGGGCCATCACACATTAAGGGCATACGTTCTGCTGTCTCCAGATGGGAACAGAACCTTCCAGAATCTGCCATCCTATAGGATACAAGACAGGCTGTGCTCTGGGGAAGTGAGTTTTAACCTGAATGTTGCAGGTCCAACTGCAGGACAGGGAACTCTGGAGCTGCTGGAATGGGGGTGCTGAGGGTACAGTGGGCTCAGCGACGCTCCCAGGAATACCCAGCCCTGGGGGCAGGCATGAAGCATCCATGTGGGTCATGCAGTGCAGGACCATTCACCCGAGATGAGAGTTCCTACGCAGGCCAGAAGTGCTGAGAACCATCAGGAGCCAGAAGGCAGCGTGTCCAACTATTGTGTGTCACCCAGGGGCCTCCATGCTCACTGCAGTTATCAGGAGTCAAGTCCTTAGGAAGACCCTCTGTGACGGTCCTGAGGCTGGACTTGACAGCTTTGGTCCTCGTGGAAGGGACTAGAAGACCACAGGGGACCAGAAGGTGCAGTTCCAGGCACGGGGCTGGCCCTCCTAGTTCTGCAGACCTGCTCAGCTGTTGACACCCTTCAGATAAACCACAGAAGACATGGTTTCATTATCATGTGACATTTAAGGGGACTTAGAGACTGTACCCCTAAGGCAGTCACTGTGATCAGCAGCCAGTTCAGAGTGGAATGGCTCATGCAACAGAAAGCTCGACGCGGAAGGGAAGAAGAACTGGGTGGGGGCGCCCGGGGCTCCCCTCCTCTGGACTTCCCACTCCTTCACTTTCTGCAGTTCCCCCTTTCTTAATTTGAAATCCCAGGAAAGAAGTTCTGTAAATATTGAGTCCTCAGGAAGGCATCGGCGTCTCCCATAAATTTGGGGGGCCATTTTTCACACCACAAAGGTTGTGTCACGATCTCTGCCTTCTTGATTGCCAGCTTGGAGTGTTTGCGGGTGAGAAGGGACAGATAAATCACTGGAGACGCAGCCTCATTATCATGTGACATTTAAGGGTAATTTATACCAACATCTTACCACTTCTCACCACGGAAATAGCATTGCTGGTTGGCTCAGCCTTAGCCAGTGCCACCACTGTGTCAAAAGAATGGAAACAAATTGATCCCGCTGAGTTCTCTGTGCATTTTTATTGCCTACTTATCAATACAAGTGAAGAATAATACTCACAGAACCACTTACAGGTCCTGGAAGCGCGTAGAGTGGGGGCTGGGAGGTTGGGGCCTCTGAACTTGTAGAGAAAGAACCATTTAAGAGAGAGGGTGGTGGTCTTTGACTACACCCATGTGGCGGTTAGAGACGCAAATCTAGTTCCTGTTTGACGTCTTTTACCTTAATTGTTAGAAACCATCCATGTGTTACTCCTCTCCCCCAGATCCTGGGGAGACCCACCTCTCCTCTCCAGGGTCAGCCTTCACTGGGAGCACCTGTTGCCCTAAAAGCAGGTGAATTATCACTTGTCCAACTCCAGCAGCCCGCCAGCCCTCTTGTGAGACTCACAGTGGTGCACACTCTGTGTGTGTGTATGTGTGTAATGCATGTTCTCTCAACTTACACACGCAGAGTTACAACTGTTCAGTGGTACGCCCCTGGAGGTCAGGACCAACGTCCACTCTTGGGTATCCTCCAGGTGAAGCTGAGTTGTCCGTCTTGGGAAAGAGGTTTCAGGTTGCCTCCCCCCACTCAAGCCCAAGACCCAACAATACAGAATTGGGTGGACGGGAAGGGAGAAAGGGACAGAGGGAGCTCAGCAGGGACTCCTGGCAGGGGACCCACCTTCGAGAGTCTGAGTGGGGACAAATGCTGACAGTGAGGGGAGAGGTCACTTTTATCAATCCTGGAGCACCTCCAAGTTTCCCTGCAGCAACTTCCTCCAGGGCCGGTGGTTGTCTGGCGCTCGCACCTGGGCACTGAGTTGTCAGGAACTACATCCCAGGGCCTTTCTCTGCCGGGCTCCTGAGGTGCTTTCCCCCAAAATACCGTGGCTGCCTCTCCCATCCCCACATCCAGATCAGTCTCAGAAGGCCATGTAGTCTGTTTCCAACAAGCTAAGAGTACTGGGATAGTAGCACCAAGCTTGGGCTTGGGGTCAGTTCACACTGGGTTTGAGTCTCGTTTCTTTCCCTCCCTGCCTGAGGGACCTGGGTGAGTCTCTATCAGCTCATTAAACCCAGAGTTCCCTCCTCCATAAAGGGCTGCTGGAAGGGGTCAGGAGACAGAGCCTGAGAGAAACAGACAAAAGTAGTCTCACTGTGTCCTGTGGGCACCTGGTGTGGCCAGCACCCAGGGTCGTCAGCACCTGTTGTGGCCAGCACCCAGTATAGCCAACAACCATGGTGGCCAGCACCCAGGGTGGTCAGTGCCTGTTATGGCCAGAGCCTGGTGTGTCCAACACCCCGGGTGGCCAGTACTCAGTGTGGCCAGTGCCCAGTGTGACCAGCGCCCGGGGCAGCCAGTGCCTGGTGTGGTCAGCAGTCAGTGTGTCCAGTACCCAGTGTAACCAGCACCTAGTAGGTGGATGTTCTGAATCCAAAGCTGAGGTCACAGCCCACTCTGCCCAGACAACTTCATCTGGCAGACTTCTCCACCCGGATCTCCATCCTGCCATCGTCTGTGTGAGAGGCTACTCGACCACTCCACATCGTGATCATATCTCATTCCATATTTCTGGTCCCATCCTTTCCATTAATGAGTATCAGGGTTCAAGCCTCCCTCAGTTGCAGTGTGATGACGACAGGCTTTGCTGTTCCATGGAGCAGCTGCCGTGATTCTGTCACTTAGGAGAGACACCACTGTGGCCCTGAGCAGAGCTGAGAACACGGGGATTCAAAGAGTGAACCAGGGCCAGAAGCTAATGGGTGAAGAGAAGCACGGTACCCGGAGGCCCAGGAGCCGAGTGCCAGCAGGGGTGACGCGCATTCTTAGGAAGCCTGCGTCAACCCCAGACCTGGGGATTTCAGACCAACGTCGGGGCCAGGGATCAAGAGCAGTGGGCTCATGAGCACACACAGTGCCCGGCTGGACGCCACACCCAGACCGTTCAGGAAAGGCCGGCAACGCAGACCCTGGGCTCCGTTTGGGGTGTGTACCTTCAAGGGTGACAAGAGAGTAGAAACCCAGCCATGGGAAGTTAATTAAAACAGCACATCTTTAACTCTGTTTTTCTGTGCAAATGGATCCAAGGCCAGGCAGCTATGAAGTGGTGGATAATTGCACTGGGGGAGAGAGAAGAACTTGTCATCTGATGGAGGGGAGGCCAGGTGGGACTCAGAGGAGGGGGCAGCCCAGAGCCAACAGGCAGGAGGTGGGGGGTGAGAAACTGTGTGTCTGAGCAGTCCTGGGAGACCCTCAGTCATGCCACCCACTGACTAACTCGTGCGGCAGGAAGGGGATGCGGGGGCCATGGTCCCCAAATAATTTTTCCCTTATCTCCTAATTTGTGCCTGCCAAAATGTTGGTGGCTTGTTGTCAGTTCCAGCCCCTCAGCTACTTGTCTTCCCTCCAAGTCGTCATGAAATCAAAAACCTTTACATTTATCACAACAATTGATCATCTCACGTTTGGGTCCACAGATGGGGAAGTTCTGGCAGGGGCAAGACCTCTCAGGGCCACCCTGGAAGGTCCCTGTAGACCTGACGCTAGAAGTCATGCCTCCAACTCACATTTATCCAACAATTATTGAGTGCTTGCTGTAACCCCAATGTTATTAAGCAGAGAGACAGACGGCTGGTACCCTGGATGTGGGGGCTCACAGGATCTGGTGGGCTCAAGGTGCAACCCTGGTCCTAGGTGAGGTATCCACTGGGGAAAAGTATGTTTGAGAAGTTTCAGAGAATTCCACATTTTTGTAGGCTGGGGTGGGCAGCAGCCCTGTCATGGGCAGATTTGTTCTCCTTGGGCTCAAGAAAGGGAATGACACAGTGTCCTCTGGGGTCAGAAGCCAGGGCCAGCTGGCACTCTCTGGCCACAGGAGCACAGGGAGCTGGCCTGCCCTGACACAGCCGGACAAGGCAGACTCTGGGGGGCCAGGGTCGGGGACACAGACAGCAGCTCTAAGGACAAACCACGCAGGTAACAGGGCTTGGGGCAAAACCCAGGGTCACAGGCAAATACACAATCCCGAGTCTGAACCCACCAAGTATTAAACCCAAGAAGGCGGGATGGAGGATGAAACAAACCATCGGAACTGCAGACTGTCTGCCAGGGTTCTGCCTGGAGGCCTCTTCCCAGACCCTGGAAGTGTCCACGGCGCCCACCTTTGAGTCCCCATCCCAAGTGCCCTCCAGTGTCTGGCAATCCTTGCGGGCCCTCCTCAACACAGACGGTGACCATCCCTGGGTTGGGTCTTGGACTGCCTCAGGATGGCCACTGAGCTCTCGCCCTGAACACAGAACCCCAGGTCTTCTTTGGCTGAGCAAATTCCTGCAGGGAGTTCTCCAGAGAGCGTGGGCAGGGGGTGAGTCCTGTGTGTGGCAGGGGAGGGGTTTCAAGGTGTAAAACACCCACCAGGCCCATACTTTTCCTGTCCCCACCATGCCCTCTTTTGCTGGGGACCTGTTAGCCACCTAGGGACAAACATCATCTCCATGCCGGAGTTCGCACAGCTATGCTCAAGTGGGGTGGATATTTCCCGCTGCACAGGCTGCACCTGCTCACCCTCAGGCCTGGGGGCAGCTCACAGAGCCCCAGCTCACCCCGAGTACCCAGACCTCTCCCTTGTGAGGACAGGCCTGACTGAGCCCACACTCACAGCTAAGACCCCAGGCTTCTGGGTTGCCACTGACCACCGAGAAGTATGTGAGGCCAGGTGGCTGTGGGACCAAAACCTCACTCTGTGAAGGGCACCCCACGTCTGTTTTGTGTTGCTATAACGGAAGATCCGAGGCTGGGTGATGTATGAAGAAAAGAGGGTTATTTGGCTCAGGCCGCTCAGGAAGTGTGGTGCCCACACCTGCACCTGTGCAGGGCCTCCAGGAGCCTCCACGCATGGAGGAGGATGAAGGGGAGCGGTGTGGGCAGATCCCAGGGAGACTGGGGGGCAGACTCTTTTCAGCAACCAGCTGCCTCGGGACTAAGTGAGAACTCATTGCCACAAAGATAGCACCAAGCCAGTCCGACGCCACAGCCCAAATGCCTGCCCACAGGCCACTCCTCCAACCCTGGGAATCAGATTTCAACTTGAGTGAAATGTCTGTGTGGGGGACTAAGATGCCTTTAGGGGTTACAAAGTCATCTTTGAGAATCTTATGAGAGCTACAGACTCTATTCCCCTCAAATGCACAGGATGGGCACAGATGGCTCATGCCTGAGATCCCAGCACTCTGAGAGGCCAGCGCAGGAGGATCACTTGAGCTCAAGAGTTCAAGACCAGCCTGAGCAACAGTGAGACCCAGTCTCTACTAAAACTAGAGTAAACAACTGGGTGCTGTGGCTGGCACCAGTATTCCCAGATATTCGGCAAGCTGAGGCAAGAGGATTGCTTGAACTCAGGAGTTTGAGGTTGCTGTGAGCTATGACAACACCACAGCACTCTACCGACGGTGACAAAACGAGGCTTTGTCTCAAAAGAAAATGCACAGGCATCCAAACATTCAGCTACAATCTCAGGGGCGCCACGTGCCTTGCTGACCTACATGGGTCCACCTATGCAGGGAGCCCCGAGCTCCACATGAGGGCTGCTGTTCCATTTCACGATGAGAAAACAGAGGAGCGATTGAGAATCCTTCACTGGTCTCGTGCCAGAGTCTCGAACAAAACGACCACAGTGTTAAAACACGCTGTCTGGGCAGGATGGTCATGTTTAAAATTGTAGCTCCAGCCATATAATACACTACATAGTAAATTATATTACATTTAGTTATTTGTATAATTTATACAAGATGACCATAAAGTCCACGTGCAATTTTAGTTAAATCACACACGAACTTTATGGCTGCCCTGTATAGAATATAATCTGCTATATTACATATGAGACATGTATACATCTATCACATTAAGTTATCAATGTATTTAGTTATTTATGTAATATTATATTATATATTATATTATGTATATGTGTCTATATAAATACATATGCATACATGCTGTTAAATTCTTAATATATATTTAGTTTTTTTCTTTTATTTTTTAATTAAATCATAGCTGTGTACATTAATGCAGGCCTGGGGTACAATGTGCTAGTTTTATATACAATTTGAGATATTTTCATCAAACTGGTTAACATAGCCTTCATGGCATTTTCTTAGTTATTGTGTTAAGACATTTATATTCTACATTTAGTAAGTTTCACATGTACCCTTGTAAGATGCACCATAGGTGTGGTGTTTTTATATATTAGTTTTTATATATTACATATAGTACTTATGTGATATTACATATTACATATGATTATGAATATATAATATACTCATATACTTATTAAATTATTATTTTAGTTATTTATATAATATATATTACATTACATATAATATATGTATACTGTTAAATTACTAATACTATATCTATTAATTTATATAATTTCAGCCAGGTGCAGTGATTCACGCCTATAATCCCAGCACTTGGGAGGCCAAGGCAGGTGAATTGCCTGAGCTCATAGGTGTCGAGACCAACCTGAGCAAAAGGGAGACCCTGTCTCAAAAAATTAGTCAGGTGTTGTGTTGGGCACCTGTAGTCCCAGCTACTCAGGAGGCTGAGGCAAGAGAATCCCTGAAGCCCAAGAGTTTGATGTTGCTGTGAGCTGTGACACCACAGCACTCTACTGAAGGCAATAAAGCCTCTGCTGCAAGAGAGCAGGGTTGTATCTGGTCTCACTGCTGGCCCCTCAGGCCTGGAGTAGCAACTGGCGCTTAGTAGGTGCTCAGGCAACAGCTGCAGAGCCACTGAATGGAGCCCTCTAGGAAGAGTTCCAAGGGACACACAGCAGCTGGTGCCGAGTGAGAGCAGAATCTGACCAGTGAGGGCACAGGAAAGTCTGTAATATCAACGAAACCAGCCCTTGCTTCAGAGAGTGACAGGCGATGGGCCTCCTTGCTGGGGACCCTGCGGGGATTCAGGATGGGGAGGGTCGGGCTGGTGGGGTCTGTGGGCATCGGGGACAATGAAGACCTCAGGCTGGCGGAGGCGCCTGGGTGCCTGGAGAAAGGCCGGCCGTTGTCCCTGGTGCTGAGATCTCTGTAGCGGCCTGCAGCTCTGCATTTTACTTTGAACTTATTTGTGACAGGAAATGGGAAATAAGTGCACACATCTTTGAAGACATGTTTAGGAGCTGAAAAGAAGCAAGCAGAGTCACAGCCCCGGCCCTGGACCCCACTGGTTCACACGGAGCAGTTTCCTCCATCACAGGACGATCTCGGCAGTACTGCTGGGCACCGTCCCTGCGATCCTGCTGTCCCCTCCACCTCCTCACCATGCTGACTATGGTTTTCCCTCAGCCCCCAGGCCTGCGAGGAGGCACTGCCCAGGGCTCTTGGATCAAGCCCCATGTGGGGCCGTGTCCCTCCCAAGGATGGAGCATGAGGGATAGGGCTTCCTCTGGCTGAACAGGGGCCTTCCGCTTCCCCACTGGCAGACCCAGGCTGTTTTACACATGGGAACAAAACCCCTCCATGGACCCTTGGCTGCCTCAACCTCGTGCTGGCGGTGGCTGCCCCTGGCCTACCAGACTCTCCCCTGTGCCCTGGGAATCTGGGCCCAGCCGCCCTTCCCGCAGATACGGACACTCCGTGACTTCCTCACCTGGAACAGCCTGTTCTTAGCGGAGAAGGAAGAAGGGCACAATTAAGAGATAACTTCAAACACAGATGAAAGAGCCTGATTCTCCTCACTCACCCATTAAGCGAACATCCAGAAAACTCTGCGAGAGGAGACAGCCAATTTATATTTTAATCAGATTTAGGGAAAAGGAGCAAAGATGCACTGGGAAGTCCCCTTTGAGCCCATCCCCCTTTGCTACCATTCTAGAAAGTTGTAAAGTAGGATTTTCCTGTGTTCAGACCTTCCTTCCTTTTAGACCTTTTCCTCCATGAAATTATGGCCAAGAAATATGCACGTGCCTGTGTGTGTGTTTGTCGGTTTGTTTGTTCATGAACGCAGACTGACTCTCTTGTATAAGCACAGCCAGCTCTCCCACCTCCTGAGTCTGTCTCCTTTAAATCCTGCTGAGTGACAGGTGTGCTGATGTGCACCACCCCCGGGTCAGCACACAAACACCCCAGTTCGAATCCAGCCAGTTCAGAGGCCCTCGCAAAGCAAACTCGGCGGCAAGGAAGAGCAAGCAATTCCTCCCTCCAGAAGCTGGCTGGTCACTGCTGACCTGGGTCCGTCCTGGGCTGGGAGAGAGGATGAAATTCCTCTTTTGGTACGGGGCAGCCTGCATGGCTACCACAGCACACTCCTCAGCAGCTGTCGGCCGCCCCATATTCTGGCTGCTCTGAATGCAATCAAACAGAAAAGCTGGGAGACGGCAGTGCACGTGGAAGGCTCCTCCTTGGTACGGTCATATTGATTGTGAACTCCACAGCCCACCCTGAGCCACTGCCACACAACCTTGGGCACAGCTGGGTGTACAAAATGAATTTGACATAAATCTCTCCTCCTGGAGCTCATGGACTCCAAAGAGAGATGTTAGACAGCGTAAATAATTCACAAGTGGTAAGTGCTAGAAGAGAGACTCACATAAAGTGCTTTGTAGGTCAGAGGAGGACAAACACGAGGACAGGCATGCCACCTCTCCGCCAAAGCCTTCCAGAAGCTTCTCATCTCACCCAGCAAAAGCCAAATCCTCAGTGCCCTGTGAGGCCCACTTGTCCTACTCCCGGCCACTCCTCTGCCCTCCTGCCACATCCTCCACATGCCTTGGCTTCCTCACCATTTCTCAGAACTGCCAGACACGTTCCTGCCTCAGGGCCTTTGCACATGCTGCTGCCTCTGTTCTGCACACCTGTCTGTGTCGCCTCACGGGTCGACCTGACAAGGCCTTCCTGGACCATCCCACTGGACGTCACCCCTCTTCCCGGCAGCCCTCATTCCATCTATCTTACTTTGTCGTCTTCTACGAGAATTCAACCTCTAAAAATGAGGACTTTGCTTTGCTCATGGTTGTTAGCCAGTGCCAGGAACCGTACCTGGGGCATCATAGGGGCTCCATGAACAATTGTTGATTAATGTTCCTGTGGTTGTCGGGCTTATCATCTCTCAGGAAGCGATGCTGGGGAGAAGGTGGTTCGTTGAGAAAGCTGGACAGACTCTCAGGGACAAACTGAATGACGGAAGCGGCCACATCCCAGAACACAAACCTGTGCCCACTCAGCCACTGACTGTGGGGAACTCAGCTTGGCCACACCTTGGTCTCCTCAGCTACAAAAGCGTTATATTTAGAGTACTGACGTCACGGGATTTTTATTAAGCAGTGGGTGCACAGGACACAAGGGTAGCACTCGACATCAGCCGTCATTACTGTTGACCCTCTAACTAGCGTTTTTATTTTCCTTTCCATCTTGAGAACTTCTTTTGTGCTTTGATCAATGGAAATTACCATGGAGATTGAAACAAACAGAGGCGTTGTTCACCGACTGTGTACAGGCCTTGATTGCAAGTGCTCTGTGAAGCTGAAGCAGGTGGCTGTGTGTAAAGGGACCAGCTTGTATCCTGTGGGCATGGGTCGAGCCCCTGTGCAGGGTAGGGGGTAGACACACCTGCAGCTCAGGCGTCTTTGCGGTTTCTGTATTCTATGTGGGTCCATGAGACACATCAGAAAACCAGAGCAAGAAGAGAGGTTTTGGTCTGACTCTTTATGTAGGAATTCCTGTTATTATAGGCTGTTTGCTTTGTGATTAGACCCCTGTGCATTTCTAAAACCATTTAGGAAAATCATAGCATTCTTATAGCTCCAAACCCAAATAGTTGACACATGGTTTAATATACAAAAATACTTAGACTTACAAGGCCAAGAGTAAAGAATGGGGAATCAGGACTAAAAAAGACTAGTTTTATTTTTTTTAAGTACTTTTGTTAGCTATTATCACATGACAGGCATATAATAATAAGCAAGAACAAACACAGGTCCAGTTGGAAAAGACAAAAGCAGGGAGAGAAATAAGGGGAAGATGAGAAACTTCAGATAACACAAAGCTGGTGTGGACAAGGAATCCTGGAGGGAGGTCAGGGGTGGGACAGACCGCTCATGTGGACAGGGAATCCTGGAGGGAGGTCAGGGGTGGGACAGACTGCTCGTGTGGACAGAGAACCCTGGAGGGAGGTCAGAGGTGGGATGGACCGCTCGTGTGGACAGGGAATCCTGGAGGGAGGTCAGGGGTGGGGACAGACCGCGCGTGTGGACAGGGAATCCTGGAGGGAGGTCAGGGGTGGGACAGACCGTTTGTGTGGACAAGGAATCCTGGAGGGAGGTCAGGGGTGGGGACAGACCGCGCGTGTGGACAGGGAATCCTGGAGGGAGGTCAGGGGAGGGGACAGACCGCGCGTGTGGACAGGGAATCCTGGAGGGAGGTCAGGGGT
>NW_003852462.1:3154988-3169588 GCF_000181295.1 Otolemur garnettii
TTTTTTTAAGTACTTTTGTTAGCTATTATCACATGACAGGCATATAATAATAAGCAAGAACAAACACAGGTCCAGTTGGAAAAGACAAAAGCAGGGAGAGAAATAAGGGGAAGATGAGAAACTTCAGATAACACAAAGCTGGTGTGGACAAGGAATCCTGGAGGGAGGTCAGGGGTGGGACAGACCGCTCATGTGGACAGGGAATCCTGGAGGGAGGTCAGGGGTGGGACAGACTGCTCGTGTGGACAGAGAACCCTGGAGGGAGGTCAGAGGTGGGATGGACCGCTCGTGTGGACAGGGAATCCTGGAGGGAGGTCAGGGGTGGGGACAGACCGCGCGTGTGGACAGGGAATCCTGGAGGGAGGTCAGGGGTGGGACAGACCACTTGTGTGGACAGGGAATCCTGGAGGGAGGTCAGAGGTGGGGACGGACCACTCGTGTGGACAGGGAATCCTGGAGGGAGGTCAGGAGGTGGGACAGATGTCTCGTGTGCACACCAAGAGAGACAGTCCAACCCAGAGGGCACGTGCTTCCCGCCCAGCCCTGCTGCAAAGTATCCCTGAGCAGGAGAGGAGGGGTAGACCCAGGGGCACAGGAGGACCTACTCTCAGGACAGGCGGCCATGCTGGGCTCAGGCACCCCTTCATGGCCACAGTGGTGGACACGGCTTCTGTACAGAAAGGGTGGATGTGTGGGGCAGGCCATGGAGACTCTTCTGCCTACTCCTATGTTCTCAGAGATGCAGGAGGCCAGTGCTCAGCTGAGAACAGCTTTAGGAGCAGGTGGTATAAGGAAGAGGAAGGCACGGGGGGCCCAGGAGAGTGGGGTGCAGACAGCAGTGAAAACAGGATGGGCTCTGAAGGAGAACTCGGGGACCCACCCCAAGCCTATGACAATCACGGAGAATTATGGAGAGAGTGACCGAGACCCAGCGCCTAAAATCTTCCCAAATGTGGGACTTCACTCAGGGGGTGTGCTTGGGAAGTGTGCTGGGGGTCTGCTCTGCTCTGCTCTGTCCTGACTGCAGGACAAGCAGCCTTGGAGTGGGAGGGCCGGCTGACGTGGTAGAGAGAAGGGAAAGCACAGGTGGCGAGGAGCAGCAAGGGGAGAACTGACTTTAGGTCTTGGGTAGGAGCCGGGAGGGAGAGCACCCCACCCCCGCTCCACCCTGTGAGCACTGCCCGAGAGCTTGCAGAGGCTCAGTGTGGGGGGGCCCCGGGGGAGCACCAGGCCTTGACAACTGTCTCTAGCACTGAGGACAGAGGACAGAGCCACACACTTAGCAAGGGTCACTCCTGTACACAGGGTCCATCACACACACAAGGGTTAATCTGTCCACACACACACGTGTTGCTGGGAACCACACAATTCCATCTCCATTCAGCCAGAAAGTATTGAGCTCCCACCCCGGCCCTCACAGAGGAACTTCGGTGACTGTGGCCTCCCCAACCCCTCTGGGACAATTCTCCCACTCTCAGCCTGAGCGGTGGTGCCGAGTCTTACCTGGGGACATCTGAGGACTGAGACCTTCTCAGTGACACCTGTGTCAGAGAGGAGAGAGCCAGGAGGAACCCAGCCTAACAGCCTTCCTGAGCCAAGGATGTGTCTGTGTCCCTTCCGAACTGAACACACACACAGCGTGCGTCTCGCCAGAGGCCAGGATCTTTGTTTCCCATAGTGACTGGCTGGTTGGAATCCATATGAGTCTTGCCACATGGGCACCATGGGAGGCGGCAGGAGGCAGCTGGGCTGGGCAGAGCAGCGCCCAGTCCCGGGAGCAGCCGGGAGGACATAGTCATGCTCACTCCTAATTTCTCCTTCTGCTCATCTCCCACCCCTGCCTCTCTACCAGGCAGAGCAAAGGTTAGCCACCGTGACAGCCGTAGCCCTGACCGGCCTGTGCCAGACTCACTAACGAACATTAACAAGCTCCAACAACCAACCTGCACTGCCGTTCACTTGCCTTCCCTCAAGCGGCTGCCCCAGGGGACTCAAGTCCTCTCCCCTTGTATTGTCACTTCTCTAAAACGTCACAGTTTTTTGTTGAGGACGCTACACAAGCTGGTTTTAAAGCCACCGCTTAGCGAACTGTGCATTGCTTGGTGTCTCCCTTGTACATATAAAATATATGCATTAATAAACTTCTGCTTGTTTGTCTTTGGTTAATCTGTCCTTTGTTACAGGAGTACCTTGCCGCTAAGAACCTAAGAAGGTTGAAGAAAAAATTATTTCCCCCAACGGAGGGACGGGTGAGTGGATCATCGGCTCTTGTGAGGATTTAAGCAATAAGGAATAGGGGAGAGAAGGAGCAGGGTGCCCTCTGATTGACACTTAGGTTTTACAGACCCTAGTCCTGTCTGCCCTCCCCTTCTCTTCCCACCACTGTGGCCCCTTCCCTTGAGTTCTCTCCCTTGCTTCTCTACCCTGGATCATCTTGGGCCTCTCTCCAGCTCTCCAGCCCAGCCGGACACTCGGCACTGGCCCCTGTGGGTGGCCAACCATACCCAGTGGGCCATGGCTCATCGTGTATGGTATCTTAGATTTCAGATGCCTAAAAGGACATTGCTCTCTGCCTGGAACTTTAGCATGTTTTCCAAAGAAGCTCTTAATGGGTGTCTTAGTAAAGGGGAGGAGGAAGGACCTGGCCACCATCCTCGCTGGTGAGCCACCCTCTGAGATGGACGGTGCTTGCTCAGGTTGGTGCAGGGGGAAGCCTGGGGAAGGCCCAAGGCCCAAGAATGTGTCCTACACATAACATCCTTTCATGCCTCCTAAAAGAGAAGGACTAGTAACCCCATTTCACAGGTGGGAAACCGAGGCAGCCAGAAAGTGACAACGTGCAAAAGATCTCCTAACCAATAAGAGGCAAGAGCCGGAACTTAAGCCCAAATCTCCCTGACTCTAAAACCCTCGCCCTTTATGGAACCCTGGAAGTGTCTCCAGAATGCTTTGTGGGGGGGGCAGTAGGAAATTGATGGGCAGGAAGAAGGAGGTATGAACAGCTGGGCGCACCCTGGCCCCGTTCGTGCACCCCCCATTTTGGTCAAAAGCCCAGAGGGGCACGTGACCTGGCAGCCCAGCTTTGAGCCTCCGTGGGAGCAGCAGATGCCGAGCTCCCTGCCACAATGAGACAGCGTCAGCCCAGCATGTGACAGTGATTAATAGCTTATTTCTCAAATCAGCCTATTAGAAATAATCACGCAGGCAACTGAGGGCCATCAATCTGCACTGGAACCCAACCCGCACGGGCCGACAGGCGGGGAAGATCGGCAGAGGTGAGTGGGCAGGGATCTCTGCACGCCCAGAATATGACTGTGGCCTGGGAAGAATCAGGGATGGGGCTCAGCTGGGGTCCCAGACAGGACCTGACTCTCTGGGGACACAGTGTGACCTGAGACCATGTAGGAGGCTGGGGTTTCTTCTTAAGGTTCAAGGACAACTCCATTCAGAAGTGGCTGCCTGGACCCATGTCAAGGAGGGTTTCGATGTCTGCGATCAGATGCATGTGCTGCTGTGGGGAGAGGGGAGTGAGGCTCCCACCCCTGAATTTGCTGTCCCTGCATCCAGGGGCATCCTAGGGGCAGAGAGAGCACCCAGCAGTGTGGGGTGTTTCCTCACCGAGGCTACACAGCATTCAGCCCACGCTGGTGACAGAAAGGAGATCGAATGTTGGCTCATCATTGTCTGTAAATTCTCTGTAGGGAATTTACCCCCCTGTCCTACTGAGGGCTGCCCACTGAGGACAGACCACTCCCGCCACCCCTGCCCCAACTGGTACCCTGCTCCTGCAGACAGGGAGGCCCCCATATGTGTGGGGACTTCTGTGTCCTTGGGCGGTCTGGCCCCTCACTCCCTCACCTCCACTTCTGACCCTCAGAGTGTCAGACAGTCACAGCAGAGAAAGAGGGACAGGAGGACTTCACACCCAGCTCTGAGATGAAACCTCCACAGGGCTGGCTGAAGACACTCCTTGCAAGCCCTTCCTCCAAGGCACGGCTCTTGGTTTTGCCACAGTGGACAAAGAGAGAGGGGTCTTTCCAGTTGCTTTTCTCTGAAACCCGGGGTCTTGATTCCACTGAGGAGGGACAGCTCCTGCCTCTGTCTCACTTCCCCGGGGCCCCTGCCAGCCCAGAGTTCCTGAAGGTCCTCCAACATCTCCTTCTCTGAGCGTCAGTGTTGCTAGGATGTGGCAGGTACCACGCTCTGGCTTCTGAGCCTAGTCACCCACAGCTCTGTCACAGGGTGGGAGCTGAGCCTTCCAGAGGCACCAGCCGGCAGGACGCTCCCTGAGAGTCTGTCTCCTGCTCCGCCCAGGAGACCCTGCCTGGCTCTCTGCCTATTCAACCACAAAGTCTCCAACCTGGACCTGCCTTATCTTTTCCAAGTTCTGCCTGGACTTCTAACCTGGCTCCTCAAGGAGGCATCTTCTTGGCCAGGTCCCAGGGTCCAAGGTGTGTGTGGCCATATAGCCCCAGCAGATTGTGGCTGTGATGCTCCAGCAAGCTTCTCCCGCCTGCCAGGGAGAGTTGCAGTAGCTACACTTTGGATGTAAACTGACAACACTTTTTATGGCCACTCCCTGGCTCTTAAACACAAAGTTGCAGTGTGCATGTGCCCAGAAGGTCTGAACAGCTCTGAACAAAGCCGTGATGTCACCAGCTCTGAACTAAGCCGTGATGACGTGGGAAGATCTGAACTCCTCAAGTGGGTAAACAGAGGAGGAAGCTGCTCGCCCGATGGACAGGGCACTTCAAAGACCAAACCTCCCTCGACACCCCAGCTGATACCGAACCTTCCAAAATCAGTCCCTATGAAAAGAGCTCCTACATGACATCGTCCCCACAGGGACAGGCACGGTCAAATCCACCAATTTTCTGACACAGCTGAACTTGGGTGGCTCTAGGCACAAATGTCACCCGTCCTCCTGAGAGGAGAGTCAAAAAACTTATTCCTGTGGCTGGTCCCATGTTGCTGTTTAATTTCCAAGTGTGTGATTCATAGCAGGTGTTCATTTGGGTGGCTCAGACATTTTCACCCACCCGAGAACATGTGCCAAAGAGAACAGCACCCCAGATGCACAATCCTCGCTCCCCACAACAGACCCGCCAGGCTTCCCTCACCACCCACAGAGTCTTCCCTGCAACAGATGTGCTGAGGGTCAGAATCAACTGCCAAGAACCTCACGTGCACATCTGCCTGTGCCGTCGCCCCTGGGGTGTTAGCCCCTGTCGGGGTCCCACTTCCCACCCTAGGTGTGACGAGATTAGGGTCCCCCATTTCTGCTTTTGCTCTGGGGTGCCTGCTACTGTTGCAATGCCAGTTGTCCCACCCACTGGTCACTGCACGGCTCTCTATGGGGACCTTCTTAATAGCGATGGGGCGGAGTCTTGCACAGTACAGAGAAAATGATTGAAGGGAAAGAAAGGTCCTAGTTGTACCTTTTGAATCCCCAGGGGAAAGAAAACAGCATTTGGAAAGTGTCCCCAACCAGTCCTTTTTGTGTCAAGACCACATTGTCAAAGTCTCCTGTCTTCACCTCCAGACTGCCCTTTCTCAAGCCCCACCCTTTCCTCCTCACAGTGGAGGGAAGAAATTTGGGGGAGAGAGATGGGAGATGGCGCAGACCAGTGTCCATGGAAAAGAAGCCGTACGCTGTGGAATAATGTAAAGAGGTTTATTCTGAGCCGAATTTGAGGACCATGACCTGGAGCCACCCCGAAGAAGCCTTGAGCACATGGACTCCTGGTGATGGGGTTATAGTTTAGTTTTATACATTTCAGGGAGATAGAATTACAGGTAAAGTCATAAATCTGTACATGGAAGGCCAGATGAGGTTGATTTGGCCAGAAAAGGTGGGACATCTCAAAACAGGGGCCCACAGGTTATAAGTGGGTTTAAAGATTCTTTGGTTGACAACTGGCTATAAGAGTCAGGCTCTATTGTAGCCCAGGAGTCAGTAAAAAGGAATGCGGAGTTAAGATAAGGAGCTGCAAACTAATACAACCTCTTTGGAAGGAAGTATGGAGAATCTGCAAAGAACTCAAATAAGACCTCCCATTTGATCTTACAATCCCATTACTAGGCATCTCCCCAGAAGAAAAAAAATCCCTTTATCATAAGGACATTTGCACTAGACTTTTTATCATAGCTTAATTTATGATCACCAAAATGTGGAAACAGCCTAAATGCCCACCAACCCAGGAATAGATTAACAAGTTGTGGTGTTGGCGTGGATGCAGAGAGACGGGAACGCTTCTACACTGCTGGTGGGAATGCAAGCCAATATGACCTTTTTGGAAAGAAGTTTGGAGAATACTCAAGGAACTAAAAGTAGACCTATCATTTGATTCTGCAATTCCTCTACTAGGTATATACCCAGATGATCAAAAATTATTTTACAACAAAGACATTTGCACCAGAATGTTTACTGCAGCCCAATTCATAATAGCCAAGACATGGAAACAGCCCAAGTGCCCATCGACCCATGAATGGATTAACAAATGGTGGTATATGTACACCATGGAATACTATGCAGCCATAAAAAAGATGGAGACTTCACATCTTTTATGTTTACCTGGATGGAGCTGGGACATATTCTTCTTAGTAAAGTATCTCAAGAATGGAAAAAAAGGTATCCAATGTACTCAATACTACTATGGAATCAATATATAACCACCTACACACTCATACGAATGATAAAACACAACGGTAGTCCAGAAAGGAGAAGAGAAGAGGAGAGAGAGGGCAGGGGAGGAGGGAGGGAAAAGGAGGGTGGGCATTTGGGGGGACCTCGCCTAATGTGCATGATGCAATGGTACATTTTAAAACTATTAAGAAAAGAGTATAACTGTGATGGATATGTTAATCAGTTCAGAGTAAGTATTTCACATTGTATATCAAATCAGTACACTAAATCCCATAAATGCATCAAAGTACACAGTTATGATTTAATAAAGAAAGATAAAGAAAAGGAAAAAATAACAATAACTCATTAAAAAAATCAAGTTATGGTATCTGTATACCATGGAATACTACTCAGCCATTAAAAATGATGGAGACTTTACATCTTTTGTATTAACCTGGATAAAGCTGGAACACACTCTTCTTAGTAAAGCATCACAAGAACGGAGAAGCAAGATTCCAAGGTACTCAATTCTAATTTGAAGCCGGTTGACGATCTAATACATACCCACCTGAGAGAAAAACTCAAATCAATTCAAGGCTGGGGGGCCAGGGAACGAGTGAGCGGGGAGAGGGGAGGAGGGGGACAGAAGGGAGTTATAGTGTCTGGCGCACCTGTTGGGGGGTGGGCCACAACTGTAAGGGGGACTTTGCCTAACAAATGCCATCAGTGTAACCTAATTCTTTGTACCCTCAATGAACCCAAACAATAAAAAAAAATAAAGATAAGGGCCTGTTAATCACAAACTCCCAGATATGTGCCCAGACCCAAGTGGTTAGTTGTGTATGCCGAGGACCTGCAGGTGGGCCTTCCAGAGCCCCCGGCCAATGAGTCACAGAGGACATCTGTAAGGGGGGAGGGGGACACCATGAGGCTGGTCTGACCTGCTTTCTCATGGCTAGTGACTCAGCTTTAGGTATCCCCTTGGCCAAGAAGGGGTCCAGTCCCTCGGCTTCTGGGAGAGGGGAAGCCGTAAGATGTTATGTTTTTAGTTAACAGAAGGGAAAGAAGCCGGGGAAGGAAGCCTGAAATAACATCATGTCTCCTGCTGCCGCCGGAGGACGGGGAAGCTCCCTTAGAAAGAGCTCCTCTTCCTTCCTGAAGTTGTTTTATGTCCTTTCTCATCAGAAAGAATAATGCCTTGCCCTTTTTGCATGAAGTCAGGGACAAACCTGGAGTTCTTCAGTGATTTTTAAGGGTAGAAAAAAAAAAAAAAAAACACTGGGGGAGAAAAAAAAAATACAGCCCCACACGGAGCCGTGTGTAAGTAATAAATCTGCTACTTTTTGGAACCTGTTCCCCTAAAACAAAAGTGACTGCAGCAGGCAATTTTTATTATTGCTCATATATTGTTTAAATATTTCAGCTGGGAGATGCTGCGTGAGGGAAGACAACAGCCAGACTGACATAAGATTTATTAGGGAGAGTTGGCACAAATATATTTGTAGAAAACAAAAATATGTTTGTTGAGATTATTCCAGGTTTATGGTGATTAATAATGGATCGGATGCGGGGATGTCAAGGAACCACCCCCTGGCAATTCCTGCGCTACCTTGAGTCAGAATAGAACGTGAACTTCAGCTGCCAGGGACCTTCTGCTAAAAGAATGAAGTTTTCTGAATAGAATGAAATGAATACCAGGAGCTTTCTTTCAGCTCCAGAATGTGTCAGACTACTTAATCTGCACCAAGCCAAGCACGGACTGGTTAATGGGGTTTCCAGCCAGGAGGCATTGGAGGCTTGGCACCTGCAGGAGCCCCCTGAACCCTGCAGGGGAGAGGCTGCACCAGGGGAGATTTATCTTTGCTCCAGAGGTGGGAGGAGGCTGCAGGGCGCCGGGGGAAGTCAGCAGAGGCTGCTCTCCTGTCTCCTTTCTACCACCGAGTCCAAAGTGGCTCTTTTAGGGACATGTACTTGACACCCTAACCTGGGAAACACATCATTTTAATTTGAAGGCGAGTTCCGAGGTTAACTAATAATAAAGTGTGGGAGACTCACATGCACCTCAGCCGAGTTAGGAATCAGTTGCTTTTCCGCAGAGCTAGGAGGCACTCCTCTGAGCCTGCGGACACTGTGTGGGAGGGCCCCTCCCATCTCCCTGCAGGGACTTCACAGGACAAAATGGGTGGCAGGTGCTCTAGGGGGGAGCAGGGGGAAGAGACGGCCCACACCAGCCCCCACCCACCCCCAAGTGGTGCCCCTGCTCGGAGCTGAGGAGGAGGGTCCCCGGCCTGCTTCCTCCCTGGCAGCCAGACTCTCCCAAACTATCCATCTTCCTCTGCGAGCTAGAGAGGGCTGGAAACAACAGCCTGATTAATAAAACGTGTGAGCAGAGCCCGAGGTTGGCGCTAACAGGCTCCCAATAAACAGCCCATAGATTGAATCTTATCACCCAGGACGGGTGAGAGGGCCTTGTTGAGAAGCGACAGCCGTGCCCATCTGCCCCACTGATGACAAATGGCCCACAGTTCATCAGCCGTGATTAGGAGCTTTGGCTGCGAGGCATGAGGGCGCTAATGAAGACCCCCATGCCTGGGCTCCACAGGGCGGGCGGGCAGGCGCTCACAGCTCGTGGGCCGCTGCCACCGGGGTTCCCAGCCGCCCCAGATCGTTGCCATGGAGAAGGAGGTGGATGGCTTTAATACAGCTGCGTGGATGTCTCCCCTGAGACACGCCGTGACAAGTTGGACTGGAAGTAGCAGATGAACAGCTATAATCTCCAAACTGTGTGAGTGCGTGATTGATCTGCACAGGGCCGTGAGTGGCGGCACTCTGTGTTCTGGGAGCACAGGGCCCAGCGAAGTGAGACGATCAGTCTGGGGAAGACACACAGGCCAGTGCAGCTGCTGGGGCTCTTCCATGGGGCCGCTGGGAGACCACTGATGCCCCACAGGCCCTGCAGATGCCAGGCCACTGCAGGCCCCAGCTGGCTTCAAACTCTTCCCTGGTTAATCTCACACGTGCTCGTTAAATAAAGGCTTCCGTCCACTCTACCCACCAGTCCCAGTGGTTCAACGGTTTGGCCCAAGGAGAATGGCGCCTGTGTGTTTAGGGATAGGAGCCCATGGAGATGAGAGATGCTGGCACCTACAGCCTGGCTCCTTCTGAAGAGGACTGTTCCTGGCAACCTGGGACTCCCCATCCCTAGCCAGATTCAACTAGGTCAGAGCAGCCCACACGCACAGGCTGGACAGTGACCGATGGCCTGGCAAAAAAGATTAATAGGGCTGACCAGCACCTTCTGTCAAGACACAGAGGCAGAGAAACTGGGAGACAGGCAGGGCTGGTCCACTTCTCTGACCCCAGGGTACGGGATGGACAGACTCTAACCTCATCACCCACTTTCAGATTTGATCTCCTGCCAGGTGGGGATGAGGCCACACGCCCCAGACCCCCTGCAGTGGATAGGGCCCTGTTACTGTTTCTGCCCACTGGGTAACAGGCATCTGTGTCATTGCTGATAGGAGACCCTCTGGCTGCCCGTCCCCTCTGCCACTGCAGACAACTCCATCTCTATCCCTGACAGAGACCACCAGGGAAGCAGGGTCCCCACCCACATGTTGAGGTGACATCCAGGAAGAGTCACCCTGACTCACAGCAGCTCACGTGCATAGACATAGGCCTTAGCTGTGCAGAGCCACCGACCCAGAGCTATTTGTCACTGCACTGTCACACAGACTGCCTGAGTGATACAGGGCAGGCTGATCAGGGCATTTGCAATAATTCCCTGTAACCTGAATGGGTTCGAGTGGGTCTCTGCACCTCAAATTCAAAATATCCCTCCTGGGAAAATTGCAGCAGCCTGTTGGGGGGGACATGGGCTGCTGTGGAGCAGCTGTGTGGGGACATGGGCTGCTGTGGAGCAGGTGTGGGGGGGACATGGGCTACTGTGAAGCAGGTGTGAGGGGGACATGGGCTGCTGTGGAGCAGGTGGGGGGGCATGGGCTGCTGTGGAACAGGTATGTGGGGGCCATGGGCTACTGTGGAGCAGGTGTGGAGGAGACATGGGCTGCTGTGGAGCAGGTGGGGGGGGCATGGACTACTGTGGAGCAGGTATGGGCACAGCCACATCCCTAACACAGGTGAGGGGTAATAGCCTGCACCCCTCATGGCACGGATGGGGTATTAACAGTGACTCTTGGAGCCAGGGAGGAGGTGGGGGAGGTGGCATGGTCCTGGGTGGGTTTTGGAGAGAGCAGGCACAGATGGTATTTCCAGAGAGCCACTTCCCACTGTCCCCCACCCCGGTGTGATATTCCCACCTGATGTAGAGTCTAATCCCTATCCCCTTGAACGTGAGCAGGCTCACAACTGCTTAGTGTAACAGAGTCTGGCAAAGTGATGCTGGGGAGTGTCCAGGCTGCTTCCTAAAACACAAGGCACCCTCTCCCTGTTCATCAGAGCACTGGGCTGGAGCCTCGTAAAAAGTCAGACCACTCTGAGGCCAACCAGCCAACAGGCCAATAACCTGAAGAAAGCAAGTCATGAGAGAGGCCGTGATGGGCTCTGGTCATCAGTCCTCATCCTGAAGCTGGACACCACCATTGGAGGGAAGCTGCCACACAATGGTCCCTGCAAGTCTCCCTGGATGAGGTCCATACACCATGGAGCACAGACCAGCTCACTGTGCTGCTCCACAGGAGCTGGGAACACTTTAGAACTGTCTGCCTTTCAACGCAATAGATTTAGGGGTAAGTCGTGATGCAATCAGACCCCTGGGATCAAAGGGAGAGCCAATGGAACATAATACAGACTGGCCGGGAGGAGTGAGGTGAGGCAGTGTCCGGTGACATGGCTGGAGCTCTGACTGCATCTTTGCTTGAGACACAGACATCTGAACAGAAGTTTCAACTGGGCAGGTGCTTACAGATAGAAGTTTATGGTTCAGAACCAGAGTTTTATAACATCAGAGAGTTAGTATATACAGCCGGGAGACAGGGAGGTCACGCAGAGAAACCAAGCCCTGAGTCCCGAGCATCTATCCAACAGAAATATAGAGCTGTGTTCACCAAACGCAACACACGAATGTTCACAGCAGCACTATTTGTTGTAGCCAAAAACCAGAAGCCACCAACAGGAGGGTGAATAAATAAATTGAGGATGTTTACACAAGGTGTAACTACTGTTCCAGAGAGCAACGTAGGCTGATTTCACAGATGGGACGTTATATCTAAAATCCCAGACAGGAAAGGGCATATACTTGATGGTTGTCTTTAGGGAAAGTTAACAGAAAAAACAGGCACCGCAAATTGACCATCACAGAAACCAGAAGTGTCAGGAAGGTGGAGGTGGAAGCGGCTGGAGCCTTCTGGGTGCTAGTGGTGTTTGTACAGGTGGGCTCAATTCATAAAAATCCGTCATGATGTACCGTGTCTGTCCTTTATTTCATGTTTTATTTCCTTTCAGAAAGCTCGCACAGACACCCAGGTTCCCCATGCAGGTGGCCCCACAGATCACCTCCGACAACTCGCAGAGATGAGGCTGGGCTGGAAGGCAGCCCTGTACTGTCAGCCTTTGAACGTGTCTTTCAGAACAGCCTCCCGTGTAAGGGAGGTTCTTCTGTATTTCTTCCCGTGTCTGAATGTAACTAAGGTCCTCGACCCTGGAGAGGAAGGTGCACCTGCCTCACAGAGGGGTCTGTGATCTTCTCTGTGTGGTCCTGTAATACCACTGCCGATCACGGTTCGTTCAACTGAGAATCCAATATAATTGCTGATGCATCGCTGAACTTCACAAAACGTTTTTCATTTGTATCTGTGCCTTAAGATCGATCAAAATGAGATATTCATTAAAAGAGTCTTAATTAGAGTTTCAAGAAATGTACAACTGACTCATTTTAATTACTATATAACTTGATGCCGTTATTTTTATCTCATTCTTCATTGCGGTATCATGTGGGCGGCGTCCCGTCAGCGATGAGGACAGTGTCACACCAACCCTAAGGAGGGGGTTGGCAGGGGTCCTGCCTGAAGAGTGGCCGGGCTTAACAGGAGCAGGCAGCGCGAGTTAGTGTCTGGTGATTTACACGCAGTATAAAATTCAGAGGGTAACATGTGACTCTCCAATAGGTTGGATGGGGAAATTTCTGGGTCCCACCCCTGGAAAGCACAATTGTCCCTTGTGCTGGAGGCCGTGTCTGGTTGTCCTTTCTAATCCCTCACTAACATTTGTGGAGCTGACACGAGCTGAGGTGATTGAGGCTTCATGTCCATGTGGACATGCTGGGCAGCAAGCAGGGACCATCCTGAGGTCCCCCCCTCACCCAGACCCCTGTGCACAGGTGTTCCACTGCTCACCCCACTGGCCCTGTCACTCATCCCCCCAATTCATGTTGTGCCACATTCCTGCCCAGTATAGAGCAGGTGTGGGGGGAAGAATGGAGACCCCTAAGAAACCAATGTCCCTGTTGGCTCAGAAAAGCTGATAGGAAGAGAAACAGATCTGTGTATTCCATGATTATTACACCAGAGGCCATGTCTCTGGAAAGAGTCCAGAAGCCTCTCTCCCCGCAGCCTTTGGAGACCAAGCTTCTGTGCGCTGTGTAGACCCAGGTCCAAATGAGCTTCACTGTGCTCTGCAGACCAAGCTCCCCCTGCAGCCTCTGGAGACTGAGCTTCTGTGAGCTGGATAGACCTAGGTCCAAACGAGCTTCACTGTGCTCTAGAGACCAAGCTCTCTCTACAGCCTCTGTTCTTATGTCAACAACCAAGTGCCCAAGTAACTGCCACAAAGAGGGACATACACACCAGCAGTTGACAAATTCATGGCAGAAAGAGCTCACGGAATCCCTCAGCTCTCAAGCGACCACCAACTCTTCCTCCACCCAGTCCCACCCTGACTCTCCCCAAGCACTTGTCATAGACTCTTGAAGGAAAGAGCTTTTGTAAGTAGGTCTCCTTAGGGTAATCCGCCGACTCCTGGTGGGGACCTACACAGGCTGCAGGAGCACAGCAGGCACGGCTCCCAGAGGTGTCAGGGTGGGGACCTACGCAGGCTGCAGGAGCACAGCAGGCACGGCTCCCAGAGGTGTCAGGGTGGGGACCTACGCAGGCTGCAGGAGCACGACAGGCACGGCTCTCAGAGGTGTCAGGGTGGGGACCTATGCAGGCTGCAGGAGCACGACAGACACGGCTCCCAGAGGTGTCAGGGTTTGCTTTCCCCCGGATGACTCACAGATGGGGGGGGTGAGATTCTTCTCAGGACACTTGTGTGTCTGCATCTTCCGGGAAGACAGAAGACACATACCCTGATGGCCAGGATTCCTTCCAGAACTAATGACCTCTGCCTTTCTTCTTAAGGAAGAAAAAAAAAAAAAAAGAGCAGAGATAAGATGTGCTCACAGTGATAGTGCGTTTCCTTCTGAACATTCGGCGGTGTGTGCACTGCCATTCTCCTTAGCACAAAAGATTCCTTTCTCTGTTTCAAAGTCACCTGCACTTCGGCAGTTTGGAGCCGTATCTGGAGAGTGTTGATAAGACACAGCGGGCTGGGCCGCCCTGCGTGGAGCACGCCCTGACTAAATATGTTGGCAGAGATTATGATAGTTTTGACACTGCTTCTAAGAGGCTTATGTCTTATTTTCACCTTTCACCAAACATCTGTTATGAGGATTTAGATAAGATGTCTCCAGAATGAAGGTACAACCCCACACCACCACCTGTCTCCCCCCCCCACACCCGGGAAGAGAGAAACGATTTCAGAGTAGAAGATTCAAACTTGTTTGGGGTGTTAAAAGTCTCAACCCAACATAAGAGAGTTTGACCACATGACTAAGAGTCAGCCTACAATAATGTAATGGCTGGAGCATCCAGTACACACTCGGGTTAGCCCATCACCTGAGTAGAGCTGGTAGAATGTTGGTGACACTTAGGACAGAACTGCAGGGCCGTCCCTGGCAGAGGACATTCACACACCTGCA
>NW_003852462.1:3169725-3182112 GCF_000181295.1 Otolemur garnettii
CCCATCACCTGAGTAGAGCTGGTAGAATGTTGGTGACACTTAGGACAGAACTGCAGGGCCGTCCCTGGCAGAGGACATTCACACACCTGCACCCCACTGGTGTCACTGCAGCACCCTCCTGCGGGGGTGGGAGGCATGATTCCTCGTGCTGGGCTTGGCTGTGTGAGATGTTTGGCCAATGGGACTGAGCAGACAACCTGCAATCTGAATCTTGAACGTGCTGGACAGGCTGGCCCTGATATTGCTCAGGCCCAGAGAAGGGGATGGTAATGTCTGGAGACCAGTCCAGCCACGCTGCCCAGCCAAGCCTAGCACACAGCAGAGTGCCAGCCAGCAAGAGTGAGCCCTGCCCAGCCCAGACCCACTGCATTAGTCAGGATTATCCAGAGAAATAGAACCAATGAAATATATATATACACACAGAATGAGGAATCATCTCCTAACTATGAAGGCTGAGAAGTCCCATAATCAATCACATGCACATTCCAGGTCAAGTCTGAAGCCTGAGAACCAGGATAGCTGGTGGTGCAATTCCTGGTCTGACAGCAGAAAATAGGTGTCTGGGCTCCTGCAGCCGGCTGGTGGGGGGTAGGGGGAAGAAGGCGGCTCCCGCACAGGTGTCTGGGCTCCCACAGCCAGGTGGAGGAGAAGGCTCCTGCTGCAGCCTTTCTGTTCTATTCAGGGCATGAGGGGATAGCATGACACACAGCCACACTAGAGACAGCATGAGCTTTACCAAGTCCACCAACACGAGTGCAAATCTCTTCTAGGGACACCCTCACTCATACCCACTGTCACCAGCCTGAGCAAAAATGAGACTCTGTCTCTACTAAAAAGAGAAAAACTGAGCCCAACTCAAGAGAATCACTTGAGCCCAACTTAAAGGTTGCTGTGAGCTATGATGCCACAGCACTTTACTCAGGGCAATAGCTTGAGATTCTGTCTCAAAAAAAGAAAGGAAGGAAGGGAGGGAGGGAAGGGGAAGGGAAGGGAGGGGAGGGGAGGGGAGGGGAGGAAGAAAGAGAGAAAGAAAGAAGATCCTGACACCCTGCAGTGTCGCCCCTTCTGTCTGACGTGGGAAGGCCTCTGTGCTGTGGGGAGTTTGCGTTCTCTGACAGCCTTGTGACAGAGGTGCCGATTTGGGACAAGGAGTGAAACCTGGACTCGTGGTGGTCACAGCCCCACAGTGGGAGACCCCACACCCCAGGTAACTGGAGGTGACTGCTCCTGAGTGTTGCCCCAAGTTCCCAGGTCCAGCTCTCCATGGCAAACTCAACTTCCCTTTGCTACAAATGCCCTGCCCTGCCCCTTATGCAGGGGACACAGCCACCTAAGCGGAAGCAGACCTTCTCAGCCTTTAACCTGCCATCTGGGAACTTAGCGGCGTTTACAAGGGGATTTAGTGATTCATAATTACATTGGCTCTCGGAGGGAAGGGAGGCTGTTTCTATCCTGTGATGCAGCAGAAAGAGCTGCTGCTGTTGTTGTTCAATGAGAAGAGAAAAGAGAGATGCACACGGAGCTGGTTAACTGGTGACCTCCCCAGGAAGATGCACACCCCACCCCCAGATGTAGACGTGTGCTGAGAACACGGTGCTAAGTGCCCTGTTTCAAGATCAGTTAATGTCCTTTGTCTCTGGTCTAAAATGCATCTGATAAAGAAGCACGGCTCTGTGGTCTGTACCTGCCCCTAGAGATCAAGATGCACCAGCCCCAGAGGACAGGTCCCCAGGGATGACCAAGCTCTTCTGGAGCCTTTGAGCCAGGCGGTCTCACCCATGGGAGGGGGTGATGTTGCCCCATCAGCTATGCAGCTGTCTCTGAAAGGAGAAAGCTGGAGCAAGAAAGGGGGGCCTGCAGGGCAGAGCGATGTGTGCCCCCACAGAATCGTGCTCCCCTCTTCCCCCTTCCATGGTGACATTGACGTCCCTCTTCTCTCCCTTCAGCTGTGGAGACCCCCGGGAGGTGGGAGTTTGCTGGTTGAGAAAGATTCTAATCCCGATTCCGGACCCCAGAGTTTTCCACTATGTTGGAACAAGACCCACGAAACTGCACGGCATAAAAATGGCTTTTACTTTTAATAACCCAGAAAGCCTTCCTGATGCGCTGCCCCTGAGGGAGGGGTCCTGGGTGGACCGTGTGCTGTGACCACACTTCCAGGGAAACAGCAAGTGAAAGAAAGAACCAGACAGAGTGAGCAAACAGCAGCTGTCTGTCCCGGGCAGGGTGTGACTGTGGAGCTTTTCCTTTTTCTCTCTGTTTTACCCTTAAACATGTCTTTTCACAATTAGTGGATATACATTATAATCAAAAAAGACATTATGCAGTTCTGTAGCACTACAGTGCTCTGTATGTTCAAGGACAGGAGGATGGTAACTGGTGTCCTGTGGTCAAGGTTCAAGGAGAACACGAGGGGCTGGGATGGGGGCACTGGTAGGGAGGGGGAGCCCCTGCCAGATTTCTCCACCGGAGGCCTGATCTTGATCCCAGATAACAGCCAGGTTAAAGTCCTACACAATTCACTTCCACAGTGTGTCTTAAAAGAGAAAAATCGTTTAATTAGCTAATGAATTAATTTTTTAATTGCAAGTCTTTTATGTGGATTATGTTTGGGGAATAAATTGGTTTCTAAGAGGAGCTGACAGACAAGTGGCAATGTGGGGGAGAATAATTTAAGAGCTGGGAGTGGACCGGGCTTGCTCTTTAAAGGAAAGAGAGGAAAACCACGACCCCTTCAGAGGAGGAGGAACCCATGCAGGGGTATTCCTCAATGCTCCTGCCTGCCCAGCTCTCCTGGAAAAAATGAGGCCTATTGACCTTGAGTAAGACTCTTCTGAGCATGGAAAACACAGCACTTGGCAAAGGAAAGGGCTTTGAGAGCACGCAGTGGAGTTGGGTGTCCTGCTAGAGAGTCCAGCTTGAAATGGAGCCGTTTCCAAGTCAATGGCTCCCGGCTCACGGAAGCTGATGCACTGGAAAGGTCTTGGGAACTACTCTGCAAAGAGGTAAGACTACAGCCAGGAAAGAGAAAAAGGAGGGAATTTTAAGTGAGCCTTGGTCCATTTTGTGCTTCTATTACACAAAATACCTGAGACTGAGTAACATACAAAGAACAGAGATTTATTTCTCATAGTTCTAGAGCCTGGGAAGTCCAAGGTCAAGGGCCCACATTCCACGTGGGCTTTCTTCCCCACCTGTCAACACTTGGGGCACTTGCCAGGGGAGGTAGTTTTCTAGCCTGTGAACTTTGGGGGACACATTCAAACCAGACCAACACGATTCCTAGGAATCCCCGAGGAACACCTGTTACGAGGAAGATGCTCTCCCCTTTTCGGGAGAGTGAATTGCCTGTTTCCGTCACCCTCTGATTAAGAAATCCTCCTGCAGAGCCTAGATTGTTGTCCCTCATCTGAGCTGAGCTGATGCTTACATACAGGATAAACAGTATTGGCTAATGACTCTCTGTGAGTTCAACGCTTAACACCACAACACTCCCACCTTTGGTCCACACAATGTTTGAGGGGCTCAAAGTGGAGAGCACCCTGTGCCTGCCCTATTTATACCCCCTTGCAAGGGAAATTGCCTCACCCACAGTCCCCAGGGAAGACAGCTGCCATATGGGGTGCCATGTTACCCTGGTCCCTTGTGTGGCTGATTGGGCAGATGTGGGGCACTTGGCCATTGTCAGTGTATGGGTGACCTGTGACTGTGAGTTATGACTCCTGAGGAGGCATAGAAGGAGGGATGAGCTGGACCAGCCAGACTGCTCACCCAGCTCTGGATGGGAGAACTGACATCTCCACAGGTGGAAAGGTCCCAGGATATATGGAACCATGGCTACTTCAAGCTTCTGTATGCTGTGGAAACAAGGGAGCAGAAACCACAGGTCTGGGGGGAAAGGACAGGCTGGAGAGGCACAGAGAGGTGGGGAGAAAGGACTGGCAGAGTTGGTGTTGCTGCCCAGAGCCTGGATGACCTTCCCACCCACACACCTGCTCATTAAAAACAAATGAAACTTCAAACCCCTACAAAGAGGAAGTGAGAAGTGTGAAGCCATTTGGGGAGTTAATGTGAAAAAACAGAAGCAATTTTGCCAGGGGGTTCAGCAGCCTCTCCTGCCACATGGGTCATTAGCTGAGACCCAGCTAATCTCTGCTTTGGGGGATTCAGAAAAAGGAGAGGGAGGCGGCTCTGTAGGAGTAGAATCACCATCCCCTGACAACAGTGTCCTGACGCCTTCCCTGAGGGGGCACAGAGCTGGATGGGTCACCTGAGAGAATGGGCAGGAGGCTCCTGGTCAGTAAGGGTGACCTCTGCTACAGGTGCAGAGCCCCAGAGAAGACATGCCCAGCTGAGCAGGGCCCCAGGTGCCTATGGCCACACCATGCTGCCCCAGGATCCCAGACCCAGCTCATTGTTCCCTCTCCTGCTGCTTCCCTGGAGCCAGAATGAGCAGCTCCCTGTGGAATGGCCATTTAGGGTCCTGCTGCTGCCAAATGGCCCAGTGGCTATTCACGGTGGGAACGATGAACCCTCCTCACCCCAGTCGGTGAAAGTGGCCATTACAAGACAACTTGGGCAACACCCCCACCAAAGCTACAGTCCTTCCCTTGAAATGCCCATGCCGTTCCCTCGCAGCCTGTACCCTCCCTACTCTCAATAAGCTCCAGTGCGTTTACAGGCCACCTTGTGCCCTCCCCACGCACCATCCCTCTGCCAGCTGGCTATGCCCTTCTCCAGGCCTGGCAGACTACACCTTGCTCCCCAAATATTCAGCCCTACCTTTTCCATTTCCAAGTCTTGGTAGAGCTGTCCCAGCCACCTACAGCATGGCACCTGTGGAGACATTTCCATCCTCCGTGGATCTTTTCACCTCTTCTGTATATCACTGCCCCCCGGAAGGATGTGGCACTTCTCCTAAGACCCCCACAACACTGGCTCCTCTCAGGATACCGCCAATCCTTCCCTACACTTCCAAAGGGAGGTGGGGTGACAGGTAAAAGGCCTGGGCTTTCAAGGCAAAACCCTTCACTTGCATCACGAACGTGCTAAATACTGTCTAGAATAACAATGGTGGTTCACCCACACACCGCTCGCTCTGTGCTGGGCACTGTTGGAAGAACCTGTAAGTATTAAGTGACTCAGTTAATCCTCATGACACTCCCACAAGAGGGGCATTCTGCTTAGCCCTATCATAAAGAAGAGGAAACTGAGGCACAGAGTGGTGAAGAGCCTTGCTGAGACCACGAAGCTGCGAGCAAGCGAGAGGATCCATACAGATGGGACATGGTCAGGCTCCAACACCACCACACCTCCTTCCCTGGTGGGAGCAGCACCAAGTGCTCTGAATAAAAGCATCTCCATGTGTGGAGTAGAAAAATAAAGGCCACCGGATCATTCACTCCAGACACGTGGGGACAGAGCAGTCCTGACCCAGGGAGCGCCAGTGGGCAGTGTGGTCGTGGGCCTGGGGGCCTGACGCTTGGGTGCCTCTCTCCTCCTGAGGACAGGGACCCCTGGAGCAGCCCCACCAGCGGGCTCTCAGGCCTCTTGAGCTGACCCCTGTGAGTGCCCAGGAGCTCTGCTACCTTGGATTTTTGCTACAGTCACACTTGAGGGGACCATCTTCCAATTCTGTTCAACAAAAAAATAAAAATGTGGGTCACCCTGCCGCTTGGACAATAGGGTGCACCAGTGGAGAGAAGCAGCAAGCTTGATTTCATACCTGGCCCCCCAAACTGCTCTCAGGCAAGGATGGTAGACTCACTTGGTGGTAAAAAGAAAAAATAATGACCATCACAGAAAAGGCACCAGCAGGGCTCTCAGTGAGGAGTTCTCCAAGGCCGTGTGCACAGTGGGGCAGACTTTTCTATACAGACAGTTCCAGAGTAAATCTTTCAAGCTTGGCAGGTCAAGAGGCAGATTCAAGATAATGGTGTGTGTACTCATATAATAAGGGAGAAAACAAGTTCCCACATATTTTTATTGATGGATATTATAAAAATTGATCACTTGTTTTGGTAATACAAGTCTAATAATAACAAGAATAAATTTTTATTTCTAGAATATAATTTTTTGCTTCACTGAGATTAGTGTTAACATTCCCTTCCATTAAATCACTTGCTATTGTTCATCTAGAAAAACCATTCTCAGCTCAAGCACGAGACAAAGGCAGGTAGCCAGTTGCATTTGGCCTCTGGGCTGTTGTGTGAGCTTCCTGTGGCTGCTGTAACACATCTCCACAAACAGAGTGGCCAAGAGCGAAACTAGCTTATTATCTTCCAGTTCTGGAGGTCAGAAGTCTAAAATGAGTCTCACTGGGCTATAAAATCAAGGTGTCAGGAGGCTGTGTTCCACCCGGAGGCTCTAAGACAGAAATCCTGGCATCTTCCAGCTTCCAGAGGCCACCTGTATCCCTTTGGCTCAGGGAAACCCTCCAGAAATGACATCACATCTGTCTCTGCTGTCATCATCACATCTCTGAGTCACCTCTTTCCCGTGTAAGGATCATGCTATTAGATTGGGCCCACCTGGGTAGTCAAGGCAATCTGCCCATCTCAAGATTTTAGTCACATCCGCAGAGTCTGTTTTGCCAGGTAAGGTGGCACAGGCTCAGGTTCCAGGGATTAGGACGAGGACGTCTCTGAGAAGGTCATTACTCTGCCTACTGAGCTGCAGTTACCTTCCCCTCTTTTGTTCATTGATGCCCATCTAAATGCCGGGTAATAGTCATTTTACAAATTAGAAACCTGAGGCTCTAAATTATTTGTTCAAGGTCTCAGAGCTGGTAAAATGGAGACCTGGCTTAGGCATCAGTTCTCATTCCCCCCACATCCCCCAGGACATCACTGCCTCAGTCGTTGTTTAGATTGTACCTGGTAAATTCTTGAAGTACAGGGACTTTCCCCCCAACACCTCCCTCCCAGCTTTCAATATCTGTCCAAGCACCTGCTGAACAGGAAATTTCCAGTACAAATTCTCAAAGTCAATCAATTCAGGGAACATCTAATTAGCCCAAGGTTTAAAGAATTAAATAGAAAGTTTAACTGGAGAATGAGGATTCATACTAATGTCTGGACGTGAGAATGTGCAAACTTCAGGGATCACAGTGATTCTGTGAAGACCCCATTAACAAAGCCAGTTGCACCCCACTAACACCAAGGCTGCCTACCCCACGCGGGGACACACCACCCACCCCCCAGGCATCGTGCGACCCCGAGACCTGTGCAGACCGTCCAAACTCAGCGGCCCCTTTGCTGCTCACTATCTGTTTGGTATTTTTCTCATTCTTTGTCAAGTCTGTGAGCACAGAGCCTGTGTACGTCCCCAGCCGGAAGGTAAGAACCCAGCAAACCAGAGCCTGTGTGTCTTCTCTCTGCCATACCTCGCACTCCTGGGCAGTGGCTGGCACCTGGCAGGTGCTCTGTGAGTTCTGGTTGAAGGAAAGGATGGACACGTGGGTAGAAGAGAGCCTCACTTCACATCACTCTTCACTGTGGATCTGGAGACTCCCCTCTGGGCAGAGGCAAATCCCTCAGACCCCTGATACTTTGAAAGGTCTTCAGTCTTATCTGAGTGTGGGAATTCTAAACATTTCCAAAGCGCATAAGGAGGCACAGAAGGCAGTAGGAGGTCAAGGACCTAAGGCTAGATGGCACCAAAGGGGAACTGCGTGATGGCACTGGGGATTGGCCTTTGGTCAACTCTTTGTTCCCCAATCCTGGCAAGAACTCTCTTCTGACTCACTGCAGTACCCGCCCAGGAGACTCATTACTAAGTAAGGAGCTACCAAGCCACACTCCAGGTAAGAGGCAAAAACAGAGGTTCTGCTGTGCTCAGAGGAAAAGCCATTTCCAAAAATTTAGCCAATAACACAGTGCTCATGGCGCGCAATGCTAATTGCAGGCACTGATTTATTTAATCTGCACAGTCTTTGAGGTGACTATTATTAATATCCCCATTTTGCATGTGAGGAAATGAAGAAGTTACAAAAACACTTACATCATGCAGCCTTAAAGAAAGATGGAGACAGTTACTATTCAATAAAAAAAAAAAAAAAGAAAGAAAGATGGAGACTTTACCTCTTACATGTTTACGTGGATGGAGCTGAAACATATTCTTCCCAGCAAAGTATCTCAAGAATGGAAGAAAAAGTATCCAATGTACTCAAGCCCTACTATGAAACCATATAAAAGCTATAAACCCAATTATAGCCCAAGAAGAAGGGAAAAGGGGGGGGGGAGGATGGGTGGAGGGAGAGTAATTGGTGGGACCACACCTACGATGCATCTTACAAGGGTACATGTGAAATTTACTAGGCGTAGAATAGAAATGTCTACGCCTAGCCATATAGGCTGTGTTAACCAGTTTGATGAAAGCATTTCAGATTGTGTGTAAAACCAGCACATTGTACTCCATGATTCCATTAATGTACACAGCTATGATTTAATAAAAATAATAACAATAAAATAAAATACTCCGCCTAAGGTTAAAATATCCACAACATTTTATTTTTTTGGTTCTCAATACAGTCAGTCCTCAGCTCCATGGGATGCAAGGGGCAGAGATGTGGAGACCTGTCACTCATAAAGAGCTCATTGTCCACTACAGAGCACCCTGCCACCTGTTCACCACCTCTATGCTTTCATGATATGCTTATGCCGCCTGAATTGTTGTTTATTCAATGTGTTTACTTCCCTCACTGTTCTTTTGAAAGGAATTTGGGTGTATATGGGACGCTGTTATCACTAGGCATAAATCAAAGGAAATAAATGATCACATTTTAAAAACACTTGTCTATGAATCCTCAACACTCACCTCAGTGTATCTGGCTATTGGTAGAAGTCATGGGTCTATTTGAAAGCAAAATTTTTCACATGTAAATAACAAAAAAGTTAAAGTAACAATACCAACAGCTATTAATTCTATGCACTACACAAGGTTTAGACGAATATGATCCAAAAAGCAAACCTTGCCACTCTTTCACAAGAATGGATGGAAGGTGTCCCTTCTGTCCCCATACTCTGGGGGTGGGGATAAATTTTAATGCCGGGCCCAGTCTGGAGAGTGAGTTGCCTCCAATTTCTTCATTTTCAGACATGACAGCATGAGCAGAAACATCAGCTACCCAAGGAAGACATTTGTGAGCATAAAGCTAATTACTTACAACTTGTACTTAAGGTCCAAAAAGCGCCCATTTTCTCGCTCAATGACCCATTTTATATGCTGTTGTGGGCTGTGGGTGTCCCCAACGTCGGCGTCTGTGAATGAGCAGGTGCACACAGGGAGTTGGTCTGGGTCATGTTCTCACATCTCCTCCAGCTTTAAAAGCCCATACAAGTCGTGCCACCTGGCCTGGAAAAAAAAATCTCTGCATCTCCTCCTAATGAAAACATAAATCTAACACCCACCCCATGGTGCTGTCGTTTGTTCTGTTTTCCCAAAATGATCTGTAGATTTGAGAAGTTAAAATCTCCCTGTTCGGTTTATTTTTCACGCTCACCACACTTCCAATGATGTGAGCGCCTCATGTGATGATCCTGAGGTACATTTGCAAAAAGAAAATGTAATATAACCTCAGGATGTATGGAAATCAAGAATATTATTACATAAAATCTTACAGTGAAGAGACTCGTGCTGAATGATCAGGAGTTATATGACTTCGACACAGCCAAAAGCAGAGTCTTTGCACGCATTCCTTCTGGTGCTATATCAGAACATACCAGCTAAGAAAATGAAGTGGCTGCGAGTCTGTGATACCAATAGGAACACTAGATCACGCATTGGAATCTATAACAGTGGTGATGTGTTTACAAATCCAACCTGATAAAGTAATCTCCCTCTGAACATATATCATTCCTCGAGTTCCTCAGACTCCTAATAGTTGAAATTTCCCAGCTGCCGTCACTTGCAATGAGCATGAAGTAATCACACAGGATGCAGTGGGCTGATGCCAATGCTAAGCTGTCATCTTAATCAAGGAAGTGCCGATAGACCTGTCCTCCCATTACATTATCCGTTAAAACTCCCTTCAAGGCATCACTGATTTCTATAAAATATCATGCTTTGCGTTGCCCACAGACAACTTTCTGCCATTCGAATCAAGTGAGAGTTGAATTTTAGCAACCCAAGCATAGTGTTGATACAGACGATCGCTACGCATCTCCAACTGCTTGGGTGAAAAGTGATGATGCACAGTGCTGGTCCCAGGACTCTGAGATGACGAGGACACACCTGACCCACAGAGGAAGGTTTTCACTTGTGAGCAAAGCATCTAATGGAGGCTTAACAACAAGAACCCAGAAAGCATCAAAATGTACTCATTGATACAAATATTTTAGTGCAGTCAATGTCACCATCTACCTATGAGGAGCAGAATATAAAATTAAGGTGGCAACAAGTATTTTTTATTAAATCATAACCATATACATTTATGGTGTACAGCATGGTGATTTGATATACAATGTAGAATGCTTAAGCCAAACTCATTAACATAACTATCACCTCACTTACTTAATTTTTTGTGGTAAGACATTATAATATACTCTTAGTTGTTTTGAAATATCCCCTTGCGCTATGCACACAGCAACAAGTATTACTACTAGATGAATAGTTGCTTCATTGGGAACTCTGTGGAAGCCACTCTACCAAACACTTTGCATGTACTGCTGAGTCTCAGAATAACTCTAAACAGTTGTCCTGTTACTGTCCTTATTTTATTAGTGAGGAAACTGAGGCATAGAGAATTAGGTAACCTGCCCAAGGTCATAAACAGTGAGTGGCAGAACCGAAATGAGGGTCCAGGCAACCTGACCTTCAGAGCCCACGCTCACTGCAGACCATGCCCTGATGAGTAAAGCAAAGACCAGTCTTCAGCCATTCACATCCTAAACTGGGGAGGGGACAGATATGAAGACATTCACAAAAGCCATTATAATGAGACTCTCACTCAGGGGATGAAATAAGAGATAAGGTTTAGGTCCCTGGTGAAACGACTACAAAATGGGCAAAAGATGTAACACACTGGTTTTCAAGACACTGTACATCAAGCAGTGGAGGATTCTGTCACAAAGAGACAAGAAACAAACAAGGTGAGCACAATCACTGTCCTTGCTGTCCATGTGGTGCAGACTCTCTGAGCTAAGAGGCAGAGCTGAGTGCTCAAGGGGCCAAATGGGCATCACCTATCAGTCATCAGAATACCAGCAAGGTGAGAGCTGCATAGTGAGAACTCCAAGGATATGAAGAAGCCCCTCAAATACTCAGCTGAGTGTTAGTCAGCACACGAGAATGAGGAAACTACCACAGGCCAGGGATTAAAACAATCCTGGAAGATCAGAATGAACTATGCCCAGTGCTCACAGGGTCAGGAATGATGCCTGCTTCCTACATCTAGAGAAACTTCAAAATTCATGGGCCATGGGTAGTCCTTAGGAAGCTTTTGCCCCCATAGTGAGAAATAATTATCCCTAGTCTGAGCACTACTCTGGCCCACCAAACAAATCTTAACAAGAAGATCCTAAACAAAAAATGTTTTCCAAGGAACTTAACTGCATCCCAAAACAAAGCTCAATAATATTAGAAGAAATACAGAAATATCAAGCAAATAAAAAGGCTAAGACCCACAACGTCTTGCATCTCGTCAAAGCAAACCAAAAGGAAAATACAACCACAATAAGGAGAAAATAAAATCACACCATGACGGGCACACACGTTTAAGTTGGCAAATGAGGATATCTCAAATGTTACTGTATGTGTGGTGTAGGGCAGAAGAAAATTATTTGACAAAGTAATGCCTGAAAACTTTCCAAACTGAATAAAAGTTATAAATCCACAGATCCAAGAAGCCAAAGAAGCCCCACGCATAGGAAACAGAAACTACACCAAGGAATATTATCATCAAATGGCTCGAAAACACTGATAAAGAAAAAAATCTTAAAAGCCATCGGAGGAAAAGGATACATTCTCTACAGAGAAAAGATAGGGATGACTGCAGATTTTTGTTGGAAACAATACAAGTAAGAAGAAAGTGGAGCCACATCTTTAGTAAAACAAAACCAAAAAAAAATGCCAACCTTGGATTTTATACTTGCCAAAAAATCCTTCATAAATGAAGCAAAATAAAGGTCTTCTTAGACTTATGATAGCTGAAAGAGTCCCTCACCAGCAAATCTGAACTACCAGAAATGTTTAAGGCAAACATTCATTTCTTTTAGGCAAAAAGAAAACTATGCCAGGTGAGTAATGAGTCAGGAGAAATACTATACAGGCTGCAGAGTGAAGGGCATGGGTAGATTTGTGACCTTACTGGGGAAGAGCCTTGTATTGTCCTTGAAGGATGGAAGGACATTGATGACATGGAGATTGTAGACTTGGCGGGGGCGGGGG
>NW_003852462.1:3182132-3213940 GCF_000181295.1 Otolemur garnettii
GGGGTGGGCGGGGACAGTCTCAACACTTAACTCCTACATGCATTTTGTTGCTGGGCTGTGGATAGGAAACTTCAAACTAAACTATAAAATATGCCCTCTCAGAGGAAATTAACTACACACAAAAGAATTCTTGGCTGTGACCTTGGGCAATTTTACACTTACAAAATACCTCTTATTAATGGTCTTCATGTTCAGCTTAGTTTAGACTGCCAAAAACATTGTCAACCAACCACAAAGAGCCCATAAACTTAGAAGAAATTGGTGCTTTGCAAATACTCAAAAGAATAGATGTAAAACCAATAGTAAGATATTCTTCTGTTTTTAAATTGGCCAAGACTCAATAGAAATAACTTATAATACAACGGTGAGAATCTGGCCACAGAGTCAGATCGTTGGATTTGAATCTTGCCTCCCCTTCCTACAATGTTGACTCTCTGAGCTCAATTTTTTGCTTATAAAATCAGAACAGTATCAGGACCTGCCTTGTCCAGGGCCGAGATTATACAAGGCAGACTCTTAAGACAGTACCTAGCACAGGTGAACATGGAATAAAAGCTACCTGGGGTTACTCGGGTATGGGGGGATTGTAAATTGACACAAACAACAATTTGACAGTATGTGTTAAGAGGTTATAAAACTTCCTTGTATAGGTGTCCATGAAAAAATTATTGAACACGGAAACCCTGTCTGTCTTCTCTTCCGTTGCTCCAGCAGTTATCACAGAATCAAGTTCAGAGGAGCTATGCAGTAAATATTTGTTGGCAGCCTAAACAAGGATTTATGTAAGACAATGCTTATTGGAGTGTTACAGTATTAGAGAAGCTTGATGAATGCCTTCATAAATTGTAGCAACCCATATGATGGAATATTATGCAACCATGGAAATGACATTTTGAGGAATATTTAATAAAAGTACAGAGTAGTCACAGTATTCAGGAAGAGAGAACAATGACTAGGCTGCAGAATTATACATGCAGTATATCATCCAAATTTTGTAAAAACCTGTTTACTTGTGCATGCAGAGAGGAAGGAGAGAGAGATGGCCACTAGATTTAACTCTGAGTGGCCAGCTAGAGGCAATTTCTTTTTGTTTTTTATATGTGTCTGTTTCCTTATTTTCTGAAATAAGTATATCTTGCTTTTATAATCAGAGGAGGGATGTTACTTAAAACACATAAGGGGAACAACTCACTATGGATTGTTGAAAAAGATTAGTAATCTACGGTCAGTAAAGAGACCCTTCGGGAAACCGGGCAACCATAGCCCAAGAGTGAGAGTGTTTAATTCCTTAGGTCTTAAAAAACAAACACGCACTTCAAGTAAATGCATGCAATGTGGTGAGAGAAGGCAGTGACCAAAACGCAGTGTGGAGCACTGGTTAATGTAAAAACATGTGCAATTTTATTCCTAAGAACTGCTCCCTTAAATCATTTATCCTACACCGACCTTCTCATACGAATTGGAAAGCTTTGCAACCTAATTTTAATTTCTAATGTGCCTGGTGCTTATCCTCAGTTATTTTTCCTGTTTAAAATCCATTAGAATAGACGAAAAATAGGCTTATATTCTATGTACCTCATTCTATATTATTTTTGTGCATTTATAACTGGCCTCTGGAGTTTGGTCCCCCCCTCGATGATTTAGCAGTGCAAGATGTTACACCAATTTGTCAGGAGGGAGATGGGGAGCAGACTGTGCATATTAAATGTGAAGATTTTTCCACGATGCTTTCAACACTTGAGAAGGGCATCTTCTACCTTGTCTCGGATGAAGTTCTGGGAAAGAATTTCCACTGGCTGACCTGTCAGTTCATGAATTCTCAAAGCACACTGAGTCCCGTGAAATTTTGGTTTGGCTTGTGGCTGACAACTGATTTTCACAGTTATCTTTTTGAACAATGTGAAGGAACTGGGGCTGCCACAAAAGACTCTCTGAGATACTCAAGCAAGTCTCTCCCATTTCCAAATTGGCCCAGTATTCGCACTGTTCCAGAGCCTTGGATTCAGGTGAGGACTTTACAGAGAAGTCTGTTGCGTTCAAGGGCGCCTGTCTCTTCACTCAATGATCCCCTTGAATTTGAAGAACCTAAAGAATCTGCCTCTTTTCAGAAATTGAAGAAAGGATGCCAAGACAGAGACTAGGGTCCCCAGGCCTCCCTCTCTCTAGGCAGCCCCGCAATATCCTCCCCTTCTCCACTTCAATAACACTCTGGTGCAAATTACAGAGGCTACTTGTAGGAAAGTGGTTGAGGAGGGTGCCATGGATGGCGGCGGCAAAATGTCCCATCCGCTGTGTATGGCTCCTTTGAGAGAGGCCTTCTTTGCTTTCTGGGACCCTAGAGTGGTTGACAGTCACAGACTCCCATCACCTCCCTCCACGTGATACAAACAGCCCCACAATCCAAGGTGCCCAAGAAAAATATTTCACTCCTTTGGCCACAGTGATTGTCAAGGATGGCCATGTTATATTGGTAAGGCCAGAGAGTCCTGTTTTGGGAGTGTTGGAGAGAGTCATCCTTCTCTTTCAGGTTGGGGGCTAGAGAAACATCAGAGTGGAAGAGCTTGGGTTCCGATGGTAGGTCTGCCATCCTCCAAAGTGTGATCCAAGGAAGCTGGTCCTCCAGCTCCTTCCCTGTGAAACAAGCTGATGATTGTTCTCTTCCCTCTAGGTAAGGGCTGAGGATGTCGTGCTTACTGAATCCCCATGACAGGGTGGGCACTGACCAAACCTTGCTCATAGCAGTGCCTTTATCATCCTCCCTGCTACATGCAGGGGGCTGCCGGGGACTCAGATCAGACAGAGATAAGCAGAGCTGAGGGATGAAAGGGAAGTAAGTCGTGCGCATTGCCGGATTCCTTGCATCCAGCATCCCTTGAAGTCCGTCTACTGTAGCGTCTCCCAAGAACATAAGTCAAAACTCCCCTCTCTGCTAAAGCCAGTGGGAGTTAGGTGCTCAGCACTCGCAGTGAGCTCTGATCACCAAAAACGTTTTTGTTTCAAGTTATAGAATTGCTTTTACCTCCTTGAAAGAAGATCCTTTCTCAAAAACTTCTGGGAGGAAACCGTTAGGGTTGAATTTCCTTTCCGATTCAAGTTCTAAAATTCACAACACGGAGAGTCGACTGAAAGTTATGGCGCTGGTCAGCTGGTGATTTTTCTCTCTTTCTGGAATATATTGTCCCTTTAACGGCAAGTGCTATTTGTATTTGCTGCAAGTAGAATTTTCTATTACTCCTTTGACACCCAGATCACTCATCGCTTTTTATTATGCTCTGGATTTAGGAAGAAATATGCTCCTGACAGCAACTTTATTTGAATTCTTCTGCTTAGGTTAATGGCAAATAAAAACCGAGACCACCAACCAGATCCAAATCAACAAAACTGAGCTTGTTTTTAGGGAAGCAGCTATTTAAGATGCTGATTTCTTTCGCCCTTGCTGGGCTTATAAGTCTCAATGGCAGGGTATTACTGGCCTCTTGGAAGGTATTTGCTTCATTCATAACCTGAAGCAGCACTTGGCCAACAGATATATTCTCCCTTTTATCTGATTTTAAACTAGAAACCGTTCCTTGAGCCAGGCGCTTTATCTGCATTACTTTAGTTAATGCTTATCACAAACCCAAGACTCAGGGATACATCCTCAGTGAACAGATAAGCAAGCACACACCCCTGAGGCTCAGAAAGTTAAAATGGCCCAAGGTGAGCGGCAAACAGATGCAGGATTCAGACCCAGGCCCATCTCAGCTAGCAGGTGCCTCACACCACCCCCACAAGTGGGTGTCAGCAGCACAGGGTTCCCTGGACAGCTGTATTTCTCATGAAACCCTGAGAACTCACTGACCTACTGGCCAGGACTTTATCACACATGGATTCTCAGCCCCACTCCTGTGTTCTGACTAACCTTTAGAAACCCAATGACGTGGACACAGAGAGTGTGGTTGGGAGAGCCCCCTGCAGGAGATCTCTGAGCCCGAGGGTCCCTATAAGGATGTTTGTGCATGGCCGAGGGGCATTGCAACCATGAGAATCTGCTTAAACTCCATGCAGCTGTCTCTCCCAGTCCCCACAGCCATGACTGCCCCTTCCCATGCTCATAAGCTACACATAAGATGTTCTTTGCAAATAGCTCCCTTTTCTTTCCTTCTCCTCCTCCTTCCTCTCCTCCTCTTCCCCCTCCTCCTCTTCCCTGAGCTAACCATGACTTCCACCTTCCCCCTCACCCTACTGGGATCAGCACCACATAGTCAAAGTTTTGTTGGACATTTGTTGCATCCTTAGTACAGATCAGAGAGTGGGATGGAGAGGGCCCCTCTCTCATGTGGCCCAAACTCTCTGTCCAGCAAACCACTGTTGTCCTCTCTGATCTTCCAGGAGAAACCCAGCAATGGCCCTCCAGCCACATGGTGTGACTCTTCGGGAGGCATAAAAGTGAAGGTTTCCCTCCCTGTCACTGACACCTCTGTAACCCTTCATCTGAGTCCTTCCTCAAACTCAGCAGTGCTCCTAGTCCTGAGCCATCCCCCAAAGCCCTGCAGGTGCACCAGGACTTTCTTAGACCCAAATTTGGGTGATTTGGCACTAAAGATAAATGCTTTGTGTCACTCTCCCTGGAGACATAAAGGCCCCAGTCACACCTTACACTTGCTAGATTAAACCAAAGACCAAGCAGGCTAGCCAGAGCTCAAGCATGGAGAATCCTGGATCACCCAGAGTTTCCAAAATGCAAGGCTGCAGGCAAGGTCTCTTCAAGATGGCCCTCCTTCTTGACACCAACTACACAATCAGGGTGCTTCTAAAACCAGCCTTCCATTCCATCAATCTTAGAGGGACTCATGGGCTTCTTGCAAGCTGTTGTACTCACTGTTGTGGTGTGTTACATGGGAAGGATACGAAAGTCACTCAGCCAAAGGAAGAAGTGCATAGAGCAGGCTCCATGGCGCCCCAGAGCCTCTGTTGTCATCTCCCCCAGTGTCAGGTGTGTCACCCTCCTGTGTGAATGTGTGACCACAAAGATGGAGCATTGTCAACCCAGGGGCTCACCCAGGCATCACTGTCCAGTCCTCACTAGGGCTTCATGACATAGACATGACTGATTGATCAGTCAATTGCCCACATGGTTGAACTCAGCCTCCAGGTCAACTGATTCCCTGAAGCCAGTCACCATCCCAAAGCATGTGTTTGGGCTTTCTGATGCAGCCAGCCTCCTGCCTAAGAGCCGTGTGGTAGCTGCCGAGCTAAGCAAACAACTCCCTGTTGTGTATGGCACATGTACCTTCCAGAAGCTGAGGGCAGAGGCTAGACCTCTCCCTGGGTGAGTCCAAATTCCTCACTGTACAGGGATTCAGAGGTGGGAATATGCAATGTGTGTATGCAATGTGACAGATATTCCAGAGGACTCACAAGGGAACACCCCAGGATTCAGCACCCCACCTCTCATCATGCCTACAGTGGTGGGGGGCGGTTGGAATGTTCACCTACATAGACAGAAAACTAGGTTGGGGATATCTGAGTGAAATTCGGCATCTGAGAGGAGACAGGATATCAGCAGAGTTAGACAAGGATTAAAAATTACCCTTGAACCGAGACAATCTATCCTGAATGCTGTAACCCTAATAGTTCTTCTCCCATCCCCTAAGACAACTTTGTTTGTTATCTATTTAGGCCCACCCTTGAGAATTGTTCTATGATGTAGTGCTTCCACCCTGATGAAATTCTTCATAATCAAAAGACCACCCACATGACTGAGTCATGAGATTACTCTTTACTTCTTCATTCTGTAAACATGTGCCCTAAAATCTTAAATAAAAACCTCCTGAGAATTCAGTTCAGGGCAACACCTATCTGCTGCACTATAGGCTGAAACAGAGTCTGTCCCTCTGGGTCTCAGCAGACTTTTTCACAAAACTCTATGTGGTGATTTTCTGGCACTGTTTCTCCCTCCAACTCCAGAGACCAGGTAGTCAGGAAAGTCCCCTCTTGGGGACGTCTCAGTCCATTCTGTTGGGTTTCCTTCCTGTGCCACAACAGACGCAGAGTGGGCTGGTGTGAGAAGGCTGTGGCTGACAGGGTCATGGGATGAGGAACTCCAGTTTAGACCAATTAGATTAGGATTCAAAAATGTATCAACAGAGGCGGCCACTCAAACCCAGGGATGGAAATGATCCAAGGGCAGCCATGGGAAGAGGAAGGGGTGCTGCTAATACATAAGCAGACAAATGTTGGAAAATCTACCAGAATCAAATTTTGGACAGGACGGGGTCAGTTGGCACAGAGTCGAGTCACTGCAACCACAAAGAGGTTAATTGCAGCCTCCTCTCCTCTCCCAGCCCTCTTGTGCCCTCTGCAGCAGCTGAGGGCCAAGCCTGCCGAGGTTTGTCCATTCCCCCCCTCCCAGCCCACAAGTGGAGATAATGCATTCCTAAACACAATGCTGAGGAGACCGGCTAATTGCAATGCAGTTGCTTGCCCTTATTTTATTCTCTGCATTTCTCTGCTAGTTGAGTTGAGAATTGTAACCCTATTATTAATTCATTAGGAAACATAATTTCATGCAATATAATGTGTTTACCCTCTCCTATTAGGTTAAGGTGGTGTGATTATTAAAGCTGTATCAGGCAATGAGATACTGGCTCCCCAGGGGTTGAAGAAGCCACTTAATTTCTCTTTGGTCAGATACATGGAGCCAAGGAGAGTTGACTGCTATTCAGATGCTCCAGCACGTCCTCTAGGAGCATCTGAGCAAGAGAGCTGGTGGGAACTATGGAATGAGAGGAAGATGCTTGAGAAAATATTGTTTAATCATGTTTTTATCTGGTTGGCATGAGATGATCTTTGCATCTGGGCTTGGTGCGGCGTGAAAGGGCTTGTTTACATCCCATAAGCTCTTAGACAAAGAAGAACCAGGGTCTTTTTCCACTTTAGAAGATCTCAGTAAAAAATGGGATTTCGTTTTAGAGGGATTGGGCAGCTGGCAAATGTTTGGGCTATGGAAGGACAGCAAGGCGAAGGCCCAAGGAGAGCTGACTGTGCCGTTCCCAGACCTCCGAACAGCTGGCCACAGAGTCTCTCCAGGAAAGTACCTTGCTAAAGCCCCTCTGACACCTTTTAGAGACCTCCCTGATGTTTATCCTCAGCCCAAATTGCTTTTAAAAGATGCTGGAACTCTCAGGCTCCTCTATGTGAACCTTCCTATACCAGTCCCAGCTGGACACTATTATTTGAGGACTTGAATTACAATCTCAGATTTGAAGACAGTGAGAGGAAGGGCTTTTTTTATTTTCACCATTTTTCTTCTAAAAAAACTTTCACTAGATCTTTAAAATTGTTGACTCCAGGAGTTGGACATAAGGTCCCTTCTTCATCAAAGAGGAAAACAAATCAATGTGGAAAAATAGCAGAAAATGCTCTTAAAAAACCCCTGTCCAGGGAAGGGGGGGCGGCCTCCCCGTGCACAGGCATAAACCACAGAAGCAGGAGAGATAGGAAATTGAGGGAGGGAGACAAAAAAAAATAACTTTACAAATTGTACCAGAATGGAAAATATTACAGTGGAGGCTGGTGGTTCGGGGCTGTCACGGGGAATAACTTTCTGCTCTGTATTAATGTTCTCTGCTCTCTCTCCCTCTAATGACTAATCTTGTTTTTCTTGTGGCTGCTTTCTCCAATATATCCTACTTTGGTCTTTTTTCTACTTGTACATGTCGATAACGCCTCTGCTTTTTATGGACTGTCTATCCCAGGGCATCCGGGGACTCTGGGTTTGCAAGTACCGTGTGGGTAGAGGTGGCACCCTCTGCTCAGACTGAAGCTCCTGGACCTCTAGACTCAGCCCTGTGCAGAGCAGTCATGAGGTCCTGGGTGGTTCTGAGCTGCTTTAGACACTGCCATGGACTAAGTGGTTTAAAAAGGGATATTTACTTCTCATAGTTCCGAAAGAGGGAAGTACAAGATGAAGGCCCCAGCGTTCTGGGTTCTGGGGAGGGTGCTCTTCTGGGCTTCAGGGGACTGTGTTCCCACTATGTGCTCACATGGTAGAGAGGGTGGGACCCCCCGAGTGGAAACCCCCCCAAGGACCTCCCTCATAAAGGCACTGATCCCACTTGTGAGGTTCCATTCTCATGACCTCACTACCTCCCCCAGGCCCCACTCTTGACACCACCACATCAGGGCTAAGACTCCAACATGAGAGTTTGCAGGGACAGAGACATTTCGTCTACTGAACTAGGATCTCCTGGTACAAAATGGGACCAAGAAGGACCCAGTAGCCGACCTATTTTTTAAGGTTATTGTGCAAAACCTGTTTAAAAAGTAAACTCACTACACCAATGTACACGGTGTATTTTTTATGAGTTAGACCTTGGTGGCCTCGTGGAAGACCCTTTGGTCATTCCCCTTTTAGTGATTTAGGGGCACCCTGTAACTGACTGCTCAGAGAGGAGCTCGGTCCCTGGGGAACTTCACCAGGGGCCGGGCATCTACCTCCCAGACACCCTGAGATCCACACCTGAAGCCAGCCTCCTCCTCTCCTTGGAGATGTGTCTGTGCGAAAAAGCCCCCAAATATCTATTCTGTCGGTACCCAATAAACCGGTGACAGAGAGGAAGGGAAAGGCCGGCCTAGTCACTGGCATGGAGTCAGACCACACTGTCCAGTGAGCCTCAGCAGAGTGCCCTGCCCCCAGACACCTGTTCTGCTCCTGTGCTCAAGGAGCTGCAGACTCCACTTTAGAAAACCCAGTTCATGCTGATGGTGCTCTGTGGGATAAAATAAAGTGGTGGGGCTCTGTGATGGTCCCAAGAGACCAGGGTGGTGTCAGGGAGAGCCATGTCCTGCATCTCTGTACAGGGCTGGGTGCAGGTGGTTTGCTGAGAGCGGATCCCATGGAAGGTAGGGACGGGCAAGGGACTGAGGCCTATAAGGCAGAGGAAAGGGTGGCTGTATGTGCACTCCTGATGACACCCTGTCTGTGGGCCAGCTCTGCCCTCCAGGAGGGCCCATGTGAGGCCAGAGGAGGAGCTCATCCTGGGTCCCCTGGAAGCCTGTTGACAAAGAGGGGCACCCAGGCGACCTCCCACTCTCATGCTGTGCCTGCTGCAACCCAGCTGAGCTCCCTGCTCTGCCAGGACAATGTAGATCTGTCTGCCCTGCCCCACTGGAGTCAGCTGTGGCCAGAGGCGACCGTGCTGGAGCTGTGGGATACAGGGACCCCACAGGCAGGGACAGACATGACTGAGTGAGCCCACGGTGGGGGGGGTTGCCAGGCTGAGGCAGAGTCCTGGGTGGAGAGCCAGGATCTACTCCCTGCTCCCAACTGGTCTCACCCAATGGGTGCCCAGGGGGTGGGGATCTGCTCCCCGTGCAGCTCCTTCAGGCACCTGGAGGCGTGTGGTGTGCCGCAGCGCTCTGTGTTGACTGGCTTACAGTGGTCGGGGGTTAGGGGGGCAGCCAGGGCACACTCATCCCAGGCTCCTCTTGTCTTTCCTCAGGTCACCAGCTTTAATTGACCCTCTTTACGGAGTTGCTCAGTCCCAAACCCCCAGGCCTTCTGAAGCTCAGGACATTCCCCCTGCCCATACCTCTTGATAGCTGCTTTGGGCAACACAAATAACTTTGAAAAGGAACGAGGAAGGAGAGAGGAGGCGGCAGGAGGGGATGGTTCTGCACCCAGGCAGCATTGCCACAAGGATCTCCCTGAGCCTGAGCATGAGCCTGAGCCTGTGGGTGACAGAGATTCAGGAAGCCAAGATCAAGGTAGCTGTGCCTCCCAGAGTCAGCTGCCTGGGGAGAGGAAGGTGGACAGATGGTTTCCATGGGGACGGGCAGAGGCAGGATGGTCTCAGGGAGCTAGAGGGTGCTGGTGGGCAGCTCAGACCCAGCAGGGTGGCTGGAGGAGGCAGCCTGCTCTGACTGGGAGCCCAGGGCACCTGCATGGGGCTGGTGATGGACCCTGAGTTTAGCACCACGCACCACCTCCCCTGATCTGCAGCACCTCTGGGCTTCCCCAAGCTGCTCCTATCTTCTCTCTCCTGGGGGCAGGCACAGGGTGGGGGTTTGGCAAAGACTCAGAAAGAAAGCCAGTGCAGTGCCAGTCATTAGCTCCCAACTTCCATCATGAAAAAGAGAAGGCAGGGGCCCTGTGGTCAAAGACGCTCCCCTGTGTCCCCTTACAGATCAAGTAGCATCTCCTTGGGTACACAGAGCCGCTCAGACCTAGCTTCAGAGCCCCACAAACCCCGACTGCTGTGCAGCATGAGGTAACTTACAACCCCCCCTGCATCTCCTGATTCTCCTGCACAAAGCCAGGACAAGAATCTGCCTTGCAGGCTTGCTGCAGGTGAGCCCACAGTATGCGCCCCATCAATGCCAGCTGGTACTGAGGCGTGTGCTCCTTTGAGTCCCACGTGCTGGCTATACCCCCGCTGCTGTGTTGGTTCCAAACACCAGCAAAGGTTGTGAGATTCTTCAGGGCCCTACTTGAAACCGACCCACTCCACAGCCAGAAAATAATTCCCCACAAAGCAACAGTTCCCACCTCTCTGGCTTCTGGAAAATAACAATACAAACAGCTGGCCTTGGTCGAGCTCCCCACACACATCAGGTGTCCATGGAGGACAGTTGTGCACAGCACAGGGTCTGTCTTTGAGGTAGGGTGGCTGCTGGTTTGGTGCTACTGAGGTTGACCCCACCACGTGACACTCAGGCAATAGCTGGCCTCACATCTGTGAAAGGGACCAGGACCCTCCCCTGGCCTCGCATCACTGAAAGGGACCAGGACCCTCCCCTGGCCTTGCATCTCTGAAGGGGACTGAGACCCTCCTCTGCACTGTCACATTGCCCAAAGCTAAGAATGCTGGGATGGGCTCCAAGCTGGACCCTCCTCATTGTGGGCCCTCTTCATGTCCATCTTGGCCCCCGCTTCCCACATGGGTGCAGGACACAGCAGCTTTTCTGGGGCTCTTCCTGGCCAGGCCCAGGATAGCTCAGAGCCACTCCCCCCAGGAGTGTTTCTTGATCTCTCCACCTGGACACACACTTACTTCCAAACTTCCACGGATGTTGCTGCTTCTTGTGAGTCCTACCGGTCACTTCTTACCAGGGCTGCTACATACTTTTCAGGGATCAAGACAAGATGAAAACACTGGGCCCCTGGTTCAAAAGCAGCAAAAAAGAAAAGTGCCATGCCAGGTGCTCGGACAGAAAGCTTGTTTCATTCTTCCGTAGCCTCTCAACTTGGTATTTTCTACGGAATATCTTTTCAAGTAAAGAAAATGCAAAGTTTAAGTGACTGGCAGGAATTTTATCATTCCCCTTCACACTGTGCCCTACCACTTCTCATTGCAAAGGTGGGAGCTTTCAACCCACCCGCAGATTCACCACGCTTTGTATCCACAGCTCAGGCGTGTACACATCACACACGGGCTACAGGGCCGTGTGACCTTGTGGTCACTGTGTGCTGTAGGCAAATGAGATCGCAAGGAACAGTGGCCTTCACAAACGCTGCAGGCATTTCTTCTGCCCACACTAAAGCAAAGATGCTCTGCTGTCCCATCAGATTTCATTTTAAAAACACAAGATCAAAGGTACAGTTATGAATAATTTCAAGATGGCAGCAGCGGAATGCTAAACCCAGCGCTGGCCACTCTGGGCATGAGGCCCCTGGGATTGAGCTGGTCATATGCCTGGGAAGCGGCTCCGGTTCCTACGTGGGCTGGTTCAAGTGTGGCTTCCTCTGCCACCAGCCGTGAGCTCCCCGGGGAAGGAGCCGGTGTGCTCCACACTTTGTGCGTGGTGAGCAAGTGAATGAATGAATAAACGGGTCGGCCATCGGAACCCACATGTCATGGAAGGAAAGAACACACTTCATACTCAGGCTGGACTTCAGTTCTTCTCCTTGAACCCGTTTAAAATGTGGAGACCAGTAAGTCATAACAACCCCCACCTTTCCCATCGGGCACATGAGAATCTATCCGAAAAGCTGTGATTTTGGGCGGTTAATCCAGGAGCAGAGATACGTTTTACCTCAGCAGAGGTAAACTGTGTTCCAGAAGCATATTACGAACCCAGGTGGGCACCATTAATTCATTCATTCATCCATTCATTCATTCATCCAATCATTCGACAAGTAAATAAGTAGAACCTCTGTCAGGTGACCACCCGAGGGACCGAAATAAACTGGCCAACACACGGGGTGGTCAGCACAAGAAACTAGGCCTGCTACACTGAGACACACATGGGGTGCATGTCTGGTCTATGAAGATTAAGTCAGCTTACAGAGGGGGGTCCGTGCAGGGTGGTGGTCAGTGCAGGGAGGTGGGCAGCTGTGGAGGCTCTACAGTAGTTACCAAGTGCCTGCAGTGGCTACTGCGACAGGTCAGTGAAGAGGACAGACTCACAGAGCGTGCTCAGCCAGAGACTAACAGCAGAGAAACGCCTAGGAAGCAGAGTAGGAGAAGATGATCAGATGAGGAAGTAACACAGAGCAGAGAGGGACAGGAGGGCGGGGGGTGAGGCCTGGAGAAGGGCCCTCGGGAAGGGTACAGTGAGCAAAGATGTGAACAAGGCAGGAATGTGCTCCATGGAGACGTGGGGAGAGAACGCTCTGGGCACACTCAGACCCTCACGCAGCATCTGAGGGATAGCACCAGGCACCTCTGAGAAGGGAGGCGGGATGGGCTTCTGACTCCCAGGTCTCCATCTGTGCCTTACCTAAACCCAGACCAGTCCCTCCTCCCTGCCTGTACCAGGAGGTGAGTGCCTTCCAGGCACAAAGCTGGAGACCACAGCTCAGTCATTCTGGAAGTGCTGGGTACTGTAATACATGGGTCTCCTGTGGTCACCATAACTAGGAGGCCTAAACAGCCAAAAATGTCTTCTCTCCTAGTTTTGAAGACTAGGAATCCAAAGCCTAGGTGCTGGCAGGGCCATACTCTCTCCAAAGCCTCTAGGGGAGGGTCCTTCCTTGCCGCCCCAGCGTCTGGGAGCCCCAGGCCTGCTGCAGCTTGACAATGCCTCGCTGGGGTCTCTGCCCTGGTCGTCACATGGCCGCCTTCTCCCTGAGTCTCTCTCTTGTCATAATGACCCACCTCAGTGGATTAGTGCTTACCCTAACAACCTCATCTTAACCTGATCACATTTGCAAAGACCCTATTTCCAAATAAGGTCACATTCACAGGTACTGGCAGTCAGCATTCCAACATATTTGGGGAGGACACAATTGAACAAGGAAATGGAATGAAAAGATAATTATTCTGTGGCTCTACACGGAAACCATGCTGTCCCAGGCGGGGCAGCTCCAGCCTCTGCCTCATTGGAGGCAGAGAGTCTACACGAACAGCTGAACAGGTGCCTTCAAAATCTCCTTCCTCCTGCTTTGGGCTGTGTAGACAGGGGTGTTCTGGTCAGGGCCAGAGCTGGGTGTCCGTTACTGGCTGCTGTGATTTCAGTGAGAAGACAATTACCGGTTTTGTTCGCTTAAAAACAGGGAGAATATGCTGCCATCGGAGCGAGGGACAGCCTGATCCCCTGGGCAACCCAGCGTGTCTCGTTGCTTCTGTTTTCTCCTTTCTGGTCTCCAATTTTCTAACGCTTTCTGTCGGTTATTCCCTGATGGTTGAATCCTTCTGGCTTCTTCCTTACTGAATGTCCTTAGATGCTGAATTTAGTCTCATTGTGGCATTCATGAGACACATACTTAGAGTTTTGCTTGGTTTTGCTTTTCCAAAGGACTGAAAAAATTAACTCCTAGAAACAAGTGTGTTGCCCTTGTCTCTCATCACGCATTCCTTCTCCGGCGGCACCCAGCGGCTGCTAGGTTTTGTGTTTTTGAAGCAATAACCAAAGCACAGCAATTTCTCACTCCAGGTTACTGTCTTGGGCAGATGCCTCAGCAGTTTCTTGTCATGTAGCAGAAGAACAATGGTTACGGGACTCTTTTCTTTGCTACCAAAGCTTTCTGTCTTGATATTTAATTAACTATTCTGCTTTTAGTCAGTAAGTAAATCAAGCAGCAAATTCCCTGCTTCTTAAAGTTGAGAAAAAGGACCTGTGTGTAAAACCTTATGTTTCAAATCTCACTGAGCTGTTCAACCCAAACTCACAAAGGCCAGGAGTCCAGAGACTGGAACAGGAAGTCTGGCCCCGCTGTCTATGACCCAGTGACCACAGGGGAGCCTTGCAACCCCTCCAGGTCCTTGGTTTCTCTTCTGCAGAATAGGGATCAGCTTCCTGCTCTGCTTATGCACAGAGGGTTTGGGGAAGGCAGTGAGGAAATGAACGTAAAGCTACTTAGAAAGATGAGGGGCTCATGGGCTGTGGGTCAAGGGCACAGGTTGCTAATCCAGGCCAAAGGTTATTTGGTGATGAGCCCTGAGAATCATGAAATGCATTTCTTAGTGTCCGCAGAATGACTTTCACAAGTTTTTCTCATAACTAAGGACCAGAAAATTCTACAGAGCCAAGCCCCTGCTTGGGTGAGTGACAAGGTGGTAACTTGCCTATGATAAGGTGGTTTCAGTGTATTACTATATTTTAAAAAGAAAATCCCTTCTTCCCAGGATGGTCAAGTATTCTTCCAAGTAACAAGACTCCCTTGATGGAATAAACGGGCAGGAACCCGGTGGGAGGTGCCCTGACAATAGCGGAGCAGGCATCAAACTGGTGTGAAGTGGCCCGGGTGACACAAGCATCAGTCTCCAAGAACGGTACTCAGAGCACAAGTCTGGGCTGTGTCTGGGAAGCGGACCCCACATGTACTGCACCAGAGAGCTGCCGCAGGCTTGGAAACACCAGCTCTCAGCCGCTGTCCCCACCTCACCTACTGTGCCTGTGCAGGGGGCTGGGGCCTGGGGCCGCAGCGTTTCCCCCACTGAAAAGAAAACAGAAGGATTGGCTCCAGAGCCCTGGCAGGAGGCTGCAGTGTTACCTGGGGACTGTCAGGAAAGCAAGTTCATCCCCAAGTCACAGGGAAGGAACGGCGGAAATCACTGAGCTCAGGGACTCATCGACTGTCAGCTTTCATGGTGCAGCTCCGCGGTTCTGGTTCTCTTTCCCTCTCAGGTGGAATCTCACACAGAACCATCGGCTTGAAAAGAGATACAAAGCTCAGCCCCCCGGAAGGACACCAGGAGGGAGGACTGTTGCCCCCCTCCCCTCAGAGTCTCATGGAATCAAATCTAACTCAGAGAGGAATCTTTCTCAAGGTCACAGGGCCAGTTAGTAGCTCAGCTGGGACCTGCCAGGTCCATGGACTCCCAGTCATGGTAGGTGCTGGGATGCACCAGGCAGACATGGAGCTACTTCCCTGGGACACACAGGTGCCTGACGGCCATCACCGCTACTGTCCTCCATTCTAAGCTTATTAAACATGCTAAGGCTCATGCAGTGTGACCCACAGCCCTGCCTGGTGCCAAGCAGCAGACACCAGCTCAAACTGGCTTAAGCAACAAAGGGGAGCTTGCTGGCTTGCAGGCCTGTGCTGTCCCCAGGTCAGGACTCGGTTTTTCTCCTCTCTCTCTCTTCCGTCCCCTCTTCTCCTTTTCCCTTCTCCTAATTCTAGTTCCCCTCCCCTCCTCTCCTCTCTCTTTCTCTCTCCCTCTCTCTGCCCCATTTCCCTTGATTTATTTTGTTCCCAAGCAGACTCCACCTCATGGTAGCAAAACAGCTGCCAACAAGTCCAGGCCACCATCCTTAAACCTCTACAAAGAGGTTACTTCCTGCCACTGAATGTTTCCTGCAGCGACCTTGAGCCTGCCCTGACTGTCACAGCTGGGGCCACTTGCCCATCCCAGAGCCAGTCACTGCGGTCAGGGGGACTGGGCAAAGGCTACTTCACACCGGTTTGCTGAGTCATTTACCCCCAGAACCAGGCTGAGGTCGACTCCAGCCAGAGTTGGTGGACATCACGTAGTGGAAATCTGGCCCCAAGGACGGTGATTTTATCATTACAGGGAGGGGCAAAAGGAAAGCGAGGCAGACAAACAAAGTCCTGTCCATTACAATCGATCTTCAGTTCTAAACTCTTAGGAAAATGTCAGGCTATTGGAGAGATAGGTTATTTAAAGAAAGCAAAAATATAATATTTAATTTCAAATGTAATCCTTCAAAGAATTAAATAAGAATCAAAAAGCCAAATTCCAGGGACGTTCGCAATCGTGCTATTTAAACAGTAAAACAACTCTTCCGACACAGCTGGACATTTAGTTGAGTAAATCGTGGTACATCTTGCTAATGCGACATTATGCAGCTTTCAAAGTGATAATTAGGAGGACTGTACCCAGGCAGAAAATGCCTCTGAGAGAAAGTAAAGTGAAAACATAAAGCAAATGCTGTCTGGGCTGTGTTTGTGTGCTTACCAAAAAATTCCATGCTCGGAGCAAAGATTGGAAGGGACTCGAAAAATGAGGAAATTTCCATTTGTTGTCATGGAACACACTCATGCTGACGTGTGTGTGTGAGATAAGTAACTAACATTTTAAAAATATCAGAGGAATAAACCCAACACAGCCCCCACCCTAGGAGCTAAGGAATCTACCCAGAGTCTCGGGGGGAACCCAGCCCTGCTGACACCATGGTTTTGAACTTCTAGTGTCCAGAGCTGTGAAAGAGAAAATGCTTTCTCTCCCCCAGACATCTGTCAGGCCTCGGCCACACTGCCTGGTCTCTGTGGTCCTCACGTTCTCATACACCAGGTAAACAGCATTGTCTGTGTTCCAGGAGGGCTCTGCAGGTGGAGTGAGCCACAAGTCCCCGAGCACAGTGCCCAGCCCACCCCTAGCAAACTCCCACTGGGGGTGCCACAGCCCCAGTGTTCTGTGCGTGCCCCAGAGGCCATGGAGCATGGTGTGAGGACACAGGACTCTGGAGGCAGGCTGGGTTCAAATCCCCACCCCACCACTCCCTGTTGAGCATGTGGGGAGAACACTCAGCCCCTCTGAGCTTCCTTATCTGTAATGTAGGAATCATGCCAGCGCCCACCATGGGAGGGAGTTAACACATAGACACACACATTCACAGCATCACCTGCTCATAGGAAAAGCCACATGTCTCAGAAAATTTTGTGTGTTGCCATTGTCAATGGTATGGATCAGAATGTTAGCTCATTGGGTCCCACTTTCTTATTCTAGACCTTCTCTAAGGCCCAGAGAAGTGAAGTGGCTTTCCACAAGTGTCACAGCTAGTGGGTGGCACAATCCAGACTTGGGTCTGGATCTTGGATGCTTGGACTATGAGCCTGTTCAGAGTAGCTGAACTCAGAGCCATTCCTGCTCCATTCTTGGGGAGGTGCGGGAACATCGTAGCCACAGAGGACAATGCACTGGTCATCAGGACCCTGGACAGGTCCCCATCCCACTAACTATCCATTCATTTAGTCCGTCGACATAGATTTCCCTTTCCATCTTTGCAATGGTGCATGGTGCTTGCTTTATTGCATGGCAAAATTCAGTGAGATTCAATCAAAATAAAAATGAACTTTCCCACTGTCTTTCAGCTCTTCTGGGCTGGAGCTCCCGTGCAGCAATAGCCCAGGTGGAACCGCATGGTTTTCTGGGTACTTTGGGGGTACTGGAATGGTCAGGGCTGTCTATTAGCATATATGATGCTTTTGTGCAAATTTCTAGATGACTTGTGGATGAATGAATTAAACAAAGGGTGTCTCTCCCTCTGGGCTGATGCAGCCCTCTGGTGGGGATGCAAGGCTTGGCACAGGAGCTCAGAATGGATTTTAGCCTCTACAAATACAGACACATTTGTGCAGGGCACAACCAGTGCAACTGCTGTACTTGGTGGCCTTAAGACTGGTCTCACTCCAGGTAGTTAGAAGTTCAATCCAATCTTGATCAAAACTCCAATTTTCTCATCCAGTTTTGACACTTCTTCTCTCCTCCAATTTCAGGCAAGACAATGCATTCAGATGACCAGAAGGGAAGGGAAGCACGGCCCATGATTTCTAAGTAGTTACTACTGTGGCAAGGTGAGAGGTTATTGAAGACAGCCTTAAAGGATAAAATCCCATCTGATTGAGGTTGCTGCCATGTGGCCGTGAAGCTCCCTGTTGACTGACACTGAAGACTGTTTCTTCCACTTGTAAGGTGATTTTCGTTTTGGATTTTTTTTTAGGTTCCCTGCCTACAATTAGGGGCCTCATGTGGGAGGTGTCACATCTGTGGTAGGCACTACCACCAGCCACCAACACATGGCTCTCCTCTCCTGCTCTTCCCTGGCCCCCTTGAACTTCAGCATGGCCATGGGAACCCCCACCACTGCAGTAGAGACTTTAATTAACTCCATTCGTCCCCCAGGGCTCAGCTTCTCTTCTTCCCTCCCCTGCCACCTGTCCATGGAAACAGGAGGATATGGAGTCAAGGAGACAGTGAGCCACCTGAGAAAGTGGCCATTGAAAGCAGTCACTTTGGAGGCTTGCAAGGGGTCTGAGAGAGGGGACCTTTAGTGGGGACACAGGGTGAAGTCTGGGGTGGTCTGTCACGGCAGCAAGACCAGGAGTGGCCTGAACAACTCAGCCCCAGCCGGGCTCTGCCCACTCCTCCAAAACTCCTCACAGCCTCTGTCTGCTGGGGTTGGCTCACTCAGGCTGGCAGCCCTCATGGATGCAGCTTCTCAGGACATTTAAAGCCTGGACAACCGCTAAGCTCATGGGATAACTAGAAATGACAGTCACTGCAACTGGTGACCAGTCCCTTCTCTTAGCTGTCACAGGCAATCCAGCCAGCACTCACCTATATGCTTTGCCAGGTGAAAGTGGGGCTTCAGTGAAAGCGGGGCTCTAGCCACTGGGCCCCACAAAGTCCAGGATGTGGGTCATATCCGTCCAAGCACTGTGCCACCCCCAGCTGCTGTACTACTTGGCCACCCCAGGAGGCCAGCTGTAGCTCTGGGACATCGCATGAGCAGTCTCAAGCCCATGCTCACGAAACCGTCTTCATGAAGCTTCACTGGACCTGGCAAAGAACCCACTCTGTGTCCTCACCCACGGGGAGGAAGGGGCCTCCTCTCCGATTGATCTCTTTTTGGCTTCTCATCTTCTCTCATGTTTGCCAGAGGTGGGTGACAGGGTCACAGAGCCAACTTCGCAGTCTCCTTGTTCCACACATGCAATCCAGCTTCACATCTCCTTTGAACCTGGAGATGCGTGTTACCTACTGATCTCAGATCTGGAACCTCTACTGAGAATCCGAGACAACAGGGACAGTCCTGCCAACCTCACCATCCTCTTACACACTGCACTGTTGACCCTCCTCTCTGTTTTGGAATTTAAACTACTACTAGCATGTTTTAGGGGAGGAACCAAGGCTTTCACCAATTTAATTCGCCCTGAATGATAAGAGGTGGTGTCACTTCCACTTAACTGATAAGCACTGTTATGTTTATAAAGGAACATGACCATACCTCCAAAAGCCCTGAGCTGCTACTTGTCAAAAAGGTGCCAGACTGAGGCTGCCACTGTAATCCAAGCCAGCGTCAGCATCCTTGCTGCCCCTTCGCATGCTGATGTCCATTCTGTTCTGCTTCTGACTCAGTTTCCAAATGTCTCCTGTGTGCTCCTGTGAGTCTTGGTACATCTCCTGTGCTTTTTTCTTCTTTGACTAATTTTCCTTCACAGGATTTTGATGTTCCACTCGTATGTGTTGTGTGTGGTGTAGTGTGTGTGTGTGTGTGTGTGTGTGTGTCTGCACGTGCCTATTTATTTTTGAAAGTGTATGTGTGTATGGGGTGGGGTGATGTCTCTGAGAACATCTAAATGCTCTAACCTGGGCCATGAGGTGGCTGGACTAGATTATTGATGGTGAGGATAATCAGCTCCTATAGCTCAGCAACGAGGGTGTCAGCCACATGCACCAACGCTGGTGGGTTTGAACCTGGCCTGGGCCTGCCAAACAATAATGACAACTACAACAACAACAACAAAAATAAGATAGCTGGACATAGTGGCAGGCGCCTGTAGTCCCAGCTACTTGGGAGGCTGAGGCAAAAGAATCACTTAAGCCCAAGAGTTTGAGGTTGCTATGAGCTGTGATGCCATGGCACTCTACCCAGGGTGACATAGTAAAACTGTCTCCAAAAAAATAAATGATGATGGTGATGGTAGTGGTGATGGAGGTGGTGTTAGTGATAGAGGCGGTGGTTATGTGGCGACAGTGGTGGTGAAGATAGTGATGGTGGTAGTGACAGAAGCTAATGTTTGTTCAGAACTTGCTCTTCAGTACAGGGTACTGAGCCTCTCCATGGATAACTCCATCCTCCCCAGGAGATAAACACCACAACTAGTCCTATTTAATAGGTAAGGAGCAGAGGGGTTAGGAAATCTCTCAAGCCATTCAGAATACTGAGGTTCCTTCTAGCTCTGAAGTGTTTTGGCTTTATGGATGAAAGTAAGAAAAACCCTGAGTGCTCTCCTAAGAATTCTTGAGACTTAGATAAGAACACCTGCCCTTGGCATCAGCAGGACATTCCAGGAGAGATCTCAGGAGAAAAGAGAAGAGCAGTGTGTCCAGGGTAGGGTTGGGGGTAGTGAGAGAGAAAGGAAAGGACTCCAGAAAACAGGGGCAAAGGAAGGGAAATGAAGACCAGCTGCTGGGGGAGGCAGATGGGGCTGCCAGCCTCCCCAGGGAGGATTTGGCCTATGGTCAAACGTCCCAAGCAAACCCCTCCTGCTGGGGTGGCATCTGCTGGTAGTGTGCACCGCTAACAAGGACCGACAGAGGGTCCTCTGAGGAGTCGTGTGAGCAGGTAATTTTATTTTGTGCCATTAGACACCATACTTCACTGGGTTAGGAGCACCCCAGCAAGGCCCGTAACTTCACACTCTGGCTGGAACATTTGCATGTTTGAAACTAGGAAGCAAAAATTGATGACATTCCCACTGCTCCAAGCAGGCTTCCGCGCCCCCAGTCAGCAGAGCTGGTGCCTGGCAATCCTTGGTGGATTTAAGCTCTTACCGATAGAGCTCTGGTCCTACTGCTCAAAAATAATACCTGACACAAGCAGGAGACAGACTGTGATCCAATAAGCCAACAGCCCCGAAGTCAGCAAGATCATAATTTGGAAATTGTTCTCCCCGCCCCAGTCTATTTCACAGACTTCAGATTGATCTGTCTAATCTCTTATCTGTAGCTATGAAATTGTATTTCCCTCTTAATAGGCCTACAAATGTTATAGATGAACAGTTCAATAGCAGCAGAGAGAGAAGCAGCAGGCATGCTAAAGACGGACATTAGCCCCTCGCACCCTCAGCCAGAGCCGCCAGAACCTCTCCGCGCCCGGAATCCTAATCAGTCCCCGCCCCCACCTGGGGAAGGAGGCGCCCAGGAGCCCGGTGCAGCAGGGGACACATAGCACACGAGGCGTTCTGGGGTGTAGTGGTCAGCAGGGCAGGAGGGGAGCGAGGAGAATGCCCCCTAAACTCCCTCCTCTGTGGGAGCCCTGAGTGGTGGGATCCCCTTTCCCTCACTGTTCTTACAAAATCAAGCTTGTCTCTCTCTGCCTTGAGTCTCCAGTGACTTAGGATCTGCCCCAGTCCTGCACTTTGCAGAGTGCTCGAGGCCTCTTGTTCCTTCCACTCCATTTCCCATCCCTAACTCACCCCCCTGTGCACCTCACTCAATCTTGCTGACCACAGTTTCCAGCCTCAGTCCTGGGCTTCTCCTGCCTGGCCCCTAGGCTGTCCCCCTCTCCTTCTTCATCTGGATGCCCCTGCTAGACTTCCAAGCTAGAGGCAGAGACAGTCCCCCACTCCCAGGTGGCTGTCCCAAGTCACCAGCTCCACACCAACTACAGTGAGTTGAATTGTGTTTCCCCCAAAATACACATCCAAGTCCTGACACCCAGAGCCTGTAAATATAATCTTACTTGGTAATAGGATCTTTGCAGATATAATCATTGGTTAAAGGTCTCGAAATGAGGTCATCCTGGCTTGGAGTGGGCCCTCGATATGATATCGTGGACTTTATAAGAGAAAGGGAGGGGAGACTTCACACTTACACACACACTCACAGATACACACAGGAGCAGGCAGTGTGTAGACAGAGCCCAGCGACACCCAAACCCACCAGGAGCTGGACTAGGCAGGGGGACCCTCCCTTGGAGCCTTCAGAGAGGACGAGGCCCTGCAACCCCTGGATTTCAGACCTCAGGCCTCCAGAACTGGGAACTGGGAGGGGAATGTGTTCCTGTTGTGTTAAGCCACCCAGCTTGCAGCCATTGTGCCCAGCACACTTGCACACCCTGCCAGCTGGGTTAGGACCTGGTGTGAGTACTGCCATTCCAGACCCAAGTCTGACCTCCACAGTCACCTCCCACACCATGTGGACATCATCTACCCGCATCCCCCTCACTGAGCTTGACCTCCCAGTCCCAGGCCTTGCTATCGTCTATGTCTGGCCTTCCCAGACAGAGGCCCGGGACACATCAGGTCCACATTGTGCACCTGCTGTGTGGATCACACCAAATGGAGCAGACGGGAATTGCCAGGGCTGCCCAAGGGGCCTCTAGTCCTCAAGTGCCAAGAGGGGAGTTCTGTCCCCCAGCCCCTCCTCCAGTGAGGCCAGCAGGGTGGTCCTCCCCTTCAAGAAACCCCCAGCGTGCAGCCCTCACGCCACCCCCACCATCAGCAGCAACTGCACACTTATCCTTGGAGCACAGTCAGTGTCCCTGGCACCATCTGCCTTCCAGCTGCTCCCTTGAGACGGGTCCTGCCTCCCCCTGGGCACACGCCCAGGCTTCATTCTGGAAACTCTCAGATTGTATGTCACCAGCAACAGGTGGAAAGAACAATAGTCATAAAAATAGGGAAAATAGGGACGGTAAATACTTATCAAGCACCTGTCATGTGCAAGGAGTTGGCTAAGGTGTGGGCGGTGAGGCAGGGAAATCCGGGGTGTGGGGTCCGTGCCATCGGGCTGGTCAGTCCCTAGCAAGAATCCCTGCCAGGAGAGCCCCACAGTTGTTTACCAACTGCAGGGCTATCTCCACCTCATTTTAGAGGGGCCCAGCTGGCACCAGAGTCCCTGCAGCCCCAGAGTGCCGACTGTCAAAGCATCATTTCATTTGCTGGCTGGTCGCTTCTTATTATGTCCTGCTCTGGTCTGATTCCCACTGAAAGTCTCTGATGCTAGAGGACATGGCCAGCCAGCAAACACCCTGCCCCTGGCAAAGCACTTCTGGGTGCACCTCCCAGGCTCTGTGGCCTGCCACCTCCTCTTCGGGGAATGTGAGCCTGTCTGCTTCAACCGGTTCTCAGGGCCCTGCAGGCTGAGGCCCTCACCTGTGCTGTGGGTCAAACAAAATGAAGCAGACAGGAATTGCCAGTACTGCTGAGAGTCCCCTAGTCCTCAGGGCCCCCGAGGTGCCCGAGACACCGGCCGTGCCCTCAGAAGCCTGCACTCTGCCAGCAGTGAGGGACCAGAGACCAGACCCCTCAGTCTGCAGTTATCAGAGCTGGCAGAGGGCCAGTCCTAGAGGAAGCTCAAGAAAGGTTCTGGAGAGAGGTATAAAGTCAAGTTTGCTCTTGAAAAGAGGATAAATTCTGGGCAGGTAGGCAGGGGAGGAGAGCATCGCAACACCAACGCTGGAAAGGGTGAAACCTGAAAAGTCAGGGAGGCAGAGAAGGTGGGGCGGGTGCAGGGATGTGCAGGCCCAGAGGAGAAGCCACGGGTTCCAGGGCTGGAGATCCCCGCCCACTGCTGCCCCACTCGCCAGATTCCTTAACTCCACTTCCTATCTGTGCAAACTAGAAGGAACCAGGGTTGAAGGACCAGCCCTGGCTGCTCAGTCGCTGATGTCAGCTCCAGTCCTCTAAATGGGAGGCATGGGGTGGGAGGGAAGGGGAGCTTCAAGGCCAGATTTGAGATTTGGTACTTCCTTCCAGAGGGCAGGATCGGTTTATGCCACTGCAGAGATAGCACAGCTAAGGCAATGCCACCCTTCAAAACAGAGCCTGAGGGATCACAACAGAGAGAGCTGTAGGAGGGGGGACCTCGAGCTGGTCCAGGGGAGATGAGAGGGAGAAAATGAAAGAGGTGATGGAATTCCAGTTCAGGAGGACCGAGGTGTTGTTGGAGATTTAGTTTGGTTCTGTTTACTGCTGGCTCAAAATATTCTGAAAGCAGTATCAGCTCTTTCTTTTTTTGCAGTGCTTGGGTTCTGAGCACAGGAGAAGTTCCAAAGATCTCTAAGTTACAGCCACCAGTTTGGAGATTGCCGAGTTCTCTTTGCCCTCCGAGTCTGCCCAGAATGCCTCGGAGGAGTCTGTTTCCCCACAACTTCCGATGCACTGCGCCTCAGAAGCGGAAATTGTCCAGACGGGTATGGGTCAACTGGTCTTGGGTCTCCTGCCCTGCTCTAATGTCCCCTGCCCCGTCAGAGGGAAGCGTTCTTGAACTTGGAGAATGCCCTCACACCTTGGGGGTATATCTGGTTGAATCACTCTATAAAGACCCATGGGGAACAGTTAGGGGTTAGCTCAGACTCTCCTGGTGACCTGGTTACGAGGACTTTCAAATTCTAGCCTGCCACGCCCACCCACACGTGGCCACTAAAGGGGTGTCCAAGTTCCATCTGTCTTTCCTTTAGTCCCCTCTGGGTCAGACACCTCCTTTCTAGCTGTCCTGTCAGTGAAGAGGGCTGCCAGTGTCTGTTTTCTCCTGGGAAGGTCCCGTCACTTTCTGGTGTTTTTTTCATTGGCAACCTCAGCTACCCAGTGGGTTCAGAAAACTGATGATTTTATAGCACACCCGGCTTGTTCTCGTGGTGAGGGTGAAGGTAGACGTTTTGCCTCTTTGCATCTTCTAACCAGAAGCGATTTTAGGTCTATATGCAACTTAATTTAAGTAATGAGCTCTAGACCTTTAAAAATGCTTAAAAGCTACAAATTTAGCCCAAATCTCCTGGCTCTAATAGGAGGGGGGAATTCAGCAGAGCCTGACTGTGACTCAGCCAGGCCTGTGTTTGTTCTGACACTGTGTCTCTTGCACAAATACTACCAATGCCGCCAACAGCCCCCTTCCCTGGCACCTCTCCTGGGAACACAGAGCACTGGTCTGGCGCACTCTGGGACAGGCGTGTGCTGGCTGCTCACCGGCATTGTCTGATTTTTTTTCTTCCAAAAGCTATTTGAGAAGGGGCTCACAGATGAGGAAACCAAGCTCAGAGGAGCTGCATAACCTTCCCAGACAGTGGGTAGCTGATCTAAGCCTTGCATTCTGGTCTGTGACCCTGTGGTTTGTACCCTGGCCCTGCGTGATGTGGACAAACTCAGCCTCCATTGGCACTTCACTGCCCCCTGCTACAGGGGCCTGGGATTCCCCAAGTGAGCTACCTCCCCCCTGGCTGAGCCTCCCCTCCCTTGCCAAGGAAAAATTATTCAAGATTCCTGTTAAAGTTCAGTAAGAAAGACTTTATTCAGAGCCATTGTGACAGGTCTTGCAGGGAGGTCTTGCAATGGGGGAGAGACTGGGCATGGGCAAGTGAGGATTTAAAGCCACGGACCAGGGTGGAGAGGGATGGTGGGTAGAAAACCATTGAAAAGAAACATCAGGGATGAGGGGTCCTGGCTAAACCCACCAAAACTCTTTCTGGGGACAGCCCATGTGACCAGACACTGCCTGGGGAGGATGGAGGACAAGGAACCCAGTTGGACAGTGAGAATGGTGGATTCTAGCCAAACCAGCCAGGCAGAGTTGTTGCTAAATCTGGATTTCACAAGGAAGTGATGGATCAGCCTAGAAGGTTCAGGGGCCTGGCTACAGCTTGCCAAGAAGAGAGTCTTACCAGCCGCTTTGGTCCGCTCACCTTGCTCCTCCTTGGAGCAAGAACAGAGACCAAAGGCAGCTCCCAATGGAATGTCCACTCTGGGGGCCATCCCAGGGTTGCCAGGCCAACGCCTCAGGCTCTGCCCATGGGCAGCTATAGGTGGACCTCAGTTTGAGCAAACAGGGCTGCCAGGAACCTGTAACCAGCCCCATGAATGAACTTCAATGCTCCCTATGTGATTTTTATAATCCTCTTCCTTAACTAATGACTTGACTTTTTTAATTGTTTCCCTGAAATGGTGGATTTTCTGCAAGAGAAAAGAGCTGAGATCGGGAGGCCCCTGGGCCGACTTCCTGGTACCAAGATTCCCCATCCCCATCACCTGCCCTGACGCTCGTGGCCCCTCCTTTAAAAGGCCACGATCCATTCCTGAGAAACATCATTGAAATAATAAAAATAAATTAAAAGCCTGGGATCTTCTCTATCACAGAGGTGGATCTGAGGATCTGAGAAGTCTCCCAAAAAGACATCTGTCATATCAAAACTTCCCTCCTTCCTTAGAAACCCTCCTTGTCTCAATCACTGGATCTTTGTACAGTGAACAGCTGGACCCGGCCTGAAACCCTTGTGGTTTTAACATAAGCCCTTTCCAGAGAGCCTCGGGATTGCCCTGCAGACGGGGGGGGGGGGGCTGGGGCAGGAGCATCGAGACCAGTCACTTAAGGGGCCGGACTGGCAGCTGGTGAGCTGTTTGGGCTCTTGGGCATCCAGAGCAGGACGGCAGGTGGTGGGGACCCAGACTGCCTCCTTTTTATCTTCACGGGGAAAGGAGTTAAAAATAGAGCCAGGATGCTCAGTGCCTAAGACTGAGAGACAAAAGGAGGCAATGACGGTACAGATCAGATGCGCAGGAACGGGCAGAGCCTGTCAGCCCTCTCAGGAGCTCCGGATCTTGTCTGAGGAGCAGCAGCCCACTCGGGAGGTCCTGGGTTTGAATCCAGCATCTGCTACCGACTCGCTGGGTATCCCTAAGCACGTCCTTTGCCACCAACTCCCCCCCTCCACTCTATTGGCCTCAGGGTAATTTTCCCTCTGTAGAGCGCCTTTGAGAACTCAACCACAGACTGGATGTGGTGAACTAGAGCAGCTCAAATTAAGAAGTGTCCTTGCTGACACTGAAAGAGAAGGCAGCCTTGGGGACTGCGTGGTGTGGGGCGAAGTCTGGCTCTAGGAGGACATGCCAAGGGCAGGATTCCAAACAGGAGGGACATCCCTAGGGCAGCCACAGTGGCCCGTCCATCTTGCTCTCAGCTAAGCACAGAGAAATTGCTGTGAACGTCCACACCGAAACACACGCCGGGCTCAGGCTGCACCCAGGGGTGAGGTGAACACCGTCCTCCATCACTTGGACCCCTCTGCCTTTGATCAAGGCCGCACGGCCCCGGAGGGAGCTCAGGCGGCCGCCTTACCATTTCCATAATCAAATGTTTATGTACCATTTCCTCCTGCCCTTTCTGCTCCCCTTTCCCCTCTTATTTCTATTTGAGCAAAACATGTTCAAACATCCCCTCTTGCCCTGCTGGGGACAAAAAGTGTCTGTAATGTTGGTGTAACATTTTCGAGAATGAATGCAACATTTCTGTCTATTTGCCGATCAGAATATCGATTTCCTCTTAAAATGAAATGTCACATCCATGAAATTCAAGATGTAGGAGAGAAAAAAAAAAAAAAACCCAGCGTAGACACAGCCATCCCTGGGCATCTTCGCAACACCATCTCCCCGGTGTGTAGGACAGAGGCCGAGGGGAAACAGACCCACGTGTTCTGCTCCGTTCTGCTTCTGGGCCTTGTTCCTCCCCTAGCTGCCCAGGGCCATCTGGACTCTCCAAAAGAAAATAAAACAACAGTACAGGCTGAGTGTCCTTCATCCAAAATGTCTGGGACCAAAAGTGTTTCAGGTAGGGGAAATTTTAGGATGTTGTAATATTTGCGTTATACTTACTGCTCTTACATCTCTCATCCAAAAATCTGAGTCCAAAATATTCCACTGAGCATTTCTTTTGCACATCAGTTCAACCCTCATGAAGTTTCAAATTTTGGAGCATTTCAGGTTTGGGATGCTGAGATGAGGGATGCTCAGCCTGTATTTGTTTATGACATGTTCAGTATGCTGGGCCTTGGTGTCCACATGCCGTTATGAGTGGGTAAACAGCATTTGTTGCAAGGAGGGGGGACCAGTGACAGATGAAAGGCGACAGCTTTGTGTCATCTCAGTGATAAAAGCCTGTTCCTTTCACAGACGGGAGAATCTCCGGGTCTAAACAGACAGGCGTCACATGGTCCGTAGTAAGATGGAGAAGACTGCTTCAGAGAGAGGCCCAGCTCTGCTGAGCGCAGGAGAGGAGACAGGCCAGACGCAGGGACGGCAAGAGTCTCCCTACCAGGGCTTCCCTGTCAGTGTGGACAAGGCCATGTGTTCAGGCACGGAGGATGCACACAGATGTGGCCTTGTGTATACAGGTGTGTACACAGCCATGGCTGCCAGGGAGAGATCAAGGGCTACTCTCCTTTGAGAATACTCATCCAATGTGTCATTCATCGTGCGTGTGCCAGATGATGTGCCAGACCTGGTTGGGCAACCAGCAGCAAAATTGAATAGGACGAATGCCCGGGATCTGTCAGGCCCAAGATGAGTCACCAGCACACCGTCCCACCTCCTGCAGCTCCTGTCCTGGGGCCAAGTTCATAGATATTCTTCTAGGTTGCAGGTAGACATCAGGGTGAAGCCAGAATGGACCAGTTCCAGGCTCCTCTCGCTTCCTTCCCTTTTCCTGTCTTCTGCACCTGGAACAGACCGACCGCCTCTAGCTACTCCACAGCCCTGGCAGAGACACACGCTACTGTCGGCGTTAGGCTGTTTTAAAGCCGGATGAGGGGTGAGAAGCACAAGGTCCTCCAGCAGCCTCTTCCTGCGTGCCCACCCTGGCATTTGTGAAGACTAATTCCAGTTAAGCAATTTCAGGTTTTAAAGATCCCTCCTGAGGGTGTATTTAAAATACCAAAGGCAATGACAACGTAAGCCCCATAATAGTTGTTTGTTCTCTGATCATCCGTTCAAGGACAGTTTTTCCATTTGCAGGACAACCTCTTGAAATGCCTTCTACCCGTTGCTGTTTATTGACTGGTTAAAACAAGGAACCTGGTGAAAGGGCAGAACAATCCTGGTGGAAAATAGGATTTGTGACCATTTAGAGAACCCTACAGGTCTTTGGAGAGTTGGTGAAATAAAGATGCTGTATTTCAAAATCTGCACCCCCTTCCTGCCATTCCTCCTTTTGCACTGTTAATGGAATTTTCCTTGCAAAAAAAAATAAAAACAGTTGCAACTGATAAAATACTAATTTTCTTCTTCTATTTTTTTTTTTTTTGAGACAAGAGTCTCACTCTGTCACCGTAGGTAGGTGCCATGGAGTCATAGCTCACAGCAGCCTCAGACTCTTGGGCGCAAGAGATCCTTTTGCCTCAGCCTCCTGAGTAGCTCGGACTATAGGCACCCACCACAATATCCGGCTAGTTTTTTTCTATTATTAGTGGAGACAAGGTCTCACTCTTGTCCAGGGTAGTCTCGAACTCCTGAGCTCCAATGATCCACCTGCTCAGCCTCCCAGAGTGCTGGGATTATAGGTATGAACCACCATGCCCAGCCCAACAAAACACTAATTATTCTTCTTTTTTCTTTTATTTGCAGTTTTGGCCAGGGCCAGGCTTGAACCCACCACCCCCGGTATATGAGGCCAGCACTCTACTCCTTGAGCCACAGGCATTGCCCCAAAACACTAATTCAAATGAGCTTAAGTGCAAAGAGGAGCTGTGCTGATGAACATCATTAGAAACCCAGCCACAGCCCTGCGGTTAAGGGCTGAGTGTTTCCTGTGGCCTTGTCCTCCCACCAGCTCCAGCTGTGGGGTGCCACGAAGGCCCCTGAGGTCCCACAGTCACAGCCCCTAAGGCATGAGAATAGGCCCAGGACACTCCCCTGTGGGAAGACCTTAGGGAAAAGGAAGGGAAATAAGAGGGGGTCTTCAGCTTTCCAGAAGCCTTTGCTTTCTGGGGACATCAGAGCTAAAATCTCAAGACCGGTCATGAGCTCTAGAATATCTGTGCCCTCAAGTTCTCCAGTGTCTACCTTTTGCTAAATCCAGTGACAATTCAACGTCTTTGTATCATGGGCAGGTAAACTAAGAATAAAATCCTAAGTCTCCCTATTGACTGAACGGGGACCCCCTGTGGCCAACGAGACCCCAGAAAAACCTTTAAACTGAGTTCTCAGCCATGAAGACAAAGGAGGGTGGACACACCACATTATCCCCCTCCCTTTTGGAGAGGGCCAGCACTAATGTCAACACAGAATCCTAAGACTGACAGAACAGACTCTTTTCAGCAATAAGATACTCAATTATAAATAGGACCTAAGGCCACACAAGGCCAAGGTTGAGTTGTACCTGCCATTCACCAATTTGCTTAACAGATCACGTCGAGTGGGTATCTTGGGGCTTACTTTGTGATTAGCAAATTTCCTTATCTTAAAATATTCCTTCCTGCCGATTCTAAGCTTTTAGACAAAGCTTTATTTCTCTAACCAATTACAAATGAGAGAATCTCTGAGCCCACAAAGAACCCACAGGCACTGATTTAAGATGATCCATCTTTCTAGGCCAAGCCAACGTATGCCTTTGATGCACTGAGTTACGGCTTTACCTGCAACTCCTGTCTCCCTGGCCTGTGGCATGTATAAAACCACAGTGTAACGCAGCTGCCTCAGATGCAGTTTCTCCCGACCTCTGGGACTGTGCATTCCTGGGCTGTAGTCTCTCACATTTGGCTCCATAAACCTCTTTCAATTAGTTTACAGAATTTGGGGGCTTTTTTGTTGTCGCTAGCAGGCATCTTCAGCACAGCAATCACTTCCTCAGTGTGGAAACTCTTCCTTTCCCCACCCTTCATTATGCCTGGACTCCGGCTGCCCCGTCCCCTTCCTCAGCGGGGTTCTTTCTTTGCTCCCCAAACTCTTTGTGTAGGAGTGGCCCTGGATCACTGCGGGGGCCTTTTCTTCACCCCTGGGGAAGCTTGTCCAGGCCCCAGTTTTAGGCTCTGTATATGTGCTGACGATGCTGATGTTCACATCTCTGAGGCAGGCTTCTCTCCTAATAGTCTGGTTGCATATCCACCTGCCCCCTCAGCGCCCACTCCTGCAGGCACCCCAGACTCAGCAACTGAGTCTGCAAAGGCAGCTCCCGACGTCCCATCCTCCTTCTCCTTCAGGTGCTGCTGCTCTATCCTTCTAGTCTCTCTTTTTTTTTTTTTAAGAGACAGAGTCTCACTTGGATAGAGTGTCATGGCGTCACAGCTCACAGCAACCTCCAACGCCTGGCCTTAGGCAATCCTCCTGCCTCCACCTCCTTGTATTAGTGGGAAAAGAATCAAGGAGACTTAGAGGAAGAAAAGAGAAACTGAGAAGGGCTCCCACCTGTCAGCTGAAGAACAATGAGTCTCATTCAGGTGGAAACAGACCTTCATTTCTCACAAAGAGTTGCAGGGCGGCAGGTGGCTATTGGAACAGGCAGGGAAGCACAGCCTCCAGCAAGAGGCCAGAAATAGGTACTTCAAGGAAGGGTAAATATACAGGAATTTATGCTAAGCAAATATACAAATATACATATTTAACAAGCTACAGGAAGGGTCATGAATGTGTACCAAAGGAGAAACAAGTGGTGAGCGGCCAAGCTTCCTGCCACTTCCTGAGTCCTATGTTCAAAAAATGGCAGCATTAACGTGATTCCAGCATGGAGTTCTGGGCCCTCTGATGTCAAAAGGTGAAGCACCACAGAGAACTCAAATGTACTAGCAAGAAAAGAACAAGTGATCCCGTCTCAGGGTGGGGAAGGGACTTGAAGAGAAACTTCTCTGAAGAAGACAGGTGCACAGCCTACAGACACAAGAAAAAAGTTCTCATCATCCTTAATCATCAGAGAAATGCAAATCAAAAC
>NW_003852462.1:3214345-3217260 GCF_000181295.1 Otolemur garnettii
AGCAAAGTATCTCAAGAATGGAAGAAAAAGTATCCAATGTACACAGCCCTACTATGGAACTAATTTATAGCTTTCATATGAAAGCTATAACCCCATTATAGCTCAAGAATATGGGGAAAGGGAGGGGAGGGGAGGTGAGAGAATGGGTGGAAGGAGGGTCATTGGTGGGACGGCACCTATGGTGCATCTTACAAGGATACATGTGAAACTAAATGTAGAATATAAATGTCTTAACATAATAAGAAAATGCCATGAAGGCTATGTTAACCAGTTTGATGAAAATATTTCAAATTGTATATTAAACCAGCACACTATACCCCATGACTGCATTAATGTACACAGCTACGATATAATTTTTTTTTTTTTTAAAAAGGCAAAGCAGAGGACATCAAAGCCCTCCATGGGCATCCTCTGTGAACTGCCCAGGACTGCTCTGTGGTGGGTAGTCTCTTACCAGGGAGGAACACTGGTCAGTTGTATCAAAATCACAGAAAGGAAGGGATGGGTCCCAAGGTTGGCTGAGCAAGTCTTTCCGAAGATCTGATTTCTATCTAGCCCTTAGGGAGGGCAGTGTGTTGGTGGTTAGCAAGGGAGGGGGTGCAATGAGGTGTGACCAACCTCCTGTGAGGGCTGAGAACTCAGCCTTGAAATGTCCCTGGGATTTTTTTTTTTTTTTTTTGGCCAAGAAGGGTTCTGTTCATTCTGTGAAGGGGCTTAAGATTTTACTTTTATTCCTCAGACATTTCTGTAATGTTCAGGATTTGTGATGTTTACAAATAATAGGTCCCTGAGATGAAGGGATGAAACAGGAGGTTTTGTTTCTGATACTAAGTCCACAGCCCCAGTGCTGTCCTGTTGGTATAAACAGCCTCAGAGGAATATTCCTCTAAATCTGACAGTGACCAGGTCAGGACTTTAAGCTGCCAGGAAGGACTAAAGAATGCCTGTAGTGTCCCCCATGACATGATAAGAAATATCTACTTGTTCTCTTATGCCAGTTCCTGCCCCAGAGCTCCCCAAACACTTGCAATGTCCTGAGCAATGATGGTGCTAGGAGCAGCCTTTATTCTAATATTTGGTCTTTGACCCCCATGCCTGACACTGAGCTCCCAATCCCCTGGAATTCCCCGGGTGACAGAAGCATCTTTTGTTCTAAAGAAGAGATTTTGGGGTGACTTTGGGAGGGGGGCTGGTCCCCCAGAAAGACCAAGTTCAGATTAGAACCTAGAGTTTTCCGTTCCTTCTCCATCCTCCAGGAAGCTGGACGGGCCGGAGACCGAGTTACTACCAGGTCATGCCCACACGACGGAGCCTCCATAAAGATCCCTGAGCTGTGTGTTCTGAGAATTTCTAGACTGATGAACTTGTGGGGGACCTGGAGGGTGGAGCACCCCAGGAGGGTGGAGCACCCCAGGAGGGCATCTAAGCTCCATACCAGCCCCCATTCCTTGCCCTAAGCGGCTCCTCATCTGGCAGCTCACCTGTATCCTTTGTAATAAACCACATGTGTAAGTGAAGTGTTTCCTTGAGTTCTGGGAGCCATCAGAGCAAAGGACCAAACTGAAGAAGAGGTTGTACCCCCCACATTCACAGCTGGGGGACTGGAAGGGCAGGAGGTACAGACTTGGGGCAGTGTCATGGGACTGAGCCCTTCACCTGGGGCCCAGGGAGTTAGTGTCACAACTGAATTACTGGTAGGACACCTGGGGGGTGTCTAGAGAGTTAGAGAATCATTGGTATGGGGAAACTCCATGCAGATTTGTGTCAGAAATGAATACTGTTTGAGAACAGAGAAGAAAACAGCACATTTTCCTGTGACCCCCAAAAGGCTTGCAACTAAACGCCCCTTCTGGGCCTGGAAGTAGCTATGGTCACAGGGAAAGCTTCGAATGTAGGAAAATGCATAAATATTATATGACCCCAAATGAGGGCTTCAGGACATAAGCCAGGGGCTGCGGTAAGTCCCCTGAGTTGTCCTGGCTCTAACACAGAGCAGCAGGGCTGTCCCTGTGGGACGGCCCCTGCCCACATGGGAACCAGCGACCAGTCTTGTCACACCTGAAGAGCTTCTCTCTACCCAGGGCCCCTGACAGACACCAACAAGAATTGCCCCTGAGATTTGCTAACACAGCACAACTTCTTACTGATGATTTCACATCAAACCTGATACATATCACCATAACATCTATAGGAGGCTGGTCTCTAACCAGAAGACACTTGTATCAAAGAGCCAGATTACCTCATTTTAGGCCACAGGGTTTTTTTCCCCCGTGACGGGCAATGTGTTCACAGCACCGGCCAGGGGAGCCAGTTAGGTGTTCGTTCTAAAGCTTTGGCAGAAACGTGACTCGTCAGCAATGCACGTTTAGGCAGATTTTCACGCCACACTCACTGCTCATGAGATACGTCAAATCTCTGCTTCCAACACCATGATGAAAAGGAGAAATGGTCATTTATGAACTCAGGGTAAACAAGTTTGATGTTTCATAAAAACAGAACAGAACAAAGCCGTTTCTCACTGCCGGTTTCAGCTTTGGTTTCAAGCAGAACGTGGAGCATTTTGGTCTGTGCTACTTTCTGGAGGTGCTTGTCCTTCCCCGGGGCCTTGGCTATGTGGGGTGGGGGAGCCTCAGCCTTCATTCCCCTCCAACCACAGCCAGGGTTCCTGTCTCCGGCTCTGACGGTGCCTCAGCCTTCATTCCCCTCCAACCACAGCCAGGGTTCTTGTCTCCGGCTCTGACGGTGCCCCGTGCATTCCCAAGAGGTGACTAGGTCATTTTCCAAAGATGGAACATGTAAAGAGGTAACAGGCAGAGAACACTGACCCGCAGCCTGAAGCAGCCTGCCCAGGAACCCTGGGCTGTACCTGACCCGCGGCCTGAAGCAGCCTGCCCTGGAACCCAGGGCTGTACCTG
>NW_003852462.1:3217436-3230926 GCF_000181295.1 Otolemur garnettii
GCCTGAAGCAGCCTGCCCTGGAACCCAGGGCTGTACCTGACCCGCGGCCTGAAGCAGCCTGCCGGGGAACCCAGGGCTGTACCTGCAGTGACCAGTCCAGGAAGCTGCCTGCTGTGAGTCAGGCCTGCAGGATGTCAGACAAGGTAAAGCCCAGGACCTGAGTCACACACAACAGCTTCCCTAATTTTTGTCACTGCTTCTAACTCAGGACCAAGCAGAGAGAACCAGAGAGGCCTCCACCCAATCCCATAAGGCACTGGGGTTCAGACGCCACCCCAGGCCAGCAGCCCCACCTGGGCACACTCGGAGCCTGCCTGGGTCCACCCTGCAGTGTGCCACTGCCCGGCCTGCTCTGAGTCTCTGCCGAACTGACTCCCTGGATGAACACATAGCCCCTGCTTTTCTCATCTAGCTGGTCTTTATTTCCACATCTTTAAACTGGGCTTCAACCTCCACCAGGCACGGGCCAAACTGCAAATGGCCCCAACTATGAGCCGAATTGGATCCCGCGTTCTCTGGCCATTCCTGGCCCTCACACTCATCACCAAAACAGAACTGAACTTCACCAAAGATCGCCAGCCACGCCATGGACATTTTCAAAATCAGGCATTGTCCCTTCTGCCTCTAAAGGGCAGGGCACGAAACAAATGGGTAAATCTCACAGGTGTGGTGAGGAATACAGCTGACCAGGCTCTTCCAAAAGAGGCTGTTGTCATCATTCCATTTGGAATGCTTTTTTGCCTCCATCTTTCTAAGCAAAAGTCCGTTATCCCAGTCTGCCTCAAGGGTCCACCTTTTGGAAGAAAATACCACAGATGTGTTGCAGGGAAAGCAAAAGGAGAGAATGAGGCAATATCCAGCCTTTGACACGCAAAATAGAATTTCAAGGCAAGACAAAGGCAATTATCTTTTGAAAAAAGAATGTGAATTTCTTTATTTTCCACACTTAGCCTGCCAGAGGCTGCGCCTGGAGGTCTCCGCTCAGAGATTTCCTGTCCTGGGAGGAGAAGCTCCACAATTATCCCTACGTGAGGGGATGAAACCCTCTGCAGGAGGAAATGAAGATGACGGGCCACAAACCGAGGGGCCAAGGACAGTCAGCAGCCAGCCCAAAGGCTGAGGGGAAGGCAGGCGTGGGGCAGGCATGACCACGGTTGTTAGGAATTGTGTCCCACGCTTCTCCCTGTCCAGCTCAGAGAAGGGCAAAGGAATTGTGCAGCTGACACTGGTGCTGAGCTCAGTGGGGCTCCACCACTGAGTAGAATCTTCAGTGGAGAAGAAAGTTGGGTGAGGGAAATGGGACTGCCTCTCGGGCCTCCCCTCCTGTACTACCAGCCACAGCTAGATCCTCTGGGTGCTCTGGCTGGTCACGAGTATCCCCCTCCTGTACCACCAGACAGGGCCAGATCCACTGGGTGCTCTGACTGGTCATGAGTATCCCCCTCCTGTACCAGCAGACAGGGCCAGATCCACTGGGTGCTCTGGCTGGTCATGAGTATCCCCCTCCTTTCTCAGATGGAGGACTCAGGAGCCAGAAGTTGTGAAAGTCCATTCATATCCAAAGTGGAGAAGGGGTGGGCACAGATGGCAGGATATAGAAAGGGCTGCCCAGTGAGCAGAAGACCAGTCCTAACACCAGGGACCACAGCCCACCCTCAGATGGGTCTCTAGTGGTACATAGACCCCGAGAGGCTGGGCCACCAGAAGGGGCCAGCAGGAGAGAGACCTGAGTTCTCCAGACAGACAGGAGCCCTGAGGGCCAGCCAGGCACCCATCAGCCAGAGAGATCAGGGCAGAGACAGGAGACCCTGAATCTGTGCACTGGTACCATGAGTTTTCAGGAGCCCCACCCCTCCCCTGGACACCAGATTTCATGGGGGAGAGTGGGTAGATGGCAGGTGGCAGTCACCTGGTAAATCTAAGAGCACGAATTTTTCACTTGTCACATCAGCTGAGGCTGTAAGCTCGACTGGCCAGTCCCACTCCTCTCACCCAACTTTCTTTTAATTTGATCTTTCCATCAATTATTTAGAATAAGAGACGTCCGAAATCCCTCTCTGTGTGAATATGACATATGTTTTTAATTTAGAAGTCTGGTTTTTGAACTAATTTTTCTAGCCTTTGACAATTTGAATTTTTAATGGTGTATTTATTCTAATAGCAACCCAACTCAAAATTCTTTATGTAAAACCTTTATGTAAATTCTTTATGTAAAACCCAGGACGTAACTTTAGAGCCCAGAAGAAGCAATCACAAGGATTCTCCCAAATCCCCCAAAATAGATGAGATAGCAAAAGATTCTTGTTGTGTGGGTGGGATTACAGACTAGTACAGTCTCTTTGGAAAGAAATATGGAGAATCCTCAAAGAACTAAAAGTAGACATTCTATTTGATCCCATCACCATTACTAGTTATCTCCCTAGAAGAAAAAAAATCATTTTATCATAAAACATCTGCACTAAAATGTTTATGGCAGCTCAATTCAGAATCTCCAAGATGTCGGGTGAACCCAAGTCCCCATCGACCCATGAATAGATTAATAAACTGTGGTACATGTTTACAGTGGAATACTACTCAGCCACAAAAAGGGTAGAGACTTTACATCTTTTGTATTAACCTGGGTAGAGTTGGAGAACATTCTACTTAGTGAAGTATCACAGGAATGAAAAAGCCAGTATCCAATGTGCTCAATACTAATAAGCCAGCAGATGAACTAATACACACCCGTAAAAAAAGAAAGCTCGATTAAGTTCAATTTGGGGGAGGGGAAAGGAGGAAGGGAGAGAGAGAAGGAGGCAGGGGGAAAGGAGAGGTGGGAGGGGGCTTGTTGTGCTCCCACAACGTAAGGGTACATGGCACACCTCTTGGGTGAGGGGCACGACTACAACTTGGACTCTACCTAATGAACACAAACAAAACCTAATCGTGGGTACCCTCACATTAACCTAAAAAATTTTTTTAAATGAACTAACAACAACAACAAAATAAAAACTCTTGTTGTCACAATATTAGGCAGGTAACTAGGGTTGAAAGGACAAAGGCCCCGTAGGGATGGAACCTCTTACAACAAACGGTCCCAAGAGCTTAATATGTTTGGGACAAATCTCTTGAGTTCCCAGACATTCTTAGACTGGCCATCTGATGTGACCTGAAAAATCATAGCCCCGGAGGGCAGAGACCATAAGAGAGGGGCACTCATACACAGTCACAGCCCCCTCTCCAGGACTCAGAGCAAGATGAGAGGAAACTTTATCCCATATCCCACCACCCTCTGTGACAGGACAGCACAAGAGGAGGACAAAACAAAGGAGACAGTCACCTAAAGGAGAAAGGCATCTCTCAAACAAAGGGTGACTTTTACCATTGGCCCAGTGGGATTCCACTAAGCAGGAGCCCCTGAGCCTGGCTGGTAAGCAATTCTTGCCCTTGGCCAGCAGGTCAGGCTCCTGTGTTCTCTTCACTGCAGCTTCCAAAAGAACAAAGCTTCTAACCACCCCACTGGCTGATTACAAAAAAGAAGCTTTCTCCATATCTGCCAAGGCAAAAATCACAGTGTTCAGGGACAAAGACGCAAGGCCGGTCACTGAGCTGCACACGCAGCCCAGCACAGCAGACACAGCAGACACAGCAGCCGGCACCCCGAGCTCCTGTGCGGGTTTTTCAGGGACCCCCACACAGACGAGACAAGACAAAGACAAACACGAGGGCTCTCAAACCAGAATTTCAACCAAAAACACAACTTTCAAGCAAATCAGATGTGATTTCATTCATCACAGTCCCCTTAGCTCTTTTGGGGTGCCCCCTACCAAACCAGGTGCTCTGCTAAGGCAGAACCAAGCATCTAAAGGGATGTTACCTCAGTGTCGTCATGACACATGAGTCCGCCATTTACCTAAGACGTCCTCCATGCCAAGTGCCTTTTTCTGAATTTGCAAGATGAAAGAAAGCAAAGCAGACCAAGGACACCTGGCCAGCAATTGAATACTCAGATCTGTCCCCTAGTAAAAACCACTCCAGCCTCATTGTGGCAGTGGCCAGGGGCCGATGTGCCCATGGGGACGGTGCCAACTTGGGACTGGGGTACCAATACAATGTCATCTAACCAAACTATCATCAAAGCCAGGCCCTAGAGCCAAGAGCAACAGTGGCAGAATGCAGCGTTTCATTTTAGGGCTTCAGCAAGGGTGAGCAGGACACTTAACACCCCACTGCCCCCCATGGCTCACAAATAGGGGTTCTCAAAAGCAAGGGTACATTTCAGGCAGGCCTGGCCCCAAGCCATGGGCTATGCTGAAGTTAGGGGTGGGGAGAGGGTGGATTCAAAGTGGAAATGTTGAGACGGTGCCAGGCCCCTCAGAGGGAAATCCTCCAGTCCCCCTTGTCTGCATGTCCTTGCGGGGAGGGTTCTGAAAACATCTAAAGAAGGCAAGTTAAGACGCTTTCTTTTAGTTTCCGCAGGGAACCAGCGTGTAGGCAGTCTGCCCCACGGGGACCACTGTTCTCATCCAGTTGCCTGGTCGCTTTTCAAGGATACTCAGATGCCCGGAGCTTCCCCTAAAGGAGCTCAAGATTTTCCTTTACCTCTGTGCTTGGGGGCTGGCAGTCCTCTTGAAGTAGGGCCTGCTCATCTCAGCCACTGGTTACACAAGTCAGCCGGCTGGGAGTGACACCAAAGCCTCATTACAGCACCATTGTGGTCCTCAGGGCCATCTGCCCAACACGGAGGCTGCAAGTCAGGAGGGATGTTAGCCCAGTGATCATGGAGCCTGCCAGGAGGGTGGCAGTGAGCATCTCCTGAGCCTGCTTGCATGACGCTCCATGCTGAAGGAGGGCAGCTGGCTGCAGCATGTGAACAGTCACATAAATATTATCTTCCAAGGAGGGCCAGACATACCAAAACCAGGTAGGAAAGTTAGAAACATAGAGTTTATGAATCCCCCAGAACATAATTAGAATTTCCACCTGCCACTTGAGATACGAGTTCCTCCTCTTAAAGACCCAGTTGTCCAACTGGCAGAAAGTCACATACATGTGAACACATGCACATGGGCTGATGTAAACATGTACACCGGCACACACACACACACATACATATATCCACAAACACGTGGATACATACTCACATGTACTCAATGTGCATACACATGTGCACACACATGCATGAACAAGTGCCTACACACACATGCTAGATGTATGCACGCTATACACACATGAACATATGCTCATGTTCACATACATGCTCCCAATACATGCATCCATGCACACAGTACTTGCGCCCATACATGTATACGTGCGCATACAATCATGTATGTACACACCCACACATGCACATACATGCAGAGATAGCCACAAATACACACATACACAATGCACACACAGACTTGATTTTTAAAATTGAAAATAAAGGGGGAACCTATCTTAGCTGCTAGATGGTGACCGATGCCCTCTGAGGTCCTCTCCCCAACAGCCATCCCACCCTTCACCACCACCAGGTCCCCATCTGGAAGAAGGTCCTTCGGCCTCTCCCAGCCTGTCTCCTGCCATTGATCATCCACACTGAGGTTACATGGGCTGACAGTCTCCACGGATGAGAGCTGAGCAGCCTGTGGGCCTGGACGTCATGCTGGGCTCCGAGTCAACCACCCATCAGAATTTGTCAATGCCAGGAGACAGATCTGCTGCTCAGGATAAACAGGCCCGGGCTCCTATTCCAAGTTCACTTTATAAATCCCTGCTTCGTGAACTGACCTTTGACTGACAGGCTGTACTGAGTAACTGTGTGCAGATAACCTGCCAAAATATTATCCTTGGCGCTGTCCCCCGGAGAGATAAATGTGCCGTTTGCTGAACCCTGACTGCTGAGGCAGCATTTGCTCCAGAGAGGAAGTTGCTTTTCATTTATTAGGCTAACAAAAAAAAAAAATTATATCCTTGCATTAAGAGGTCTTGAAGCAAGCCTGGCAGATTAGAAATGCATATTCATTTATCCATCCATCCATCCCTTAATTTATACACTGCTAGTGGGGAGATCGAAAGTAGATTTGAACACATTTAGATAAGCACAGAACAAAAAGGGAGAGGTGTGCATGAGAAACGTGTATTCAGGAGGCTCACAGGATTAGAATTAAACTGATATATATAACTGTGTCTCGTATGTGACATTGAAAACAGGACGTGAATGTTGGAAGCCAAATGCTTAGAGGGCAGGTTAGTAAAAGCTTATGATTCCTGAAGGATTATAGTTTGACTCTTCCAAATGATCACCCAGTTGGATAATCGCAGCAGCTTCACCAAAATTGCAAGGACATAGGGAGGTCAGGGCCAAACATGGCACCTGGCACAACGGCAGTGCTAATAAATACTTGTTTGAATACATGAATGGGAATGGCAGAGAAAGACAAAAGTGCGGCTGAGTTTGGAGAAAGCTAAATAATTTATCCCTGATCTCATCTGCCGGGGCTTAGAGATTGTATCAGTTGTCTATGGCTGTAAAACCAACTGCTATAAATTCAGAGGCTTAACGCAAACATTTGTTTTCTCACAGTTTCTGTGGTCAGAAGAACAGGTGCACCTTAACCGAGTCCTGTGCTCAGGGTCGGACAAGTGGCGAAGCAAGTGTCAGGCAGGCTGCATTTTCATCGCAGGGATTGACGGGGAAAGAATCCGCTTCCAAGTTTGTCAGGCTGTGGGCAGGACTCATTTCCTTGGGGGGACAGAACTAAGGGCCCAGCTTCTTGATGAGTCTTGACTTGAGGCCACCCACAGTCTCCTGCCTTGTGGCCCCTCACGGACTATTTTCCACCATAGAATATTGTTTCCCCAAGGCCAGAGGGAGAACTCAGAGAGGCCCCATCTCTCTCGTGAGGAGGGTCACCTGACTAGTCACCATGGCAAATATTTCTTTTTATTAATTCAAAATCAACTGCAAAATCATGCACTTTCATCATACTCCATTAGCTAGAAGCAAGCCAGGGGTCCCTCTGCACCCAAAGGGGAAAGAATTTTAAGACAGCATGACTCACTGGTGGTCACAGAACCTTAGACATGAAAGGCACTTAAACATCAATTGTACTGCACCTGCCATCCCACCTGACCCCTCCCCAAACTCCATATACAACTCAGGAAAACAGGCATTTGCTCAGGTGATTTCTCTGCCACACCCTGGATAGATACACAAGATGCTGCAGAGAATTCAGGGTCCCCCGGCTTCTCACCGTGTGGGGACACCTGGGTTTGCCTCTCGGTCAGTTATTTAGAAAAGCCAGCAACTCCAGAGCCTAGAGGTTAGGGCCATCTTGGTGCCTTGAGGTCAGGCAGTTGGCAGGTGTCACTGCTGCTGTGCAACTAGAGAAGCGGGTGTTGGATCCCCTGAGTCAGAGGTCAGTCGGGCCCACCAGCCCACCCTCTTTGCTTGCCCTCACCCTGAGAGCTGCCACCTCCTCTGAGCACCGGAGGCCTCTGTGTCCCACCATACACACACTGAGCACCTCAGAGGGCTGAGTACTGTGCATGGGCTGGGACAGAACTGTCAACCAAACACACAGGACCCTGGAGCTGGAGGCTTTTTCTAAGCTGTTGTGTCTGTTCATTCATTCCTCCACTCTTTCACTGTCTGCTGAGTGACAGAGCTGGGTCTCTGTCTGTCCTGGGAACTGAGAATGAAAATGTGGACAGTCTGAGTCCTGCAGACTCCTGGCTGGTGGGGAGACAGATGCTGGGACTGTCACCGACAATGCAGAACCAGAATAAGTGGAAAGAGTGGGGAGGGGTCTTATTACTGGAGGCTCTTTAGACCCAGCCCAGAGCCCTTCACCATCATGAGATCATGTCTGCTGCAGACTCCCACCCGCCCCTCCTGTGTATCCACCACCACTTCCTTTCCTCTTCAGGGTCCCCCTTGCGTCTTGGGGGGCATGGACCCAGGGCAGCACCAGGCTTGACCCCCACTGAGCCCCCTGTCCTGGTGCTGGAAGACAGGCCAAATTTCACCTGCTTCTCTGGCCTCCCAGGGAATGCAGGTTGGATAGACCATCAGGGACATTCTGGAGGAAGTCACCAAGGAAGGAGGGTTCAGCTCAAGGAGGGAGGAACGGGAGTCTCTTTTTCCTATTCGGAGCTCAAACTGTAATTCTCACTCACTCACTGTCTGAGACCCAAATACTCTTGAAAAGAGCAAAGGGCAAAGGTCCTTCAATTGTTCAGAAATCTTCAATTAATCAATATCCACTCACTCAGCAAATATTTATTGAGCAAATTGCAAGCACATCTTTGAGCTCTTTCCTAGGAGGAATTAGTTACACAGGGGCTCTGAGCAAGGGCAAGGCCACCGGGCACAGGTATTCTACCAATCGGTCAAGGCACCTAGGAAACGCCTGTCCCCTTCACAGCTGCAAACACACTAAAACCAGACCTTCATTTTTGAGAAAACTCTCAGTCAACTAAAACTGGAAGCTCTTCCTGCTCCTGCGATAACAAATGTATAGCTTAGATCAATGAGTTTTATATTTAGTGCCCAGGGTGTGTTTTTAAGTGAAATATTAAACTAAATACACAGAACTCTCCCATTTTGTATAAATGGATTTTACAAATAATAAAAATCAATGGAGAAAACAGCATTTCCTGTTCTTGTTTGGGGTTTGGGGATGATGGGTGGTTTTGACCTCCCTCTGCTTTTTCTACATTTTCTCCAATTGTGTTTTAATCAGGTCTAGATGACCAGGATGACCAGTCTCTTGCCTGCGTGGGTGTGAGATTGAGCCCAGGGAGGGGTCGGAGGACGGCGATGGCTACAAGGGCAGCCTGGCCAGCAGGAGCCACACAGGGCAGGGCAGGGAGGACACACGCTAGGTGGGCTAAAGGTTTGGGTCCAGTAATGTCCTGAGCAGCTATGCGCTGGCTCTGTTCCCTCCCCTGATCTGCTCTCTGAGAGCTCCTCTGAAGACCTGGTCACCCTTTCCTTGAGTTCCAGTGACACACAAAGGCTTCATGTGTGCAGGGTGGGGTCCCACACCAGCCCCAGAGGCCAGCGGGCCTGTGTCACAGAACTGCTGTCCCCACAGGGCTTTTCCTGGGCCTCCCAACAGACGCTCACTCCAACTACTCCTCACCATGGTCCCCAGTCACACAGGGTGCTATAATCAGTCATCTGGGTGATAGGAAAATCCCGCAGTTTCCTCAGCCATCATATCAGCAGGACAAGCCAGGTCAGCCAAGATATACCAATGTGGGGTCTGCACTTGTTTCCAAAGCTGGAGGGCCCCAGACTGAAGCCCAGGCCCTCTCACATCACAGCCCTGGCACTGAGGGGCCAGGGGGTGGCATGTCCAGAGATGGGCAATGAGGAGACACATGGATGCTCCAGAGCTGGGCAGCAGCTCCCCTGACCTCACATGGAGGGATTCAGAGCCACAGTCACCACTGACACCACAATGCCATGGGCAGATTTGCCGAAATGACTGGCTTGAGGTCAGCACCTCCCCCTCCTTCTTCCAGAGGCTCATAAACAGAAAATGCCCAAACTACCCAATTTTCTTCCTGAGTAAGAGGAAAATGTATATTTTGCTGTGTAAATGGAGAAATGAGACTTGAACAAATCCTGACTCACCTCCCACCTCTCATCCTGGCTTGGGCGCAACTGGCTGTGATGGAATGAAGTGGGGTCATGCTCTCTGAAGAGTACACAGGCCCTGGACTAGCCAAGGAGGGGCTGACCGCAGAGCAGGACATGGGCCGGGCTCCTGATGGAGGGAGCTTCCCTAGGAGAGGCAGCTGAGATGGGCAGCTGAGCTGGGAAGCAGCCGTCTCTGAGACTGGTGCTGTCAGAGGCAGCAGCCGCCCCCAGACCCAAATGGACACACACAGGAGCATCCTCACTGGGACCCAGAGAAGGGGAGAAATACCCTGGCCCTCTCTCCTCTCTCCTCCCATCTCACCCCAGTGTCTCCCCCAGAGGGCGGGCAGCCAGCTGCCGGGAGGTCTGGGGAGTATGGTTGACAGGGGGCAGCTGGGGCACAAGCCAGATACTGAAGGGCAGGACAGGACCGGCACTAGGAAGAAAGCAGCCGACATGAGTCACCCATGGAAACCGAGAGATGGAAAAGCACCATTCTGACATACAGTGGTGATGTCCAGAGGAGGGGAGAGGACATTGCAGGTGAGGACTGGGGCCTTCTCCCAGAGGAAGAGACACTGGGACTCCAGGCCCTGCTGTCAGTACAAAGAAAGAACAGGGGGAGTAAGACCCCCACTCCCCGAGTGGGAGGGTGCTGCTCAGTCCCACAGGTGTGAACACCAGGAGGACGCTTAAAGCTGTGAAGGTTCTGGTAATGGACTCCATGGAGATGGGTCTCTAGACTATGCATTAGGGGACTCAAACTCAAGGATAAAGGCCATTGTTTGCAATAAAGCAAAAAGCCACTGTTCCAGAAAGCGGTAAATGGAGGGAGAGTGAGGCGGGGCTCTGCCCTCCACCTTGCACTTGTCTTCAGAACCAGGCTGTCCTCACACAGACTTCTCCTAATTGCTCTTCTCAAGCTAACCTGGCTGCGGGTTCTGTGCCCTGAGCACACACTAGCTGACGTGTCAAAGCTGGCCACCTGGCAGGGGAGGTTCTCAGGCTGAAGAGTTTGCCAAGAATACGTGGTCAAGGGCAGACATCTCACAAAGAGAATCCATGATCCACTGGCCTGAATTCCCTCCTCCGGGTATCGGCAAAGGAGAAGAAAGGGTGGTGGGGAGTCTGGGGCAGGTGTGGCCAACGCTCCTAAGCCCAGAACGTGGCCCCAAGGAAAACTCTGGAGGGTCTGCAGGGAGAACTGACAGCCCAGCCCCTCTTTCTTATACTGCCAGTTCTCAGCAAATGTTCAACCAATGTTGAATGTTCTCCGGGTTCTTTGTACTTTTCAGGTAGGAGCTATGTGGCCTGTGTGCCAGGTAGGGTTTGTGGCTTCTGCTCTGTGTCACACCCAAGGGCACTACCCAACCAGATCAGCCAGGGAGTGGATTGGAAGTGGTCTCTGCTGGCCCAGAGTTCCTCTCTGTCTCTGTGGCGTGAGGATGTTAGAGTCTCACTTTCCCAGGATCCCTGGCTAGACAATTAGTCTTTCCAAGGGTCTGGATGCATCAAGGGGAGGGAATGAGGTGAAGGGACCACTCTTAGGGGCCAAATTGGTGTAGGACTCTCAGGAGCCCAGACAGAACTGACAACAGGAGAGCTAGGAGGGCAGCCACGAGCTCACGGGGAGCCGTGCTTGTGCCCCCTGAAGACAGCGCCTGCACAACTCAGAAAGAGGTCAGCAGGTGGCCAAGAGATGTTTTTAGCCCATCCCCAAATGAGGAATCTGGGATTGGCCTGCTTAGGTGATGCAGGCAGGAATGGGAAGCAGGACCATATGGTCTCCAAGTGCTTCCTCTGCCCCATCTTGCCTCCCAAAGAGGCCAACCCAGGAGGTGAAGGTGCCAGAGCCTACGTATGCAGAGAGCCACAGGGTCTGGGCATTCCCCATCCCAGACATCCCAGGCCCCACTAGCAATGGCCTTGGGATAGCCCAGGGGGGCCACCATATCACCACCCAGAGCCACCGATCTGACTTCAGACGTCACCTGCTGGACTTTCAAAATCCAGGAGAACCTTGGGGCCAGTCAGTGCCACCCATCAGCTTTGTAAGACTCCAAATCCCTGGCTGGCTCCCGCCTCTGGAGGGGTGCAGGGCCAGCCCTCAAACCAGGCCTGCCCACCAGGGTAGCTCACAACCCATCCATCAGCTTGTGGGGCTCCATCCTGGGACCTCCAGGCCACCCCCATCTTTCAGGGCAGGTCTCTAGGCTCCCCTGCAAACTCTGAACGAATTCAGAGCTGGTATTTGTTAAGGGTTGCCTATATCCCCGGACGTTATGATTACTTTATTCAGTGCTCATGACAATACCGTGAGGTGGGTGTATTATTCCTATTCTACTATTTTTATTTTGTGTTTGAGGAAACTGAGGCCCAGAGATGTATAACAAAGTAATAAGGAAAAACAGAGAACGGCGGAGGCCTGGTGTTTCTCATTCCAAATCTCTGTTCCTGAGCACTTGGCCACAGCTGGGTTATATGTCAATCTCCGAAAGCTGTACTATGCTTGTCAAGTGTGTATACACACTACATGCAGACACGTATCCCCTAAATACCTGTGTGCATACCCTATGGACAATGTCCTGTATATCCATGAATAATACACTCACTTTATATAGACACAGTCACATATTATATAAAATAAACAGCTAGGATTTCACGTATTTACACACATTTATTTCCCTAGGGATTCGATTGCAGACACCAGGATGATATTATATTGTTTAAACAGCTTGAGCATTTTAACTCAAATTATTTTTATAATGATATTACTTAAATAAGCATAAATAGAAAGCCAGGTATAAACCGCTCATGATTATAGCTTTTAAGTAACTACAGAAACAAAATAAATTTACAACTCAAATACAAGCAAAACTATAAACGTAATAAAATTCAAATTAACGTCACAAAGGTGAGTGATGGGGCTGTTGGCTGAAACCAAACAGCCGTGTTGGGTGAAGAATGTGTTTGTGTCTCGTTCCGGGTTTGATAAATCAACCTGGGTCTTTTGCTTCTGAGCGCCATGGACCACCAATTAATACATCATTATCATTGTTTTTCCTTTTCTTTTTAACAGTGAATTCATTTTTAACCATTGACCCGTTACTTTTATGGACTCATTAATTCAAACAGGGTAGCACGAAATTTATTACCGAAGACGAAGAAACCTGTAAATATGGATTAACTTGAAATGCTCCAAGGAACGCTTGTTCTTGCTTAGCTGAGCCAAGTGGATCCAGGTGAGACCCATATTGGCGCCAGGGACCTGTCCTAAGAGATGGGGCAGCAATGTTCAGCCCATGAGGTGCTGATGGGGCTGAAACTTCCCAGCCTTTTCCTTCCTCTTTGGCCTTCTCAAGGCCCACCATGAAGTCAAGTCATCTTTACTGAGTAAGAACACGATGAGAATGAAAGCAAATGCGGGAACCAAGACCCCAAATACAGGAACTGAGACCCTCAAATGCAGGAACCGAAACCCCAAATGCAGGAACCGAGACCCCAAATGTGGGAACTGAGACCCCAAATACAGGAACTGAGACCCTCAAATGTGGGAACTGAGACCCTCAAATGCAGGAACCAAGACCCCAAATGCAGGAACTGAGACCCCAAATGTGGGAACTGAGACCCCAAATGCGGGAACTGAGACCCCAAATGCAGGAACTGAGACCCCAAATGTGGGAACTGAGACCCTCAAATGCAGGAACCAAGACCCCAAATGCAGGAACTGAGACCCCAAATGTGGGAACTGAGACCTCAAATGCAGGAACTGAGACCCTCAAATGCAGGAACTGAGACCCTCAAATGCAGGAACTGAGACCCCAAATACAGGAACTGAGACCCTCAAATGCAGGAACTGAGACCCCAAATGCAGGAACTG
>NW_003852462.1:3230946-3241112 GCF_000181295.1 Otolemur garnettii
CAGGAACTGAGACCCCAAATACAGGAACTGAGACCCTCAAATGCAGGAACTGAGACCCCAAATGCAGGAACTGAGACCCTCAAATGTAGGATCCAAGACCCCAAATGCAGGAACTGAGACCCCCAAATGCAGGAACTGAAACCCCAAATACAGGAACTGAGACCCTCAAATACGGGAACTGAGACCCTCAAATGCGGGAACTGAGACCCTCAAATGCGGGAACTGAGACCCCAAATGCAGGAACTGAGACCCTCAAATGCAGGAACCGAGACCCCAAATGCGGGAACTGAAACCCCAAATGTGGGAACTGAGACCCCCAAATGCAGGAACTGAAACCCCAAATACAGGAACTGAGACCCTCAAATGCAGGAACTGAGACCCTCAAATGCAGGAACTGAGACCCCAAATGCAGGAACTGAGACCCTCAAATGCAGGAATAGAGCCCCCCCTCTTTGGTATGTGGCTGCCATCTCGAAGATGCAGATAGCACTTGTCTTTATTCTAAGTTATGACTAAGTGACAACACATGGTTTAGAGAGGGCTCAAAGACTTTCAGAGTCCCCCGGATACACCTGCACACCCCTGGGTCTGAGAAACTCTGCTTCATGCCGGATTATGTAACAAACCACCAAGCTCCTGAAGTACTTCTTTTTTTTTTTTTGGAGACAGAGTTTTGTTTTGTCACCCTCGGTAGAGTGCAGTGGCATCACAGCTCACAGCAACCTCAAACTCTTGGGCTCAAGTGAACCTCCCGCCTCAGCCTCCCAAATACCTGGGACTACAGGCGCCCACCACAACGCCCAGCTTGGCCTCCCAGAGGCCCCTGAAGTCTTGCTCCAGAGCTGCCAACAGGCATCCTGGGACCCAGAGAGAAGCCTGGGGACCCAGCTGCAGTCTCGCCTTGCGAGGGCAGTCGTTAGGAATGCATTGCTTTATAACAACACAGCGCCGACCAACAGAAAAGGTGTGTGTCTGCAGGGGGCGTTCCAGCCTGTCCATGGCTCTGCTGTCTGCCTCGGAGTTACCATACTGCAGGACACCAGGAGAGAAGTCTGGTGAAGTGGACAGTGGGCTCTGCTATGCAGCCGAGGGAGAATCAGCCCGACTCTGTCACCACCTGATCAATCAGGGGGTGAGGGTCTTGGTCTGCTCCTGCTTCCACAAACATCGCAGACCAGGTGGCTTTAGCCACAAACTCTTTTCTCACAGTTCTGGAGAGGAGACTCAGATCCATGAGCCGAGGGCTGGGACTTCACATGGCCTCGCTCCTGGGCTTGCTGACACCGTCCTCTCCCTGTGTCCCCACAGGGTCATCCCTCTGCAGGCACCTGTGTCCTGACCTCCACTCTTACAGGGACACCAGTCTCATGTGTCAGGGCCACCCCAGCCACCTCATTTCACTGTAGCCACCTCTTTAAAGACTTGTATGTTTGGAAGTACAGAGGGGTCAGAACTTTAACATATGAAGTTTGGGGAGACTTGCTTTAGTCCATAACAGCCTCAGTACATACACCTGACTCCCCCCTGCCAGCCGCCTGTGGCCTCCCTCGGAGGGGGTGGTTCTGCGGACATGTGACTGAGACGACAGAGACAGGAGGGGGGTTCAGGATGAGCTTAAGGGAGCCAGCACCGTCCGAGTGAGTCTGCACCTCTCCAGCACGGAGTGCCCATTAGCAGTCTAAGCACGCGAAAAGGAAATCTCAGCATTTCTCTAATTACTGCAGGTTAATTAGTTCTCCTCACCATTTGGGGAAGAAGAGCCACTTGAGTACAACACAAATCACTGAAATCCACTCTCTACCTGGTGCCAGCTGGAGGGAGGAGGGCTCTCGGAGACGGGGGGCGTGGAAGAGGCCCCTGCTCCTCTGCTGGTCCCTGGATCTGAGTGTGGTGGGTGATCTGGACTTTGCCTGACCCAAGTTTGACAGGTCAGTACATAGGAGAAGACCCAGGAGGAAACACCTGCTGCCCCAAGAGGAGGACTCGAGGTTTAAACACAAGGCAGCCTCCCTGAGGCTGGGTCAGAACATCTGGAACATGGAGCTCATTGCCATGGCCTCATGCCCTTTCCTGCGTCTTCTCCCGGAGGGGAGAGGCCCAGCCTGCCCACCACACCTGTCCACAGGCTCCCGCTCACCAGTAGGCACAGGCCCGTCGACTGGACCTTGGTGGGCAGCAGCCGAGTTCTTGGTGTGAGCTGTCGGAATGACAGGGCGTGAGTATAGCTTCCAGTTAAGGACGACGGATGAACCTGATTCTTTATCACTGCCCCTCTCCCGAACCCACCAAAATTACAACAAAGGGGAAAAGGAGGCGTAAACACTCAGGACGAGGAAATCCAGGGAGAATAAGGAGGGGTGAGTTGACGCTTTCTGGAAGAGGAAGAACCAATGATGGAGGGTCACAGACCTAGCCAGCAGAGACCAAGATGTAAGCCTGCAGGGCCAGGGGAATCAATGGGGAAGAGCCAGTTGGTTTCGGAGATGCCACGTGCCAGGGCATTCTAAGGTAGGGGTGAAAACAGAAGGCAAAGCTGAAGGAGACAGGGGATGGTGTGCACAGGAGCGGTTCAGCCCCAAGACTGCCCCGACCACAGGCAACCAAGGGACCCTCTTCCTCCTTTCTAAGCGGTCTGTGCATCTGAGGACAGGGATAAAACGCTGAAATAAAAACAGGGACAGGCTGGTGCCTGCCACCATCTCTCTCTCTGGGCCTTCATTGCTAAAGATCAAGCCTGTGACCCCAGAGGTCAGGAGCTTCAGACGGTGGCTGACAGGTCCCCTTCTCCTGTGGAGGCACCGCCAGTCTCATCACCCCATGCGGGCCCCACCGGGAACCAGCCCCACCCTGCACACGGATCTTCCCGGGAGCTGGGGGTGCTTCTGTCTTGCATTTGTATTTGTTTGCACCTCACTCTGAAATAGAACCCCAGAACTGTTTTAGGAGAGCTTATGACATGATGGAGAACAAAGCCAGCAGCCCAGGCGAGGAGCTCGGAGGAGGCCCATGACAAAGCCGGAGGAAGCTTCGTGCTAAACGGATGATATCTGAAATGCGAGGGAATAGACTGCGTCCTTAAAAGGGAACAGAAGGTTCTGCTCACAAAGGAACACATTCAGAGAACAAGGAAAAGCTTTTAAAAATTAAAAATGTGCTAGTAGAGATTAAGATTTTAATAGACGTAGAGGGAAATGAAGTTGAAGAAATTTTCTAGAAATAGAACGGGAGAGGCAGAAAACAGCCAGAGGAGAAAATTAGAGGATCCACTTGGGAGGCCTGACACTGCCTCGGGGAAGTTCTGAGAAGGGAGCACGAAACATCCGAGGAAGAAAATGTTCCAGAAAGGGCTTGAGTTTCTAGGCTGAGGACCTAGAAAAGTGAGCGGGAAAGACCCACACGGTGATAGAATTTCAGAACATCGAGGAGAAGAGATGACATTGGTAACAAAAGCTTCTAGAAGGCTGGTTGCCCCAAACAAAAAAATCGACATGGTGTTAGAGTTCTCGTAAGATCTTAGGAGAATATCGTAGGATCAGAAGGAAAACGTCCCGCCCATGCCACTCCCCACTAAGGTCTGAGTCGAGAGTGAGGGTGGAACGCAGGAACTTCAGACTGGAGAGGTCTCAAAATGCTTAGCTCCCGCGAGGCGCGGTGTGAATGCCAAGACAGAGGTGAGGTTTCCAGGAGAGGTGAGGGTGTTACTAGGATGACAGTGTCTGGGTGTCCCTCCCAGAGTGATAGGTACATTGCGGGGAGGTGGAAGGGGGTGTTGGGAGTGATGTTGCCCAGAACACTAAAATGAGGACTGCCAGACACCCTGAGATTACTGACCCAAATGCGAGTGACACCCCAACTCTGGTCGGCTGTCTGGGACGTGCTGCCAGCCTCACCCGTGCAAATCCTGAAAGGTACTCATTCTGGGGAAAACACAATGTCGATCGGGAAAGGAAATGTAATCACAGAACTACTTTGTGGCTCAGCTGTGAATAATAATTACATAATTATGTAGATGCTGAATATTGATCTAACCACAAATTACGCTACTGGGAGGGTGGGGGCGGGTCTCGTGTGCATTTTGGGGGGTTGTTATCTCGCTCGGGAGCATAGCACAGAGAGGAGTGTTCTCGTCCTCCCAGTGAGGAATCCATGGAGAGGCGACTGGAATGCAAAGGAAAAGCAGGAGAAGCGTTTATTTATAATAAAAATCAAGGTCAGAGTTAAAGCCTCAGCACAGAGGACTGAGGGGGCTTCCCCAGGGGTGCTAAAGGCAGAGGGGGTGAACAGAGGCCGGCTGGCTTGATTCTAATCCAGCAGAACCGTGAGGCCTTTTAAAAACATCTTAGAGGTGGACTGTACCAGGGCAACCCAGCCACCGTGGCTGGAGTGTTGCTGAGTTGGTGGGAGGGGAGTGGGCTGGGGGTACCCCTGTTGCTGCTGCCAGAGAGTATGCAAGAGGGCGGGAGGGAAGCTGGGGACACCTGGGAGCTTATTCAACAGGACAGGGGAGGCCTGGGTGAGGCTCAGAGGAAATGGAGGGCAGTGGAGTCCCCAAACCTGCTGATTAGTGGGGTGCCGGCACACGACAGGGAAGGAGCAAGGCTTCTGTCGCTGAGGTGCTCCTCCTGGGCAGCTGGGTGGCCATCAATACCGGGCAGAAACTTCTAGAAAAGGGGCGTGTTGGGAGGAGGTCAAGAGTCCTGCTGCGTGCATCCTGCCAGAGTCATTGGACTGCCAGCACCAAGTAGCACAAACTGGGTGGCTTAAAACAACAGAAATTCATTCTCGCACAGTGCTGGAGACCAGAAGAGGCATGTCAGGGTGTGGGCAGGGCCACTGGATCCCCGAGGCTCTAGGGAGCATCTCCCCAGCCCTGCAGCTCCCGGGTGTGGCCACCCTGGGCTCATGGGCCGTGTCACTCCAGCCACTCGTGTGGCTCCTCCCTGTGGCTCATCCTGGTTCGTGCTCATGCCGTGATCCAGTCTTCAGGGAAGAATACCCATGCTGCTGGGTTTAGGGTCCACCCCCATGACCTTACGTTACTTGATTATCTGCAAAGACTGGGGACTTGAACATACTGTTTTGGGCAATACCATTCACCTACAACAGACACCTGTCACAGCACAGTCCGTCTGGCGAATTCCAACTCCTGTGTTCCGTTCTTGGAGGCCGGCCAAGCTCCTGTGGCTCTGAGAAGACCCTAGTGCTGCTCCATTTGTTTGCTCCAGAGACCCCCGAACATGTCCAACCGCTCAGTCCTTCTTCCCGTGACCCCCCTTACTAAGGAGGAGGGTCAAGGCACCCGACATACAGTGCAGTGAAATCACTTTGAATGTGTCAGTGTTGCTGCCGCTGTTGCTCAGGGACATGAGGAGGAAGAGCCCAGGGGCTGGCGGGTGGTCGGGGCTGGCGGGTGGTCGGAGCAGGAGGCTCAGGCACGGGTGTGCCCCGGTCACCTGCTTTTTCTGCTCACTCTTTCTCTGCCAGAGAAGCTGTAAAACCAAAGGCTCTTTGGTCTGGGTCTAAAACCCAGCCACGGCACTTGGGGTGTTCACCAATAAATCTGACCCTTCTGGGAAACCAGCAAACCCCTGAGGAAAATGCAGAAGCCCGAGGCCAGCTGCCCTGGCCTGGCTCCGTGGTCCTCCCCAAGTGGCGTCTTTTGTGATCTGACACCAGCCCACGAGGCTCAGGTGGAGGAGAAATGTTTCTGATGGAGTTTCCTCACAAGCTGAGCCACTTGTCATTTCTCTGCGCTGTGACCTCAGCCCTGAGTGGGAGCCCCGTTTCTGTAGGTACGTAGATCAATGGATGGACCAGCACAGTGCTGGCTCCTTGGAAGGTTTCAAAGAGCCCAGGGAGAAGAGCGACCAAGCCAGGGATTATCCCCTTGGTCAGAGGATGGCTTCATAGAGACAGGTGCATGTTGCACGGTCTCCTCCGAGTGCACTCTGTCCCCACTGCAGAGTGCATGAACATGGAGATGCTCCAGGTACCCAGGGAGAGGCCACCAGGGCGGGGTGGAGGATGCCCTGGTCAGGGATCTGCACTGTCAACGGAGCTGCCTGTGTCCCTCTGTGGGGAGGACCAACATGAAAGGGGTGCGAGTGGCCATCAGAGGATGAGGCGAGTCACACCCCCAAATCAGGCTGCAAGCAATCCTTTGTAAAAAGTTTGGTGTGAAGTGTCGATGGGACAATCCTCTCTTCTCTGTATGTTCTTCTTCAGCCCTCTCCCGAGAACTTTCCAGTTACTTCCAAAGTCAATGCCTTCCAAACGTGGAGACAGTCTCGCAGGAGAAGCTCTTTACTTTCAATACCTGCTATTTTGGGCATTTTTACATTCCCCCTTGATTTGCCTCAAAGATAGGAAATGTTTTCTGCTTTTCTTTTTTTTTTTTTTTCAGCCTTTCTTTTCACAACACAGCTTTCATCTGTGACTCATATTTTTATGGTCAAAAAGGCGGATAAATGAACAAAGAAGAGGAAATTAAAATGAACTGGAGGAGCGGCGTCTACAGTCCGGAGTCCCCAGCCCCGCAGGGAGAGGATGTGGTGGCACGTCCAAGTGGCATGAGCAAGAAGCCCTTGCTGTCCCCGGCCCCCACAGGGGAAAGGGTGGCTGTGTCAAAATGCTCCTGGAAAAAGTCCCCTCCCCACCCTCCTTAGCACACAAACGTGTTCACAAAGAGCTCTGGCCCTGACTGCCACCCGCCAGGCACCAACCATGTGTAACAGCTCCTGAATCGACTGTCAATTGAATGAAAGGCCACTATTTTGGGAAATGTCAGTATTTCTCAAAAAAAAATAAATAAAAACCCCTACTGTGAGCAGCTCTGATTTCAGGCAATCTGCCCAGCAAGCGGGAGCCACAGGACACACTCAGCCTACTCAGTAACGGCCAGTAGCGGCACCGGAATTCTGAGTCAGCCAAGCCGGCAGAGCCCCGGGCTGCTCGGGCAGCCGGCCCGGCCCAGCAGGGTGGGTGCTCGCCCACCCACTTCCTCCACACACGCTGTGGTTGGGACGACCGCAGAGGCTCAGAGGCTCTGCACTAAGGAGGGCCCCTGGATTTGTCTGTGAGCCATCCTGGCGCTGAGACGTGGCATGTGATGGGCATTCACATCTGCGGGGGATGGGATAGCTGTGGGTGCAGGTTTCAGCCTCCCGCCTCTGCCTAACAATCCAGCTGCAACCCAAGCCTCTGGTGCAAGGTTCAGACAGGCTGACAGCCCTAGAAGTCCCTCCTGGGGGTGGGCTGAGGCCCGTTCCCTGCACCCCCAGCTACTGGGGGACCCCCATGACCATAGACGCACCTCCCCACTGTGCACCTGCTAGTCATCCAGCCAAAGATGTGCTGGTCCCTAGGAATCCCCAGGGAATGACCGGGGCTGCGTTCCCCAGAGCTGTGTCACCCTGTGAGCACCCTGGGGTCAGTTAGACATTAACAAGCATCTGTAAGGCAGGTGTCTGAGATCAAAGATCCCCAGATTCCAGAGGTCAAAGCGTTTGCAAGGGCTACTGTATTTTCCAAAAGCACATTTCAACAAACATTTGCCGTTCCCCTCCCAAGTGTACCAGTGACTCTGGAAAATGGTCTTAGACACCCCCTCAGCTGTGGACCTCTGGTGTGTGCTCATGTTTTGGGGGGAGTTGGGGTGGGTGATATGATAGAGGCTTTAAAATTGGCATTGCCTCAAAGATGGGGTTTGAAACCACAGAGCTGTGGTTCCCGCCCTCACCTGCCCAGAGGCTTCTAAAAAAGAGAATGAGTTCATTACTCACATCTTGGATCTGCAGGGGGTGACTCAGCTTAATCCAGGCCCCAATCCCTGAGGCCAGCAGGCCTCCCTAGAGGGGTGATACCGGGATTAGTGGAAGAGAGTTTATTTGCCCTTTCTGGCTGTGGCTGATGGTGGGGGCTCAGGCGTCTGTAGACATACAGAAGGAAATGTTCCCAAGCCTGGTGGGAAAGACCCTGGAAGCATCCTCCAGGGATGCAGGTTGGCTAGGCCTGGGTCTCAAGCCTCTCTCCTGCTTCAAGAACAGTCTTCTGATGACACCCTCTGCCTGGGGCAGCCTGGAGCTCAGGGCGGGGGAGAGATTGCTTCCAGAGGCAGAGCCCTGCACAGGCAGGGGGAGGCTGTGACGAGAGTGAGTTGGGTTCCCTAAGGGAGCAAGCGTGTGGCACCTGCCTCCCAGTCCCACTGCCCAGGCCTCAGGGTAGCAGCTGTGATTGTATCTGACCCTACACTGCCTCTGTGGTAGGAAACACTGCTCTGAGCTTTATTTAGCAACAGACCATCACACAAAGGTAAAGAACACACCAGATGCATCAGTTTCCTTGGGTCTCCGCTGGTCACAGAGGACAAGTACCAGAGGAGCTGACAACTCTCCTGATGGTGAGGACTTCAGTGGGGATGCCTCCCCCCAAGGACATCAGACACCTCAGTTCTCATGTTTCTTGGAGCACGGAAGCAGGACATCCTCTGCCCCTTCATGGGAGCCAGGCAAGGGCAACTGGCTTCTCTTGGTCTCTGGGGTTTAGAGGGAAGTTGAGCACCTGGCTATAAACTCACTGTGTGCACCCACCCCGGCCCCTGCACTGTCCTTGAGGGCTGTGACCAAGACCCTAGAGCCTGGGGCATCAGAGCCCAGGGAGAAGGAACTCAGTTAAGGGGCATGTAGCTTTCTTATCAGATGGTCACGGTCGATGTCCTCACAAGCACAGTCCGTACATAGTGTGTGAACACGTGCACACCCCACCCACACGGGCGTGCACAGTCCCGCTTGTGTGTACGTGAGCCTGCACATACACATGTGAACACCTGCACACACGCACATGTGTGCACACTGACACGTAAGCACACACATAGCTCCTGAGGCTCCAGAGCCCGGCTGCTTCTGCCCCCGTGATGTCTGGCAAGTCTCTCCCTGTCTGTTCTTCTGTATCTCCTTCAAAATGGAAACAAGCACCCAAAGTGCCTCAGAAAATCACTGTAGGGATGACACATACTGGATTAATGTAGGGGTGAGACACTGGGGCACCAGAGCCCACAAATGGTCCTGAAGTACCTCAGAAAATCACCGTAGGGATGAGACACACTGGATTACTGTAGGGATGAGACACTGGGGCATCAGAGCCCTCAAATGGTCCTGAAGTACCTCAGAGGATCACTGTAGGGATGACACACTGGGGCACTGTAGAGATGACACACTGGGGCACTGGAGCACTTGAACAGTCCCTGGCACGGCAGAGATGCTCTGGAGAGGCCACCGAGGAGTTGGTGTCCTCAGAGGTTCCCAGCTTTTCAAAGACACTGTGTCCTTACCTGCCACCTCCCTCTGTTCCATCCTGATTGTCATCATCAGGGACACCAGTGTCAGAATGAACCTGAACCTTAGAGAGGTGGGTGGAGGCTCCTTCAAGAGGCCACAGATGCTGCAAGCCCCAGGCCGGACGCCCTCTGTCCTCGCTAATCCCTGAGGAAAGGACTGCTCCATCACAGACCAGCACACCCAGAAAAAGTTTCTTTAAGTGTTAATTACTAGATAAATGAACTACAAATGGGCATGCAAAAGATACCCCCAAAAAGAATTAGACTGAATCTGGATGCTACAAATGTTTCTGGGTGGTTCTTTTTGACTTCTATGCACATGTCACCAGGGGCCAGCCACTGACAAATCACGCAGAAGGCCATGTCCCCACCACAGAGCCCATGGGGTTTCCTCGCACAGAGGGGAGTAAGCCAAACTGGTGTGAGGGGTGAGCAGAGAAAGGGGCTGAATGGGAGCCCTTGAGTCAGAGCATGCTAGACCCTGGGCCCAGCCCAATTTTTCCTACATTTTGACCCCGGTGGGGAGAGAGTTGTGAGCTCCCTGTGTGAACACTGTTAGGCCAGCCCCCAAGAATAGCCAGTGTGCTTGTGGAGTTTGGGGTCACACACGTTGCCAGTCCCTTGGGTCCGACCAATTCCTTGGCAAAGAAAAGGAGAAATAGAAGAGGGAGAGAAAGAGAGAGAGGGAAAGGAAAAAAGAAAGGGAGGGAGGGAGGAATGGAGGAAGTGGGAAGAGAGGAAGGAAGGAAAGGAAGGAGGCAAGAGAGTGAGAGAGGAGAGATGGACGGATGCAGGAGTGGAGAGACAGAGGGAGGGAAGGAGGGGAGAGAGG
>NW_003852462.1:3241506-3254614 GCF_000181295.1 Otolemur garnettii
GGAGTGGAGAGACAGAGGGAGGGAAGGAGGGGAGAGAGGAGAGGAGAGATGGATGGATGCAGGAGGGCAGAGACAGAGGGAGGGAAGGAGGGGAGGGGGAGAGAAGAGAGATGGATGGATGCAGGAGTGGAGGGAGGAAGGAAAGGGAGGAATGAAGGAAGTGGGCAGAGAGGAAGGAAGGAAGGGAAGGGAAAGAGGGAAGAAAGAGAGAGAGGAGAGATGAATGGATGCAGGAGTGGAGGAAGGGAGGAAAAGAAGGAGGGGAGAGAGACAGAGGAGAAGAAAGATGCTGGATGCAGGAGTGGAGGGAGGGAGGAAGGAAGAGAGGGAAAGAGGAGAGGAGAGATGGATGCATACAGGAGTGGAATGGAGGGAGGAAGGGAGCCTTGGCCCTGGCTTTCCTCTGACAGTTCATTCTGTGATGACGCCCGGTGCACACCGTGACACCCTCCTCTCCCCTTAACACATGGAGCCACCACCTTGCTCTTGTTGCGTGGTGGCCCCCAGTAGAGAGAACGTTCCTTACAAATAGTGAAGCAAATTAGGTACAAAATAGACAAGAAATAAACTTTAACAAGAGATGAGCACCCAAGCCCCGAGATGCATTTCCTGGGGACCCTATCATTACCTGCAACAGGCCTGCAGGTCCCCACGGGAGGTCTGGGGCTGCGTGACCTGCTGTCACATGCTCCTGCCAGCCCCTCACTGAGCAGGCCACGCCTGTCACTCACACAGCCCAGCACTGTGCAGGGGCATGGTCTCTGTGGTCACAGTTACATCATATTAATTGACATGGAGCCATTTCTTATTTCTTGCTAATTGAAAATTGCTGATTTTCCTTCTTCAAATGGCTCTTCATGTCAATTGCCAACTGTGGAGTGCACTATCTTTAACAAACCACCCTCCACAGCTTTCTCTCAAATCTAGTTGACTGGTTCATCCTGTCACAATCACAGTAAATAGTGACTAAGATCTCCCAAAAGAATATTTCATTTCTTATTCCAAGGCTTGTGGCAAGGGACTTGGCAAAGGCTTGGTTTGGGCACCCTTGACCTCCTTGGCTGAGGTGAGGGGCAGCAGGTGGCTAGGGGAGCACCCCTGCCCTTGGCTCCCTAGGACCCACCCTGGGTGTGGCTACGCCTTGACCTCTGCTTTGGCTTTGTCCTCCAGCAGAGATACTTGGAAACATCCTCCAGACTCTCCCTCATCCTCCCAGGGTCAACACTTCATAGGCTGGGCACACCTAATCTTACCACGTACCAGATTTAACCGGACACTCAACGGAGTCCAGCCCTAGATCATATTTTGCCTGAGGGAGCCATGTGCTCCCCACTGATGCCAGGATTGAGCTTTAAACCCTTAGGATGTATTTAATCAATGGGTATGTACCAGTCAGCTAAGCTGCATAACAAACCATCCTGGAAAAAGCTAGCTTAAAACAAAGATTTGTTTGGCTCACAAGTCTATAGGACAGCTGGGAAATGTTTTTTCCATCTGGACAGGGCTCAGTTGATCACAGCTGGTCATGCCAAGTGCAGGCAGCCCTGCCAGATGTCCTGCACACACAGCCCCCCACCACCACCTGTGGATCCACCTCCCATTACCAGTTCCATCTTCAGGGGCTTAGCTCTCTAGTGAATTCTGAGCTCCCCAGAATCATCCGGTCACATGCAGAGCACCCCCATGTAGACAATGGATGTGACAGAGAGCAACCATGCTGTGTGCACAGACGTCATGCAGGGCATGCTTGAGCTCATGGGGACTTCACGCAGCCACTATGTGTGGACCAAAAACAAAGGATTTTCAGATGCATGTGTGGTCCATTTTTATGTACAGACAATGCAAAGTGTGCGAGGCGCCCTCCGAGTTGGGCTGCAAGGCAACCAGATCAGCTGCTAAGACACATGAGTGTAGGACTCATGGCAACGTCCGTGTGCACCGTGGCTTCAGTTCAGTCCCTCAGACTTCACTATGTCTTAGTTACAATTTTTATTTAAGTGGGAATTCTCAGGCTACTCTGGCTGGGTTGCCATGGTGACCAGAGAAGAGTACAAATACACAAGGAAGTGAAAAGAACACAGGTCCGTGTAACCACAGGCCATAATTGTGACTGTGACTTTTCACTATAAACTGCAAGAAATGCTCTTGGTCCACATTTCCAGGACGGCTCAGACCTTGGCCTCTGCACCTGGCAGAGATGAGCAGAGGGTCACACTGCATTCCATCACTCAGCTCATGCATTCCACCTACCATTACTAAGCACCTACTATGTCACAGCACTGTTAGAAGCACCAGGGACCAGGTCATCTGAAAATAGCACAAAGTTCCTTGATGTCCTCCCCTGTATGGGCACAATAGTCCTAGTAGCCTCCTCTAAAGAGGTGGCAATTAAGGTTTGTTCCAAAGGCTGAGAAAAGAGTGGAAACCAAGGCTGAGAACACAAAGCCCCACCTAGGTTGGGCCACGCAGCTGACTCAAGATGGGCTTTGATGCCCTGTTCCCTCCACCTTCCTTCCCCTTCCCCTCTGAGACCAGGGGCTGCCAGCCAGGCTACTTGTAGGCCCCTCTGGTTCCCATCCCTCCACCCTGGAAATGAGGCTGATCCATCTGGTTACAATCTGGTGATTTAGGCCAACAGAGTTTCCTTAAAAGTCATCACAACATTAACCCGAGTGTTCACAACATCCCTCCCCCGTCCCAACCACAGATCCAAGGATCACAGGGAGAAACACAAGGGATGGTCTCCCCTCTGCTGTTGAGCTGATGGCACCCGAGTTATGAGCTTTTCATATCCCTCCACAATGGTCAGAATCACCTGTTGGTCTTTGATGCCTGTAAAAGCTGTGACTGTTCCTCCCAGTCGGAGACTCCACTTGCCTAGGAGCTACAGGTATAAGCAGTGTCCCGTGTGGGAAAGGAAAGAGGGGCAGCCAAGCTGGGGACAACCCCAACTAAACTAAACTACTCTATCTGACGAGAGAATAGGCAAAACTTTTAGGTCAATTGAGCATGATTTAAATATTTCCCACTCATTAGCAATAATTTAGAATGAGTTTCCTCTTCTCACCCCAAACTTGAAGTTTCATTTTAATAGCTCTGTGATTTTGGACCAGATCATTAAAATTAATGACATCCCGAATGTTCTGGTGTGCCTGGTAGAGTCTGATCAGTGCGTCTTCCCTTTATAGATCATCAGTAATAGAACACTTTAACAGCCCTAATAAAGGACACTCACTCTCTCTCTGTTAATGAGTAATTTCCATATCCAGATATGGAACCCCCCAAAGAAAGAGGAAGCATATTTCATTAGGCATGTCAATGCCAGACCCTAAATAATTCAGTCCCCAGATTAAAATACTGATGCTCTCGATGTCCTAATGGGAGATAATGAAATGTCCCCAAATGCTGCCATCTTAAAATTAACATCCTTTGAAATTCTGTAATCAATCAATGGCAGTAACGGGAGCCAGGTCTAATCCTTTATTGATTCCTGCAGCCGAGGAGGGGAAAATGGAGCCTTGCTTAGTCCTGTCCTCTGGCTGGCAGGTTGCTGGCCAGCTCTATCATTCTTTCAGTCTTTATCCTGGGGACTGAAAACACCAGCTGCTTAGTCCCTGGCTTATGAGCGACAGGCAGCTCTTCTCAGCCTCCAATGCCTAGTGCCGAGTTAGCACTCCATGGGTAGAATAGGATTAGTTTTGTCCTGGGCACCTGTTTGAAGGTGTGGTTCACTACAGGGTGGGAGTGTGGATTGAATCAGCTATTGGCTCAGATTCAGGGTGGCTTTTTCATTGGAAAAACAAACCACCCTTCCCCTCAGGTACCCTCTGTCTCATCACTTTATTTTCCACAGAAGTTATCACCATCTAAAATAGTCTTGGTTACTTGGGGGAGGCTTTACATCCTTTGGGCTCCATTCTCTGTCCTCTCACAAGCTAATCTCATCTGTCTTATCCACCAACGAGGCTTCAGGAGGGCAAACTGTTTATTTATGGCTATATCTGTGGTGCCTGAAAGAATGTCTAGTATAAAAGGAATCATGGAGGGACGGATGGATGAGTGGGTGAACAGATGAGTAGATGAATGGCTGGATGAGTAGATGGATGGATGAGAGGACAGACGAGTGGATGGATGGATGGTTGAGTGGATGAATGAATCGGTGGATGGATGAGTGGATAAATGGATAAGGAGATGGATGGATGAAAGGGTGGATGGATGAATGGATGAGTGGATGGATGAGTGAATGGATGGATGAACATATGATGGATGGACAGATGGAGTATAAGTGGATGGATGGATGAACAGATGATGGATAAGTGGATGGATGGATGGATGGTTGGATGAGTGGATGGATGGGTGGTTGAGTGGATGAATGGTTTGGTAGATGGATGAGTGGATAAATGGATAAGGAGATGGATGGATGAAAGTGTGGATGGATGGATAGATGGATGAATGAATAGATGGATGGATGGTTGAGTAGATGAACAGATGGATAGGTGGATGAGTGAATGGATGGATGGACGGATGGACGGACGGACCGATGGGTGGGTGGGTGGATGGATGAGTGGATGGATGAGTGGATGGATGAGAGGATGGATGAGTAGATGAATGATGAACAGATGAGTGAACAGATGATGGATGAGTGAATGGATGGATGGATGAATAAATGAACAATGGATGAGAAGATGGACAGATGGGTAGATGGATGAGTGGATAGATGGATGAACAGATGATGGATAAGTGGTTGGATGGATGGATGAGTGGAAAGATGAATGGATGGACAGATGTGCCTGGATAGGTGGCTTGATAGACAGATAGTGGATAGACGGATGGTGGACAGAGGGATGAGCGACATTTCTTGCTGTATTTTCAGCACAAACAATAATGCCCAGCATTTATGTGCTGACTAAATGAACGAACCAACTTAAAGTTCCAACAAGGCTGAGAACTCCCTATTTCCTTGGGCTTTCTGCTCCCCCTGCTCTGGCCAAATCTTTCTTCACAGCATTCTCGTGACCTGCTGTTCCACAGATCTGCATCTAGGATCTCAGGTCCTGTGTGTGCTCTCTGGCCCCACCGGCAGACAGCTGCTCTTGGGGCAAAGCTGCAATTCCTCGGCTTCTCCTCTGAGGGTCACTTGTCCTGGACACACAGTAGGTTGTCAGCTTACCCTGCAGGTCACACTTCTGGAAAGGAGTAATGGAAGAGGACCTTGAATAATTCAACAAACAGCCCGTGGAATCCAGGTGCCGCACACAGGTGCTACACAACTCCTGTTGGCTGAAAGTCAAAGGAAACCCAGAAAAGGGGAAACCACAAAAAGTGTCCTCACGAAGATTAAAACCGCCTGGTGATAAAACAGCCTCATGTATCAGAGTCAGAGTCGAGAGGAAATAAGAAAATTCAGCAAGTAAATTGGAATCAGGTCGGAAGGACTAGGGTGGAATCCAGATAAAATACCAGTGCCCAGGAAGAAAATTGAAAGATAGCGGTGAGCCTCAGGGATGCTGATTGCATGTCCCCTAGGAAACAGGCTCCGAGCTTCCCAGCCTTCCCATTAGGGAGACCCACAGGATTTGTGGTCGAGAGCATGCCTTTGGCAGGGCTCAGAGCAAGGAGACTCTCACAGGAAGGGGCCAGGAGAAAAGCCTAGAAGCCCCAGGACACACATTCACGTGGCGGTTTGTACACAGTCTTCAGAAGGGCGACAGCTCGGCTTCCAGAAACCCTCTCTTTGAGGTCCAAACAGTCCCAGCCATACATGAAAGAGGATAGTATGTCCCCAGGACCCTTGGCCCAATGTGGTGTGGACAGCAACACCCACTGCCTTGTCCCCAGCATGGTGCAGGGACCCCTCTCTGCACACCTGCTTAGCCTCCGTTATTCCCAGAATCCAGGCTGCTAGCTGCATCCTGGGGTCATTTGCTTGAGCAGAAAATCAATATTTGCTCTTCTTTGCCTGAATGTGGCTATGCACCCAGGCTTGCTCCTGACACCCTTCCTGGCTGGGCTACACCCCCCTACCCTGTGCTCCCACCCAGGCTACTGATCCCCACTGAGACCTGCAGGCTCCATGCCTCTCCCAAACCTCAGACTTGTACCCAAGCGCCTCCACCCATGGCCACCTGGGCACCTGTTGTGAAGTTCCACAGGCCAAGGCAGAGCCATCCAGTTCCCACTGCCAGGTGGTTCCTTCCCCATCTCCCTCCCTGTGCTCCACAGCTCCAGCAAAACTCCCAGGAGCCATCCTGGGTGGGTCTCCCCGATATTCTGTCACCCCCTATGTGATAAGGCCTTCAAAGTACATCTGGATCTTACTACTACTCCCTAAATGCACAGCTTCACCCTGGACCCCCAGCCCCAGGAGGACTCTGGCCATCACACCTGACCCACAGACACTGGTCAGGTCCTGCTAGCCACAGAACCAGCTAGGAGAACACAGGAGCCCCTGTCCCGGCAGTAGAGAGACCAGCCCTGAGCATGTCCCTTGGTGACCACAAAGATTATCTGCTTGGCCCAACTTCCACCAGGTTCCTGAGACTTCTTCTAGGCCCACCTGTGTACTTCCTGTAAAACCACTTTCCTAGAACCTTCAGAGAACCTGCTAAGTATAAACGTATTAAACAGTCAGAACCCCCCCCCCCAATCTGGTCATTCTGATGCTCTCTGGGTGGAGCCATCCCCCTTCACCCTCCCTCAGACCGTGTCTGGTCACATCACCCTGGCCTGTCCCCAGCTAGAGTCCCGTTAGGAGGCTTTAGGCAGGACATCCTCACCCCTGGTGCCTCCTGCTAGCAAGTTTCCACCCCTGCCCCTTGCCCTGCTCCTGTGCTATGTGTGGGATCCAGCCCAATCTCTCCCTGCTCCGAGGTCCTACTGCTGGGGTCCCTGACCCACTGTGGTGGTCCTGAATAAAGCCTTCCCTACACACTCTCACTAGTGTCACTGGGTAATTTTTTCTTTGCCAGTGATAAGAGCCATTAGGAAAAACAAAGTGGAAAAAAGATGGGAGTGAAGGTGAGAGCAGGGGAAGGTAGGAGACCACAGGCCTCAAGAAGACCAGGAAGAGTCCCCAGGGGAGGGGAGGGGGCAGGGCAGGGCATAGGCCAGTCACCTGGCAGGCCCTCTGGGGAGGACTTGGCCTTTTCTCTGAAGGCGATGGAAGGGAAGCCCCTAGAGAGGCTATTGAGACAGCTGTGGCCTCATCTGGCCACTTTGCTAAAACCAGGCCCCTCAGAGAGAAGAGCAGAATCAAGAGACCAGGTAGGAGGCTGCAGCCTGGATTGGGTGTCCCAGAAAGTGGGGAGAGGGTAGGCTTGGGGCTTCCAGATTTGCTCTCCGTCACCCTTGTAAGTAGGTCAGCTCATCTTACCTGTGGACTGAACCATGGCTTCCCACTGTCCTGGACTCCCACACTCCTTGGGGGGGCCCCTGCCTCTCTCCAACCCCACTTGTCTCTGTCTTTCCCCTCATTCATCGCACCAGGGTCCCTGTGAAATCCCTGGGGCTCCTCAGGCACCCTGAGGTCAGCCTTAGCCCAGGCCCTGTGCACTGCTGCCCCCCCTGCCTAGACACCCGATCCCAGCCCCACCTTCTCTGGCTGATTCTTTCCTGATAGGCAGGTCTGGCTTTGCTCACCCCCAGCCCCCACGGAGGGGCTCACCTCCACCGTCCCTTGCTCCATTGCCTTCAGAATATCTGGCACTGCTGGACTTTTTTCTTATTGACTCTTTGTCTAGATAGTCATTTTCTGCACCACCACCCCCCAGTGCAAACCAAAGCTACGTGGGGCACAGATGTTCTCTGGTGGGTTTGCCCATTTCTCCCCCAGCATCTGGAACGGGACCTTGGTACTGAACGGGCGCTTGTAAATATTTGTTAAATTCACACGCGTGAAAATGAACAAGTGGCCGGCTCTCCAGAGAACACGGCCAGCTCCAAGGGACTGCTGAGGCCTATTTTAGTTTGCACTTGTCAATGTGCTGCTTTCTGAGAAGCAGAAGAGTCCAGATGGCAGGTAGAGTAAAATCCAATAACTTCCTGCCGGTCAGAAATGAGGAGCTCAGCTGCGCGGCCAGGCACGTGTGGGGAGGGCGTCCTGAGAGGTGCCAACAACAAAATAAATTACCCAGGGAAATGCAAGCCTGGCTGCCCATGTGGCCAGAGGGAACTGGTGAGGGGGGGACTCGCATAAGCCTCCTCACCTGGCACCTGTCCCCCCACCCCTGTGGGATCACGCGGCCCCCACCTCCCCGTGGCTGCTCCCAAAAGCTGTCAGAGAAAAATGATGTCGGCCACAAAAGAGCAACTTCATTCGTCCTGCGTGGCCCTGGGAGCCTCGCTCGTATGTCTCTGTCCAGGGGCCGCCTTGGATGGCTTCCAAGACAAAGGGTCCTAGGGAAGGAGCTCTGGGCTTGAGCTTTGTCATAGCTGCAAAAAAAACAGCCCCAAATAAGCAAAACCAGACAGGGGCCTTGGTGGCCGCAGGAGCAGAGGTGATGAGGCTCTGGGTGCGCCTTCGCTGGCTCCCTCATGGGGCTGGGGGTTACCTGACCCAGAAGCCCTGATGAAATGCCCAGACTAGGGGCTTAAACAACAGACAACAATTCTCGCACGATCTGGAAACTGGAAGTGCAAGTCAAGGTGACATCAGGGCTGGAGTCTGGTAAGGCCTCTGTCCTGGGTTTGCAGGTGGCTGCTTTCCCCTGTGTCCCCACATGGCAGAAGAGTCTTCTCCTCTTCTGATAAGGGCCCTAACCCTATCAGATAAGGGCCCCACCCTAATGACCTCATTGAACCGTAATTGTCTTCCTAGAGGCCCTATCTCCAAATACAGTTCCATTGGGGGTCAGGGCTAATGACACTACCGAGAAGCGTTGCAAGGCCTGATTTTTACGGCCCCCTCATCAATCACAGTGTCTCAAATGTAGCTCTCAAGCTGCGTGTGTGGACCCAGGGGACGTGTGCACACAGGGTGTTTCTGCTGGGACTTTCTTTGACATGAAAAGTCAAGTTCTAAGCTGGGAGCTACTGGCTGCTAGTTTTGCTCTCTCTCCTTTGAGAGTGGGGTTGATAAACGCTGCCTAGTGTTTGTGAGACGTCAGATGGAGCTTTCCACTGTCACCAGCTCACCCACTGACCCTCCTATCAAAGTGTGGGATGGGGGGCAGGCACTGCGTTCTGACTCGCAAAGACGGCATGTGACCTGTGGGAGCTGGGACATCGGGCTCCCATGAACGGGGCTCGCTCTATAAAACCCACTTTCCTAGAACCTTCAAACACCCCCAAGGTACCCATCACCTACCTTGGGGGTTGCCAGACACCTTAGGGTTCTCAGCAGTGGCACCACTGCCCCCTGGACAGGCTCCTCATCCCCTGTGGGGCTGTCCTGGGCATTGTCAGGGTTTAACAGCATCCCCCATCTCTACTCACCTTCTAATGGTGGTGACAACACAAATCTTCCCAGACATGGCTGAGGGTTGCCTGGGGGGAGTTCCTGCCACGAGGACCACCACCCTACCCATTACCTCATTAGACCATGGCCCTTTCCCTCCCTCTTCATGAGAACAGAACTGTGCTGAGATATGAAGAACTGCGCTCAGGGAAGCAGCCTTGATCTCCACAGGCTGGCTTCTCTGAACTTGAAAATGATCTTGGCATGAAGGAAAAGGCGGGGGGACTGGGAAAAGAAATTCAATGGTGAAAACTTCAGACATGGTTCTAGGACCTTTGTCCCCTTCCAGGGCCTCAGAGGCAGCCTGGAGCCACAGACTGAGTGGGGCCGAGCCACAACAGAACTCAGGCTCTGGACACCAGCTCCTGACTCCTCGGCTGGTGCTGTGGCAGCCCCTCCTGCAGGATGGAAGCGTCTAGCAGGAGGATCCAACCGGTGTCCAGGCCCCATGTTCCATTTTCTGGAAAGTCCGGAAGCCCAGCAGCAGCCTCCCAGCAAGAGAAAGCAAATGTCACACGTGGGTGTGAGTGTGAGAGCTCTCCACGCAGACGTCAGCTGTGATCACTGGCCACGTGCCACACTCGTGACAGCCACACCCTGCTCTAGAGGCCGGTCACAGAGACAAAGAACGTGCAGTCCAGTACGGGGACACGTGCACACCTGAAGTTGTCTTTTATAGTGCGAGTGGGTGACGGGAAGCACACGGGGTGTGCCGGGGCCTTGAAGAGCAGCTCTTTGCAGCAGTCCCCACTGCTCTCAGACTGTGTCCTTGGGGCAGACCATTCTAATTGCCCCTCAGGCCATCCTGACTCTCCTGCTGCTGAGAAGCAGAAGAAATTCTCCTGCTTCAATTGTCCTGACAGACACAACATTGCAGATGTGGCCAGTGGGCATCCAATCTCTGGCAACCACCAGAGAATGAAATCCCATGCCCAGTCATGTGCGTGCACGTGGGCGGGTGTCCCTGCAAAGGGTTTCTGCCAGGCTGTGAAAAGCAGCCAGGAGAGGAGAGGGCCGGCTGCTGATGGCACTCCCAGATGCCGCAGGTCTCGGGAAAGGGCTGGAGGGGTCGTCTGACCCAGCCCTGCTGCAGTCCTGACCTGGACGTGTGGGGCTGTGCCCGCACCCCTTCCCAGGACTCTGCACCGGCCTGTGCCCCAAGCCCTAGGTACTGTGCACTGCCAGGCAGTGCCCCCATCTCTGGCTTCTCAGTTGTCGCTTTCAGAGATGGCCCATTTACCTGTGTCCCCGAGTACTTTCTTTTACTCTCTCCCACCTAAACTCCCAGCTCTGTGAGATGAGAGATCCTCCCCATAACTCAGCACCCGTCACGGGGTATGTAGAACTCAAACACCAATAACTGAGCAAGCGAGTGAGTGGATGAATGAAGGAAGAAAGAGGACAGTACTCTCTCCTCTCTCTGAGCTTGCAAGTCAGTCTCTCGGTCAAATGAACAGATTCTCAAAATAAGAGGCATCGTCACAGGGCCCTGTGATCAAGAGGAGGACACAGGGACGACAGGCAGGCTGCGGTCCAGGGTCAGTGTCAGACGGCAGCCCCCAGCGGGAGCACGTGGAGGCTGGAGGAGTCAGCTGTGGCAGGGACAGGGTGGGAGAGAGTCCAGCCAGGAGGACACACTAAGGGCCTTTGACCATCTGAAGAGAGACAGGGCTAGGCAGAGACACTGAGCAGGGGAGGAGCTGAGCACACTCCTGCAGGGCCAGGGATGCTGACGAGCTGAGTCACGGACCCAGCATACCCACAGAAATATGCTCACGCCCATAATCCCAGCACTTTGGGAGACTGAGGCAGTAGGGTCACTTGAGACCAGCCCGGGTTACATAGCAAGGCCACGTTCCTACAGTGTAGCCAGGCATGGTGGCACATGCCTATAGTCCTAGCTAAAAACACTTGACAAATGCATCAGCTATCTCCTGCTGGATAACAGAATACCCCCATATTTGGCCATTTAGAGCAACAACCATTTCTTAAACTTGACTCTGCAGATTAATTTAGACCGGGTCTGGACAGGTGGCCCTGGCTTTGTCCCAGTCCTTCAAGTATGTGCAGGCTGTCGGCTACGGGGATGGGATGACAGGCTGCTTGTTTCACGTGCTCCTGCAGGCTGCTCTAGGCTTGGGAAGGCAGAGCCCCATGAGGGAGAGCAGAAAGACACAAGCCCCCTGAGGCCTGGGCTCGGAAGTGGTGTGTCCTCACTTCCTCCACTTTCTATTGGCCAAGGCAAGTCTCAAGACCGGCCCAGGCACACAGATTCCCCCTACTGATGGGGAGAAGTGTGAAGTCACATCACAAAGGTCCTGGGCACTGGGAGGGCATTGAGTAGGGCTGTCAAGGCTACCCACAGTGGTACAGGACCCTAACTCGACCTTCCATGATCAGGGTACCATGGACCGCTCAGGGCGGATAAAGCTCCACTTTGAGAAGCTGCAGTGAAAACCAAGACCAAGAGTGAGGCTTCGACCAGTACAGGAGGCCACCTGTGCTTTACCAAGTCATCTGTCTGCACCTTCTGCCCTAAGGCCCTCCATGTCACTATGGTCATTGCCCTTTGATGACTGCTTGAGACCTTCTCTTCTTGCACCAGCCATTTGAAGACCCCTCTACTTGGCCCTGAACAGTTAGAGGGTCGTCCACCTAAAAATGGTCATGAGAAAAATGCACCTTTTATAACACCAAGGTCATTATTTTTACTTTTGATCTTAAAAGCCAGAAGTGACCCTGCAGAATCCCTTAATCCCTTACCCAATTATCTTCCTTTTTAAGGAAGGCCTTGAGAGGGGAACTGACCACCCAAGGTCAAGGTCAAACAGCTATCTCCACCTGGACCTCTGTCTCACCAGCCACAGCTGTCCCTATGCTCCTGGGCTGAGGAAGAACGCTGCTATCTATTTGACATCATGGCTGTGGGTGCCCTGCTGCCCCCCCCCCACTCAGTGCCCTGGCATGCTCTTCAATGTGAGCTGTCTGCAAGCTGTTCACCCTTTCTTCCTGCACCAGACCCTGTCATTCTGCTGATGCTGATGCTCAAGACCACAGGCCCTACTGGTCTGACTGACAGGCGGGAGGTAGCCCTAAGCAATGCAGGCTGTCAGGGTCATGGCCCACAAGGCCGTCAGCCAGGCAGTGGGAGGTCAGGCTGAAGCCCCACAACCTTCTGTCTCTACAGCCAAGTCTCATCCAGGGTTAGTTTAGGAGACTGTGGGTCTTGCTGTGAAGCCATCCATAAGTCCCTGCTTCCTGGGTGTCTATGCTTCTGAGCAGTTCCTCAGTACCTGGGTGTCTGTGATGCTGACCAGTGTCCACAGCCTCCCAGATGCTGCAAGATCTGCAATGCTGAGCCATAGCCCCAAATCCTGAGTGTCTGTGATACTGAGCAGTGCCCACAGCTTCCTGGATGCTGCGGGATCTGTAATGCTGAGCCATAGTCCAACATCCTGGGCGTCCGTGATGCTGAGCTGTACCCAAAGTGATGGGCATTTATGACACTGAGTAGTACTCCGGCATCCTGGGTGTTTGGGACACTGAGTGGTACTCCTAACATCCTGGGTGTTATGACGCTGAGTGGTACTCCTGGCATCCTCGGTGTTTATGATGCTGAGTGGTACTCCTGGCATCCTGGGTGTTGTGACACTG
>NW_003852462.1:3255303-3270425 GCF_000181295.1 Otolemur garnettii
CTGAGTGGTACCCTGGTATCCCAGGTGTTTAGGACACTGAGTGGTACTCCCGGCATCCTGGGTGTTATGACGCTGAGTGGTACCCTGGTATCCCAGGTGTTTAGGACACTGAGTGGTACTCCCGGCATCCTGGGTGTTATGATGCTGAGTGGTACCCTGGTATCCCAGGTGTTTAGGACACTGAGTGGTACTCCTGACATCCTCGGTGTTTATGACGCTGAGTGGTACTCCCGGCATCCTGGGTGTTATGACGCTGAGTGGTACTCTGGTATCCCAGGTGTTTATGATACTGAGTGTTACCCTGGCATCCTGGGTATTTATTACACTGAGTGGTACCCTGTCATCCTGGGTGTTTATAATGCTCATCCCACCATTAACAGCTTAATCTACTTCCACTTTATACTTTTGCTGTAAGTATCTTTCTTGTAACTTACTAGAAACTGTAACAGTGGTGGGATCCTGTGACCTGTTTCTCTTAGTGTTACACGCCGCCGCTCTCTCACCCCCAGCACTTTATTTCAAGTAATTTCATAACATTCCGTGCAGTGGGACTCTACACTCTGCAGCATCGGCCCAGGTTCAGTTAAGGAAACAAACCACTCCAGGTGCTCCCACAGGAAGATGTCAGGGCAGGGGAGTCAGGCTGAAACAGCTCGGAGGGGCTGGCAGGGACACCACTGCCCCTCCTGGCTGCCCGCAGCAGGGAAGTGGGTGGTTTGGAGGCTTTCTCAGAATCCCCAGAGACCTCACATGTGCCCTCGGGGAGCATGAGCTGCTGAGGATGGTGCCTTCTGCATCCCCCATGGGTGACTCTCCTGAGACACTAACCAGGACACCACAGGGAGGGGCTCCCAGGGGGCATTCCAGGCCCATGCAGAGGAGCAGTGAGACAGGACGGTGGCGGGTGGTGCCCGGATGACCACAGAGCCCCTGCACTGACCACCCTCCCCTGCTGGACATGCAGAACACTTCCTAATTTTCACTGAATTTCCCTCTTAGCCCCATACTGGTGGCTATGTTTCTCTGGGGAGGGGACTCCTGGTCTCCTTAGTAGCTTCTGTCACTGGAAAAGTTGGACTGCTTGCTCAGGGGTAAGGCCTGCGAGCCTCCTGACCACAGAGGAGCCCCTGCTTCCCCTGTTCTCAGGAAACCAGCATTCCTGTCTCTGGGGTAGGCACGCTCTGAGCAAGAGCTTGGGAAGTGCTCACTTCAGCAGCACATATACTAAAGAGCTCAGGAAGTGGCTGTCCAAGAACCCACATGTGGGTGCTGCCCCCACCATTCTTGGTTCCCAGTCCACAGCAAGACACCTGACATCCTCACTGGGGCAGTGTGGGCAGCCAGCCACCCCTTTCAGTGACACTGTCCCCTGGAACAAGCAGTGCCTTGGGCTGGGGATGTTCTGGGGCCCCATCAGTAGAGCAAACCCACATCGTGGTCTCTGCCCTGCACTGAACGCAGCAGCCCACAGAGGGCATGTGAGGGCTTCATGCCAATGTGGAAGCTCCCAGTGAAGAGGAGCGTTTGGAGGAGAGAAGGATGAAGACCGCGAGTGCTGGGCAGCTCTGCAGGGCAGGCAGCCCCCTGTCCCTCCCAACAAGGTGCCCAGCACACAGCCCAATCTGACTGAGCAGTTAGCAGTCAGCGAGGACTGGAGACCTCCACACATGTCTTGCTTTCCACTGAGAACTGAATCAAAATCCAGAGCCCCAGGCTCCATGGGAACCACCTGGCCCACTGCCCTCCTTACCTCCTGCCCTCTCTTTGGGATCCAGCTGTCCCCAGCTCCTCAGACTCTGGACTCACAGCTGCTGCCTCACACAACCCTCATCCACTGGTCATTGTCCTCCCCGACGCTGTCTTCAGGTCTCCTGCAAGGTGCCCCCTCTGAGGGCCACCTCCCCCCCATCTGCAGCAGCCCAGCCCCCTTGCCCCATCCCTGTGTCTCCCTCATCCATACATCAGGTCATCCTGCTCTTCTGTTTTCTGTCTCTACCTAGACCTTGAGGTCAGGAGAGCTCATGTCCTGCCTGGCCAGTTTACTGTCGGACTCCCGAGCTTTCACGTGGGGAATACTTTCAAAAAGAACGAACAAATCTGTGTCTACCCGTCAGGCAGCGGCCAGCACGAGGCGTGTTACTCCATCCAAAGCACAGGCAGTAGAAGCACCACTTGGGGTGAGCCTGGTGGCCCCAGGTTGACAGGGTGACTTCTCCACTGGCAAGGGCGAATTGTGTCCTCCTCAAAATCCACCTTCAGACTTTGGCTCAAGTCCTGACTCTGAGCACCTCCCAGAGTGACTTCGCCTGGGAATGGACTTATCCCAGATGTGACCCGTTAAGATGAGGTTGCCCTGGCCTAGGGTGGGACCTGCCCTTGTATGACCCACATCATAGAAGGGAAAAGTCCAGGCACAGACCCCCACACAGGCAGACACGCATGTGAGCACCACAGCAGAGGTCAGAGCCAAGTGTCTACAGTCCAGGGCCAGCCAGGCCAGGAGCTGAGAGGGCGCCAGGAACAGGATCTCTCAGAGCCCCCGGAGGAAAGACCCCCTCTGACACCTTCACACAGACTTCTGGCCTCCAGAACTGCCCAGTCCCCAGCACTCTGTAAGGTGGCCCCAGAATACTGAGAGAGTCCACAGGTCCCCAGAACCAGAACGAGCCTGACTCCCACAGAAACAGCGGCTGCTGCATCTCTACTACAGGCCTGAGGTCAGCACTGGCCACATGGCCCTCACTCTATCAAGGAAGGTCAGATAGAGAAGCAGATAAGCACGGCCCCTTCACCTGCCCTACTCGCTCCACAACTGGGCCCCATCACCAGCTCCCCAACGTGCTCCCCCCACTTGCTGCTCCCAAGACCCAGAGAGGGGGCACTGACAGCCCTGAGGCCGTCCCCAACATACGGCCCAGAGTAGGAGCGAGTAGAGAACCAGGCTTGGAGGAGGGGCTCACGGGGCCCAGCCTTGGACTTCCGCCAGGTCTTCAGCCATTTCCATCCATCCACATCGTCTCTTGTGTGGGGAGAGGGGCTGCCGCCCAGCTTTACACAAAAGCTGCTGACTCCAGTAACCTCACTATTCCCTGCACTAACTGCTTACTCAGCACATGGCAGGCCGTTATCCCTGACACAGGCGGAGCAGCCACCCCATACGCACATCAGCTGTCAGCCTGGACGCGTGTGACCGCCTAATGTGAGTGGGGCTTCCCTTCAGGCCCCAGCCTCACTCCCAAGTCTCCTTGACCACATCTTTAAAGGTAGGGCCTGGAGATCCAAGAAGGTGGGGTGATAAGAAACATGGCATTGAGCACCTCGAGGTGTGGACACAGTGAGGAGGGTCAGGCTGGAGGAGGCGGTGGGGGGGACTCCTTTCCAAGGGGGCTGTGTCAAATCCTGCCCAGAGTGAGGCCCTGGACAGGATGTCCAAGTGTCACCAGCAAGGTCAGAGCCCCCAGTTGGATGCCTTCCCATCTCATGGGAACCAGTATCCTACATGAGTGAGGAGGGGAGCAGTCAGGAGTGTGACTGCATCTCACCTGAGAAGCACTGAGGTGGCATCGGGCATGTTATGAGCATGCCCTGGGACAGCACCAAAACCTCCCTGACCACAGACAATTAGCAGGAGCACCCCGCTCCCTTGCCCTCCCTGCCCTCCCCTTGGCAGGCCCAGGGCCCTCCCCTAATTCCACCGTCAGACCAAGAGCAACAAGATGGTGACAGTAACAGGATGGTAATGATGACATTTAATCCGTCCACAAATATCGAGGTCCTGATGAGCACCAGGCCTCTCTCAGCCAGGACAGCAGACACACCTCCTGTCCCCCTGCAGCTGATACTCGGTGAACAGAGGAACCAACACAGCAGCAGCCGGCTTTCCGGGGCGCTCTCTGTGTGCTGGCTACCGTCCGGACACTGCTTTACTAGTTGGGCCCTGATTTTCAATACCACCTTAGATGAGGGGCACAGTTGTCACTCACGTTTTCCAAATGAGGAAAGGTTGAGACACTGGTCCCAGGTGACACTGGGGACAGCCGGGAGAGGAAAGCCTGATGTCTGAACTCTTATCACTACCAGCTGGTCCCTTCTCATTCTCGTGGCCTCCTCCCAAACTCCCTGGAAAGCTGCTTTGGGCTTGTTTATGGAGAAAACAGTGGCCCTCACCCTAGCTGTGGCATCAGTGTCTAGGGCAGGAGCCCCTCCCAAGGGAAGGCCAGGAGGGGCCCATTATCTCTGCACCCGGGGATCAGGGTTAAGGCCAGGCCCCAAGAACCAGGGAGGGCTGGCATTTGGGCTGCCGCAGAGATTCACACTCCGTAAGCATTTTACACCATCCCTCCAAGGAGCTTACACAGACACTTGCGTTGGTAAACCTGAAATCTCTAGAAAGCATCTAATTAATGCATCTTCCCAAGTAGAATGTTTTAGTAATTGCTGTTCAAGCAACAGAAAAGTTGAGGAAGCTTTTATTCCAAGTTCTGCAGAGACAGATAGAGACGCTGGCAGCCGCTCCTCCCCGGCGCTGGTGCACTCTGCCTCAATCCATTGACATCCATTAACATTCTCCCAGCTATAAAAAAATGCATCTTATTCTTGCACCCTCCATAGGCAGGAAGCCGGGCATTGAATTACTGAGCCTGAGTAATTGCCCATAGTCATTGTGATGGAGAATGGCCGAAACTGCAATGAGTCACAGGGTGCTGGAAAGCCAACTGTTTAGTGACAATAATTCTGCAAGGATAATTTCATTAATGGAAGTGGGAGAAGCACGTGTGCTGGTGAATACTCTGTGTGTGTGTGTGTGTGTGTGTACACAAATACCTGCGGACACACGTCTGGTGTTTAAAAACGGCCGCATATAAATGGGTATGTATGTGTCTGCCTCTTTAATGAATGCCCGGGCGCTGAATGGTAAAGCGCCATTCAGAAGTGATTTGTGATAATCACACAGGGCAAAAATCCTTTAAGTGAAAGGAAATGGGAACAAGGGTGTTTCAAGCGTGGATGTAAAAAGCTTCTATTTGATTTGGGGCCACAAAGGATTCAAAAGACATCAAAGCATTGACAGAATGAATAGCTTTCACCAAAGGAGGAACTTCCCCACTCTGGAATTTTGTGCACGAAATGAATCGGGCACAAATCTTTCGCCCCGAGAAGGTTATCAAGGGACAACGTCGGGCTCCAGGGGCAGCAGGAGAACCCCAGGGCTGCTCTTTCCCCGCTCTGCTCCCCAGCGGGTTAGACCCCCACATCTGGACCAAGCAGGCTTCTGTTTTGCAAAATGACCAGAGCCCTGTGCTTGGAAGGCGGTGGCTGCTCTGTGGTGCCACATCCAACATGCTGCCAGAGAAAACGTGACGGGTCATTTATTTTAGGACTGAGCCTGGTCCACCTGGAGAGTCTGTCGCTCCCTTGCTCAGCTGTGTCCGGCTTCCCCAGGGCTCTGTCCTTCCCAATCTGGAAACACACACAACAAAGCCTGGGAAATGACAGTGGCCTTTGCAGAGGGGGACTTCAGCCTTTCATCTGTGATCTGCCAGATTCTATGTTTGTCTGGGAGCCAGCGGCCGCTGGCCTGCTCAGCGAGGACCCCTTCTCCCCAGCTACACAGGCTCTTACTTTGTGTTTTCTACTGAGGCAAATTCCACACAGCCAGCATAAAGTGAACACTGAGCCATTCTCAAATGTGCTGCCCAGTGGTATTCAGGGTATTCACGCCCCCGTTGTGTGCCTGGACATTTCTATGTGTGGTCCCATAAAGAAGCCCCATGCCCACCAAGGAGCCCTCCACTCCCTCCTCTCCAGGCCCCGTGACCGCAGACCTGCCTTCTGTCCCTGTGGCTTTATGTATTCCAATAGCTCCTGGAGGAAATCAAACCACACGCCATCTCTCCTATCTGACCTCTGTCTGCGAGAAGCTCTGAGCTTCACCCGTGCTGTGACAGGCGTCCGCGCCTCATTCTCTTGGTGGCTGGATGACATCCATTGCATAGATAGACCTCTTCTGTTTACCCATTTGACTGTTCACAGGCACTCACGCTGCTTCTGCCTTTTGGCTGCTGTGACCATGACGCTCAGGCCCTGCCCAAGTCCTGGGCTTCAGTTCGTCTCAGCACATCCCAGAAGTAGAGTTATGGGATTATGTGGTAATTCTGTGCACAGCTTTGTAAGGAAGCTGAGGAGGCTCTGAGCCCCTGTCCTCCTCCGGGGTTCAGTGGTCGTTCCTCTGTGCCCCTCCTCCCATGCTGCTTCTGGTATTTTCTGAATGTCCTTCCCACACATCCTTAGCAACATACTAAATTCGGGGAACATCCCAGTTGCCACATCTGATTACAGGACGTCCCACATGGACCTGCACCTGTTGGCCTCAGCTCGAGGTCCCTTGCTGGGATCTCAGGTTTGTGCAACTCTGACACGTGGCTACAAGAAAGAAGGTGGAAAGATAACCCATCACCACTTACTGCCAATGGGCTGGCCCCGGCTGGACCCCCTGCGCGGCCTGCTGGGCCCAGGTGTCTTCATTCTCCCCCCTTGCCAGGTTAGGACTGAGGGAGACACAGCTGAGTGAAAACCACATGCCTGCCGCCTAGACATTGAGGTCATCATGATGGTGTTCACGGGTCAGCGTTTCCCAAGCCCTTCTGTGTCCCGTCATTGTCCAGAAGTGCTGACTGAGCAATAGCCAAGCCTCGGCCCTATTGGCCCACCGCTTTTCTTAGGCTGGTCCTGGGTCCTGCTCCATCCCGAGATTCCTGCAGCCTCCTGCAGGGACCTTGGACCTTTTCCTGCTCCTCTCCAGGCTGAGGACAGATCTGGCCTCCCCAGCACTTCGTTGGAAGGACTTTCTCTGATAAGGCAGAACATGCGGCCGATGCTTTTGCCTTCCTGAGGTTCCGTGTCTGTAGGAAGGAGAAAGGAGGGTCTCTACTCTCTCCTCTCTGAGGCGGGACTGTGGCTGCTGTTGCCATGGTGCCTGCTCGGGTGTGACCGTGATATGAATTTGCCATCCCAGCCCCCATTCACCTGCAGAAAGTAAGGTCATTTCCCTCGAATTCTTACCAAGAACGTGGCTCTCCCCGGTGGCAATAGGAAAGCAAAACTTAAGGAGGAAAGAATGAGAGATAATAAAAGCAGATTAGCAATTTGCAAATTATCCTAAGGAAAAATGTCCTATTAAGAAAAAAATGATGAGCACATGATATTGAGGGAGGAAAAAAACCCATGGCTGGGGAGAAGAATGAATGTATCTCGCCGAAATTGTGGTATTGTCCCGTCCCAAACTAATAGGCTCTGTTCCCTGACAATACACCCAAGATATCGTTTATTAAGCCCATTATCCTGCAGACCGCTGTTAGTCACATCTCAAACACTGCCACATTTATGAAAGACAGTTATAGTCATTTGCAAGATAATTACCATTTTAATCTCAAACCAGCCCGCAGGAGCAAATTGCTTTATAAGTAACCAGGTTTTCCCTGTGTCAGGAGAGAGAGCTGCACAGGCTCAGACACAACTCGGGGCGTGCTCTGCGGTTGTCTGCTGGGCATCGGGCAGCTGCCCCTCCACGGGCCAGGCGGGGCCGGGGGCGGCCTCCTGCTCTGAGCCCGAGGGTGGACACTCAGGGCGTCTTGCTTCCATCTGTCGGTTCTGGCTCTCATTAACACAGAAGGGGGAGAGAGAGAGGATGAGAGGGAGACGCTCTCGTTGAGAGGAGGAGGAGATAGAGAAGGAAAGAAGGGAACTGGGAGGGAAGGAAGGACAGGGATAACACAATGGCCCTGCTCAGAAGCTGGTGGCCTGAGAACAGAAGCCGGGCACAGGAAAGGGGTATCTCCAGCAGCAATGAGGCGCCTGGAGAAAGGTGAGGATGCTGGTATTAAAACCAGTTGACTCGTCCCTAACTTCAGGGGCAAATGCTGGAGAGACAAACGCTTTCTGTCTCACAGAGCCAGAGGTATAGTCCATCCCAATGAGCCTCAGCTTGAGAGAGAGAAAGAGGATCCAGAACTGAGATAGACAGATGCCCCCGAGACAGGGGAGCTGATGGAAAGGGTGTGCTGAGCTCCGGGTACTCAGGAACAGAGGGCGGCTTGGACTATCAGATTAAATCAGACTGCGTGGTGCAGAAGGCACTGGCAGTCAGGACACTCTGAGCAGCATGGGACCTCAGTGCGTGTAAGGCATGACCACCATTAACAGGGCACCTGTCGCCATGAGTGGTCACTGAGGGACGTATGGACAGAAGCTGGCAGCCCGTCATCTCCCAAATGGGAGGTAACTGAACTCGTAAATCCAACTCCCCCCCAGTGCTGTCATTGTCTCTAAAATCACCCCACTTTGGTCAGCTTCACCTAACAGGGACGTGGACAGGGAAGGGTGCAGTCCCTGGGCGGGTGGAGGAAGGGCTGCCAAGTGCCAGAGCAGACGGGCCAGGCTGAGCCAGGAAGGTGCATTGGAGGACACAGGGCATACTGGCCACCCAGGGCACAGGGTGATTCTGGCCAAACCAGTCTCCAAGGAAAAGGTGAAAAGTGGGAAGTGGAAAGAGTAACCCACACGAGCCGGACAGCAAACCCAGGGAAAGGAACAGCGAGTCTAGACCCAACCCATCCGGCTCCAGCATCTTCTCGTGACGACGGGGGAGGCACAGGGACACAGAAAAGGGGAGTGCGGGTGACCTGATCCCCAACGCTGCCCCCAAACAATGCCTGGTTTCAGAATCTCTGTAGTTTTCAGCTTCGTCCCTTTCTCCTAAACCCACAGTTACTCCGGAGTTTCCTGTTCCTGTTCCCGGGACCAGTCCTTCCCCTGGGGCAGCCTGGGCACCACCCCTCCCCCACCAGCCCCTTACCTCCCACCCACCTTTCCTTGGATGACCCTTCCCAGAGTGCTGGCCCCCTCCCTGGCCTTCTGCCTTCCCTTCTGCCTAACAGATCCCCCCAAACCTTCCCACCTCCCGGAAGGCTGACTTCAGGGCGGTGGGTGGGGTCTGGCTTCCGTTTCCCTTCAGGTGCCCTCTTGTCCTCTGGGTGTCCCTTATCATGTAGCCCCTCCAGCGGGATAACCTGGGCTCCTCCTGTGGCAGGTGGACTCCAAGAAAGCATGAGCCAGGAGGCAGGGGGCCCCAACACAGCAGCGGCACTCTGCACCCCCACATTTCCCAACCTCTGCACGCGCTGCTGCCCCCACATGCCACCCTGAAGGGACTCAAGCTGTCACACTGGGCGGGCGGGCACTGGGTGGTGGGCCCTCTTTGCGGGCCCTGCCACCCTTCCCGACTCTCAGGGGAGGTGTGATGGACTTGGCCTTTTACGCTGCGGGGACACAGCTCTGAAGAAGCAGGGCCTGGGACTTCCTCACTCTGTACCAACCAAGGCACCCGGTGTGAGGCCAGAGTTCAAGCAGGCGTCTGGCAAACACATGCCGGACAGTTTCATGTCCCACGTGAACAAACATCAGTGAGGGTCCGACGTGCCGGCTGCAGGTCCCTGAGGTCACCCAACATGTCCCGATGTTGTCCTAGGGTTTTACTGAGGCTCCTTCCTTTCCTGTCCCACCAGGCAGCACAGAGGCTGACGCAGACGACGTGCACAACTCCAGGTCACACACTCGGTAAATATCCAGGGAAGGAAGCAGAGGCAAAGGCGACACCATCATCACGCCCCTTCCACCAAACGGCCCCGGCCGGCAGCTCCACGTGCGGGAGACAGAAGCTCCGGGTGGCCTCCCAAATCCGCTCCCTTCCTTCTCTGGATAAATCCGGCATCTCCTCCCTGGCAGCTGCTGCGCCCACACCCACATTTCCGATAACAGGCCGCGGTTATTGTTAGCTTTTCAGTTTTAATACAGACATGAAAGGGAATCGGTGATAGTGATACCGTGGGGCAGTCTACGTCCCAAAGGGCAGTTGTGGGGAAATTTCTCATTCAGATTTTTTACAATTTAAAATGAAACCTGGAGATTACTTTTTCAGTGGCAAATCCTGAAACTCCGATCTGTCAGTAATGCAATTCCTGAGGCTGAGCTGTGAAGGGACTTAGTAGAGTAGACTTCTTGACATTAATATAGCAACATGTCAAATAAAGCTTGGTCTGAACGAGCCACGCTTCCCTTTAATGTACTGAGAGCCCTTCAGAGAGTCTCAGGTGGGGCTCCCGTGGGCTGGTGATTTTCAGCCCGGGACTTCACACCACTGATGGAGTTCATTACCACGGACCCGGGGAGAGAGGCATACATTGTGTACACAGAAGAGAAGGTGGCTGCCGGGAGAACCTGGACTTTCTTACAGCCCCGCCGTGGACATGGGCCCCCTCAGCTTCACCTGTCATTGGCCTGAGCCATCACCTAGCTGCCAGAGGACATCATTAGCCAGTGGGGGCCACCCAGCCCACCCCAGCCCAGCCCACAGAGGGTGAACCACAGCTGTGCCCCTCCGGGCCCCCATCTCTGTGATTTTTATTGTTTCACTTTATCCATTTTCAATCCAGTTGCTGAGCTGTAAGCTTGTCAACCGAGTTTGGTTTTCCAGGTTCAATGAATGGCCCAGGGTTCCAGGATCCCTGAGTGGGTCTGGGGACCCAGGAAACCCAATATTAAGCAAATTCTTTACACTCTTTCTGCCGGGGGTGGGGGGGGAAGGTCTTAGGTTCCTGCCAGCCTCACACAGCAGTCCCTGGACACAGGCCCTGGAAGGCAGACCTGGGCCCCCGGAGACCAGTGCGGCTCACTCTCAGCGCTCACCCTCAGAAACTGCCCTGCTTGGCCAATAGGCTGCTGACCAGGTGGCCCACACACCCCAGGGGATCAGGCAGCCCTATATCCGCAAGACCCCCACCAGCCAGCCAGTCTGTGCACGCCAGGGTCTGAGCTAAATCCTGGCACCTTATACTTGTGGGACAAGAGGGGACAGGCACTAAGGGTCACCAGGCCTGGGTCGAGGCTGCTCACAGCTGAAAAAGCAGCTCTGCTTCCTCACAGAAGCCTTCCCTTTAGCCCTCTCCTGGGCAGCAGAGCTCAGCCAGAAAAGCCTAAATCCCGCTCATGGTGGCTGGACAATCTCCACCAGCATCTCAGGACAGCAGCAGGGGCTCAGGGGCACACGACACTCAGAGGGGATGTTACAAATGCCCAGAGGTGAGGGGGAGTCTGGCTACAAAGCACGTGGCCAGACTCGCTGAGCTGGAACAATCAGGCAAGTTCATCTCCAGCAGACAGGATGACAGTTATCCCTGTGAAGATGCACCAAGGAACGAAAACGGTGACCGAGGAAAAGTGGTTGGCCTGCCATCTGCAGAGTGCACGCTTTGGACCCACCATGCCGATGACAAAAGTCCAGAAAGCACAGCCCGTGCCTGTGGCATTTACCATCATCCCTCCACAGCCCCCAGCCTGGCAGGAAATGTGCAACCCAGGGTTGTTGGCAGGACAGATGAGTGACCAGCCCTCACCCCCTGTCATGTGCTCCCTGTGTGCACCCCACGATTAGCCTGTCAACTCCTCACACTGCCCCCAGGAGGACAGCTGTGATCATTATCGCTCTTTGAAGAGATGAGGAAACTGAGGCACCAAGATGTTAAGAAACCTACCCACGATCTCATGTATCGAGAGTTGGCAGAGCTAGCTGATAAAAATACAAGAAGCCAGATTATATAGGAATTTCAGACAAATGATAAACCTTTTATAGAATAAGGATGCCCCAAATACTGCATGTGATATACTTATACTGTAATATTATTTGTCATTTATCTGATATTCTGATTTCATTAGGTCTCCTGTCTATTATTTTGTGATCCTACAGGCAACAAGAGCCTTGAACTCAGGTCCAGATCCAGAGTGTAAGGCTCTGAGCTCCGCTCTCTCTGGGGGAGTCAGGGCTACAAGGGAGTCAGCAGTGTACCTGGACCTCCGCTCTGGGGGACCCCAGGGGAGGAAATGGAGGGTCCACAGGGAGATGAAGATGTGCCCCTCAGCTGTGGCCGAGTCTCCTCTGCCATCCCTACCAAGATAAAGGGATAGGAGGGCAGGGAGGGCACCAGGTGGGTGGGTCCAGTCCATGGGGTGTGGGACTGCAACTGGGCCCCCCCAAAGCAGGAAGAATTGACCTGGGCGGAGACACCTCTAGGTTCAGCTCTCCAGGCCAGCCCCCTGCAGGGGAGTTGGACTATCATCTGCCTGCTGGGCTTTGTGTCCGGAAAGCACTCCTTGTGTGCATGAAGGTGAGCAGACGTGCTGGGAGAGTGTGCGGGCTGCTCTTTCACCAGATGACAACATTTCTGGGGGACAGGGTGCTGGCTGAGCAGGACACCCAGAGCCCCGTACTCCCACAGCACTGAAGACTCCAGGTAGAAATGAAGAATTGAAGCATTGCTCGAACCTGCTAGTGGCTCCCAAGACCAAATAGTAACCCCTTCCAGACTCCCTCCCCACTGGTCCCCTTGTCTGTAAACCTGTCTATTTGATCATCTGCTCACTTTCACACCAGGCTGACGGTGCTCCTCTGTATTGGAAAACCAGGCCCTTTAATAGCTGTGCTGATTAAAAAGAAAAAAAAAATGACTTCCGTTTCCCCAGCTCTCTGGGAATGAAATTAGTCCAATTACATTTTCCTCTCCCGTTAAATCCTCAGCCTCCACTATCTGCAGATCAGCTGAGCTGCAGAGTGGTTAAAAATGTCCAATTAATCAAGGGACTATAAGAGTCACCAGAACATTCTAGAGTTCCTGATTGCCTTTGACCAGGGTAATTAAAAAAAAAAAAAAGGAGGTTTAAAAACTTGACCACCCCTGAAACATTCTGACCCCGAGGCAAGGTTAAGGAGGCTGCAGCCAGGAGTCTAGAGCAGCTGTCAGTGAAAGCCCTTTGGGACCATTCTGGTGCTTCTCCAACCCAGCTCAGCACAACCTGCGTGCAGGCCTGCATTGTTTCTAGACATGGCCCCCTTGCAGGGCATGTTGAGGGGGTGGTGAATATGAGCAGATCGGCCTAGGGTCCCAGGATACTGGGCAGGAGCTGACAGCCAGCCAGGTACTTAGCCAGTGCCTCTGCATTAAAGTTAAATGTAGAGTTTACTTTCTCTTCAATCCCAGTTCAAAGCCAACATCTTCCAGACCATCTTTCCAGATGGCCCCAGAATACCCTTGACCACCAACCACAACCACTACCTCTTCAGGAACCAAAAGCATCTTAAATCTCCAGATGTGCAAACGTAACTCATCATAGGTACATTAAATTCTTCCAGAACTTGCTTTAATTTTCTCTAGATCTAAAGGCTGCATCTCCCTCACCTATCCCGCCCCGCAGTCTTGGTTAGAAGACATTATATAATGTCTTCTGTCCCTGGATGGAGAGGCTTCGGGGGGGGGGGGCAGGGCCTTTAATTCTCTCGTAGCCACTGGTATTTGATTCACTAAGTCCCCCCCATGCCCAGAGCTATGCCTGCCACGTTGCAGGTGCACAGTACGGCTGCTCAGGCCTGCACTCAGCCTTTCATTTATTCAGCCTGAGCTCACAGAGCACCCCCTGGAGGCTGGAGGCTGACCTCGCCACAGGAGACAACACACAACACAGTCTGCCCCCGGGGAGCCAAGGACAGCTTTCTAGAGGATTTAGCCCAGTCTAGGGAGAGGGCAGGTGACAGGGCAACCTGACCTCTAAGGCATAATGGCATGCAAGAAAAAGACCCCCATGGAGATCTGAAATCCATCCATTGTGAAAAGAGGAAAGGATGGTGGGTTTTGCTCATGAGGGTGGGCAACGTGCAGAAGCCGGCAGGAGCTTCACAGGAAGGACCTAAGACCCTGAACACAGCCCCAAGCCACAGAGGGGAAAAGAGAAGCCCAGGGTTGTTGCAGACTTGCCTAGGCTCACGGTGTCCGTCAGTGGCAGGTATAGATCCAGAATCAGTGCAGACTCAGCCCCATGTCCCTCAGCAATTTCTGAACCTCACTTTTCCCCCAAGGGAGCTGGCTGTCAGGGGGACCTGTGGATGTAATGGCTCTGAGGTCTCAGCCCAGGGAGGAGAAGCTAACTTAGACATGCACAAGAGCACTTCCTGGCAGGGGGCAGGTGGCCAAGGGAGGAGGGGGAGGAGGCAGGGGCAGCTATGAGCCACATGCACGGTGACTCAGCTTCTAAGCTCCTGCCGCTCAGAGCCCCACTCATGATCCTTGCTTTGTGGGAGTAACCAGCAAAATCCTTTCTGTAAAGAAGGTCGAATCACATCTGCCCACCAAGCTCAGAAATCCTACCAGCCAGAGGTCTAGCTCAGGCTGCTGGGTTCTCCCAGAGCAGAGGCAGCACCAGAGGCGAGTTGCTGGGAGCTGTGGCCTCCTGCTGCAAAGAAAATTATTCTCCCCTCCACCATGCCTCACTCATAATCCACATGAAATTCCACAATGAAATCCAGGGCAGAAGCGAGGCAGACGCAAAATATCCAAGGGAAGTCAGCCAACCTTGGACCAACTTCATGGCTGGTCCCATTACAGACTCTGGCTCTGCCCCTGATCCCTCATCCCAGCAGGGCTTTGTGAGCATTTGTAAGCCCTCGGTCCAGTACCAAGAGGAATCAGAGACATCTGTCCACCCTGGCTTTAAGAAGAAATGGCCCGTGCATGTGTGCAACATAAAAGATGTTCACGGTAACATTTGCGATTCCTGCAGAGCTCCCACCCCCTGCCCCCAGCACCTGTGGAGTATGACACTGACCCTGAGGACCCGAGGGCCCTGACCCACAGCTGTGTCCAGCACAGGCGTTAAGAGGCACATCTGTTAGCCCAGGTCCTTCGACATCAATCTCCCAAACCTGCCTGCCTGAAGATCCCTCACGCATGGTGAGAAGATCCCTCCCGGCTGGGATGCAGGCAGGATGCCTGCCCCACCCCATCTCTGAGCTGTTCAGGCTCCTCAGCTCTCGGGCTGTTGCCAGGCACACTCAGAGCCCTGCTCTGTGAGTCCTCCAGCCTCTATGTGAGCGCTCCCACTGGGCTCCTCTGTTCTCCAGCTGCACTTTGTTCAGAATGCTCCCTCCTGCTCTATTCTCCTTCCTCCTGAGTGCTCCATCCCTTCTCTCTGAGTGCTCCCTCCCTTCCCTCTGAGTGCTGCCTCCCTGCCCTCTGAGTGCT
>NW_003852462.1:3270953-3283911 GCF_000181295.1 Otolemur garnettii
CCTCCCTGCCCTCTGAGTGCTGCCTCCCTGCCCTCTGAGTGCTCCCACCCTGCCCTCTGAGTGCTGCCTCCCTGTCCTCTCTGTTCACCAGGCAATCTATAGCCCACACCCAGTGGCCAGTGAGGAGGAGCCAACAGCACTGGCTGCAGAGGCATCAGATGTCCTCTTTACAGAGAAGTGGCCTGGGCCTCCAGCCCTGGGGCTTGTGTCTAGACTGGCAAGACAAAGGCCTTTGAAGGCTTCTCAGGAACCCCTTCTCCGTGGCCTTGGAAGACACCACCCCAGATGGCTGCCTCCAGGGTTCAGAGGCCCCACATGACCACCGTAGTAGAACCTCACTTGAAATCATGTGCAGTAGCCGCAGGATGAGAGCCTCCAGGAAAAGTCTCAATGTAAAATGCATAATCTGTCACAGTGCCAGTGTGAGCAGAAGAATGCCCCCCAAAAAAGGTCTATGTCCTCATCCCTGTGGGGGGATGTCACCTGACATAGCAAAGGGACGCTCAGGTTGCAGATGAAATCAAGGCCACTGTCAGTTGACCCTAACACAGGGACACTGTCCTGGGTCATCCTACAGGTGCAGTGTAAGCACAGGAATTCTTAAACAGGGAAGGGGGCAGCAGGAGGGAGTCAGAGCCAGGTGATGGGGGAAGAGCACAACCCACATCTGTTGTGAAGATGGAGGAGTGCCGTGGCCAGGGAGGTGGGCTGGACGCAGACTGCTCCCATCCCCTCCATCAGGAGCACAACCCTTCTTCACTTTCAGTGAGACCCTCTGAGCCCCATGCTGGACTTCTGATCCCCAGAACTGCAAGACCACAAATTTGTGTTGGTTTAAGCCACTAGGTCTGAGGTCATTTGTTGTAACAGCAACAGAAACCCCCGCAGTGCCCAGCACCACGTCGCTCAGGAGGAGAACCTGTCTGGTGTGGAAGACACGTCATATAGGCACAGGCACCTCTGGACAGAGGCAGCCTCCACACCAACCAAGGATGCTGAGTCACCTGTCAGCTCATTAGGAGTCTGACACATCCACATTCTAAGCCAGTCCAGCCACCTCCTGGTACATGATCCTGGACAGTTCTCTGCTCCTCTCTGAGGCTCAGTTTCTGTCAACTGAGAACCTGGTGGCACACAGATTCTGGAAAGAGACTAAACGTGGGTATGTGTATGATGCTTAATGTCACATGTCAACTTGGCTGGGCTAGGGGATGCCCACATATTTGGTCGTACATTCTTCTGGGTGTTTCTGGAAGGGTGTTTTTGGATAAAACTAACCCTAGAACAGGCAGGAAGGACAACAGGTGGCTGCCCTTCCTGGAGGGCAGGGGCCTCATCCAACCAGGCAAAGACCTCAATAAAACAAGGCATCTACCCCACACCTGAGGGCAGGAGGCTCCTCCTGCCTGACTGCCCTTGCCTGAGCCATCAGCACCTTCCTGCCTTTGGACTTGAAGTGAAACGTCATCTCCCTGGTTCCCAGAGCTGCAGCATTCACGCTGAAGCAACAGCATCAGATCTCAGGGGCTCCAGCTTGCCACACGCAGATCTGGGGACTTCTCAGCCTCCACGGTCATGTGAGCTGACTTTACAGTAAGTCTTTCCCTCTATTTATACATGCATCCTGTTGGTTCTAGTTTCTGGAAAGCCTTGACTAATGCAGTGTGCAATGTGTCAAACCCCCGCCTCGGTGCCAGGCCCACAGACTTGCTCAGTCAATGGTTCAGGGAATGTTGGGGGCTGAATCTCAGTCATGCCTGAGATTCTGTGTTATACTCATCCCACAGGAAAATCCCAAGGCCGCCAGCCCTGCAGGATACTGGCACATTGTCCAGCTACTGCCCAGATGACACTGTCCCTCGTCCCTCACCAGTAAGAGAAAAAGTAACATGATCTAGAGCTCTGGACACCCTGGGCTAAAGGCTCAGGCACCCAACTGCGCACTCACCACGGCCAACCCTCTGGCCTTTCAACTTGCCTCTGGCTTTGATTTCCCACCTTTGGGTTTCACACCACTATCTCCCTCTAGACTCTTGGGGAAGCTGTGCTGATTCAGTTCCTGCCGGACAAGGTCCCGAGGTTTTGCTCCTGATGTTTCCCTGCCCTGACCCTGCACAGGGCCATGCAGGGCACAGCCTCCCTGCCTTGCTAACCTCTGCCCAGAAGCTTGCTTTCTTCCCATCCTCCCCAGAAGCCTCTCAAATTTCTGCTTTTGACAGCATTTCACAGTTGCCAGGCCACTAAGTAAGGGAATAATTAAAAGTGAAAAAAAGAAGAGGTGGAGGAGGAGGAAGAAGAAGAAAGCAGGAAACAGAAAAGCAAACAGAACCAGTGCAGTTGCTCCGCACGGCCCTGGAGGGCTGGGGGCCGTTCCGTAGATGGGCACGGACATACAGAAAAAATGGTGTGAGCACAACCCCCACTGCCTGGCGGGTACTCAGAGGGGGCCCCCTCATTCTGCTTCCTTCCATGCAGGGAGGTAACCCAGAGAAGGGGAGAGGACAGCTCGGCATTCAGCTCCAAGCAGACTGTACCCTCAAGGAGGCTGCAAACTGTCCCCACACTCAGCTGGCACTCCCAGGCATCCTGTTTCTTGGCACTTTGCAAGGCTACCTGCCCCAGAAGGCCTGCTCGGGCCGCTCCCACGCACACCACAGGCCGGGCACGTGCCTGCTCCCAGCCCGGGGCTGACTCTGGTACATCCAGACGTGTTTTGCTTGGCTTCACTGCAGCCAGCCGTCAACTGTGTTGGGTTCAGACAAGCACCACATGTTTCTCATTCCTCTGAAATCAGTGGGTCCCCAGGGCACATTTGTCCTGTGCTGATATCACACATTAAAAATTCACCACGCCAGCTGCCTATGTCCAAACCTTTGACTCGGCTCTGATTTCAGCCCCAGAGAGCAACTCACCAGAATCTCCCACAGGCCCTTTACCCAGATTCCCCAGTTTCTTATGTTCTGTCTGGTGTATTTTGTCACCCCCTCCCCCACCGCATCTTTCTAAAAACATTCTCTTGCAGAGCAACAGCCCAATTACCAAAATTGGGAAAACTAACATGGGTAGAAATGCTGCGATCTGACCCCCAGCACACAATCAACTTCGCCCCTTGAACTAATGCCAGGCCAGCACCGGCCATCCCCGTATCTCAAGGCTCCTTCAATCTGATGCAATTCCTTAAATTTCTTTCTTTTTCTCGACATGGATGATTTGGACGTGTTAAGGCTGCTTACTCTTTGGAGCACACCCCCTGTGTGCTGGTCTTCATCTTCTCCCGGCCTCTCTCTCTCTCTCTCTCTCTCTCTCTCTCTCTGCCCTCGTGACTTTGGCCCATGCTGGGCAGAGCTTTGATTTCTTTCCCGGCTAAGGTTGTGTCTGCCCGTTCTCTCCACTCTGAAATTACTCTTCTCGCTCTCACAAATGCATGGGCAGATACTGTGAATTCATATAAACATCCTGTTCACTGGGCACGGTGGCTCACACCTGTAACCCCAACTACTTGGGGGGATGGGGCAAGAGAATCACTTGAACTCAAGAGTTTAAAGTTGCTGTGAGCTATGACACCACAGGGCTCTACCAAGGGCAACAAAGTGAGACTCTGTCTCAAAAGATAAAAAAAAAATAAACATCCTGTTCATTACCAAACTTTCACCCGCTGGATTCAGGGCCCAGCAGTGACTCCCAGAGCTTTGTACCCCATGGAAATCCCACTTTTCTTCTCCACAATTTGGGATTCTAATGTCAGGAGAGTGTTTCCTTTTCAACAGTTTGTTTATTCATTCAAGTATTTATATCGTTCTGGACCCATTGGTCCCATTTCAGCCATTGGGCTATAACCCGTTATGGTTGTTACTTACTGTGGTGCTCATGCTGACCTAGCTGTGGCCACTGACAGCCCCCCACAGCCTGGTCTCCAGGTCCTTGTCAGCCTCTGACTGCCCATCATGCTTTGAACACTTCTCAGATTCCTGATGCGACAAGACGCTCTCATTCTACCTGTGCTCCCATCATCCCACAGGCTACACGGGACGGGAGCTGACCCCAAGACAGCAACCCTCAGGGGGACCCGGCCCCACAGCAAGCTCCTGGCAGGGAGAGAGGTGGCTGTGGGGTCAACTCTCTGGAGCTCTTTCTCGGTTCAACTGAGGCTAAAGCAGGGCCAGCTCCACAGCACCCTAGGCCCTGCCAGCACTGACATTTGAGAGAAGCTGGTTCATCCATTCAAACAGCCCTTGAAGGGTCTGTAGCTCTTGGAGAATGTCAGGGCTCTTGTTGGGCCCAGGGAAGTCCATGCCCCTGTTTGCAGCTCCTTGGGGCTGTCGTCAGAAAGGGCTTGAGATGCCCTATCATCTTTTAGAAATAGGGTGGCAGAGGCCAGGAGGAGCAGACGAGGGAGCAGTGTTTGCGCTCCACTCCCTCTCATCTCCAGGATGAAGGAGAAGGTCCAGCCTCGGGGATCTCGGCCATGGGAGGGGGACACCAAGAAGCCACATGAGTTGCCCTTTCTTCCAATTCTCTGATGCCCATCTACAGGTGAAGGTCTAGGGCAAATCCCAGGCCATGCTGATTGGGAAAGGATTTGCTATGTAACGTAATATTATGGCTGTAAATCTCCCCAGTAGCACAACCCATAAAGCTTGGTCTTTATTACCCACTTACTGCACAGACCCTGACTGTTCCTTCATTACTACACAATTATCCCACAATTACTGTTACACCGTTAAGTAAATACTAGCCGGAAGCAGCAATTTCAGGGCTTATCGATATATAAACAAACACCCAAGAAAGGCCCTGGAGCTCAAGGATGGGACAGGACAAGGTGCAGGTGGTTGGAGCCTGGGACTTGGAATCTAAGACTCACCAGGCCTGTCTGCTGTGCAGGTGGACCCCGGGGGCCAGGCCTCCACACCCAACAGGGTGCACAAGCTGTGGGTGGCAGGAAGACAGAGTGCCAGGAAAGCAGGTAGCATGGGGCTCCCGTGCACAGTGGCTGCTGGGGGATTTGGGTGAGGGCTGGGGCTGGTGCAGCACTGGCACGCAGGGGTCCCCTCCTTACATGCTGCTGGGGCTTTTCTTGTGAGCAGGGGAGCTTGCAGGTAAAACTCAGAGAAACAAGCAAAGTCTCGCAGTGTTTTGGTATATTTTTTTAAGTAAGGATGGTCATAGCGTGTTTATTTATAACAGCCCCCAGACCGGAAGCAGCCCTGCAGTCCAGCAGCAGGAGGGTGGATTTACAACTGTAGGACGTTCATGAAGTGGACTCCCCACCAGGAGCCAGGAAACTGCTGACACACCACGTCCCACCCCACGGCACAGCACAGCACGGAGAAATCTCAAAAACCTGCCGATATCCCAGAGAAGCAGGGAGCAACAGAGCTCCCCATTGGAGCTGGAAGCTTCCAGGTATAGGATGTTCTGGAAGAGGTGAAATGAATCTCAGATTTCAAAAATTCAGACCACTGCTTCCCTGGTGGGGACTGAGGAGAAAAAGGCAGGGGGAGCTTTCCGGGCAGTTGCGATGTTCTGTGTCTTGGTAGGAGTTTCGGTTACACGTGGGTGCATTCATGAATTCATGAGACTCGTTAGAGAGAAGTGCCTAGATTTGAGTTTCCAGAAAGAAGCCGCGAGGGGGTGACAGGACTGAGACCACATGGTCATGTCTTCAGAAAATGTCCCACTTGGGCCAGTTCATGAGTGGTCACCATAGGACAGCCTCCTGAAGGGTACGGCCAGTCATGCTACAAAAAAGTCACTATTCCAACCTCCTCTATGCCCACCCTGGGCCAGGATTTGGTGCTACAGACGGGAGAGGGGATCCTGGAGATCTCAGGGCTGCTCCGGCTGAGTGCCGGCTGGAATTTGAGCTTTGGGAGCAGGGCTCTGAGACGACTCAACGCCAGAGCCCAGGCAGGAAGACCGCATTCCTGCGCTCCACACTACGGCACTTCCTCTTTTTGAAGCTTTTCCATATCTCCTTCCTCACTCTGTTCCCCCAGGACGGCACCACCCGGCAGTTGGGACAAAGGGCTTCGTTTCCTTGACAGTATCAACGTGCAGAAGAGCTACACGAGCACAGCCGGGGTGGACAGCAAATTAGTGGCATGCTGAGATACAACCCAAGCTCTGGCTCCTTCCATGCCTCTTAAAAAGTAAAAGATAAATTCAAAAGCAAGCAAGATGTCCTCCTCATCTACGGGAGGCAGCAGAGCAGACATCCACCTCCTCATCCCCAGAACCCACACGCGTGTCAGGTCTCAAGCCAAGGGAACTAGTCAACTTTGAGTAGAGATTACCCTGGATCATCTGAGCGGGTGCAGTGTAATCCCAGGGCCCGAAAGGTATAAGAGGAGGGCAGTAGGGTCACAGCCGGAGAAATGGTGAAATAGCAGGTTAGAAAGACTTGCTTGGCATCCACGGCTGGATGGAGGGCATCCAGCTGAGTGGAGGGCAGAGCTTTGCAGACGGGGTGGGGCTCTGCAGGTGGAGGGTGGGGCCCCAGCCAAGATGCTCAGTGGCCACTAGAAGCTGAAGTCCCCAAGCTCTTGGAGACTCCAGAAGGAACATAGCCCTTCCCACAGCTCAGCTGAGCCCAATGGGACCCATTTTGAACTTCTAATCTTTAGAATTACGAAGTAGCACATACGTGCTGGTATGAAGGTGTGGTGTTTGTTACAGCAGCAATCGGAAGAGTTAACGCCGCACAGCCTCTGAAACCTCCTACGACAGGGTGAAGGAGGCTTGGGCTCAGCTGCCTCTGCCCCTTTTCCAAGGGATGCTCTGGGCCCACGCAGCCAAAGGCCCTGGCATCCCAGGCTGACTCCAGGGAGTCCCAGCCCATCCCCTCAGACTCCACTTCCTAACAAGGCTGGGGGAGTCGCTCCTCTAGCCCCCGCCTCAGGGCTGCCTCCTCTCTGACCCCATGTTCCTGCAGAGAGTTGGGAACTGGGCACCCAGTGGCGTCTGTTTGCAATTAATGAAATGATTACCAAGCACAGATTGCAGGAATGGCAGTATTGCTTCTTATAATAACATCTTCTGACAGGCTACTTTGCAACGCATCTGTTTGTGCCCACTGTTTAAATTGAACATACGCTTTTTAAAAATTCTATTTGCATTATCTTATCGAGCAATCATTCCCTGGAACATCATAAAACAAACATTAATTAGGACTCCAATTGGTGCAATCTCCTCCAAAGCTCTCAACCATACTACAGGCCATTCCATCCTTGGGACTCTCATTTTAAGAAAGTCAGTAACAATCGGCCAGTATCTCCAGCGCGGAACTCGAATGCTCTCTGGAGCCTTTGGCAGAGAAGGGACACAGAGTATGGGGACCCGGGGTGACAGGGAACAGCCCAAGATACAGACCAGGCCTGCCAATGGTGAGGAAGACGTGCACTTTAGCTGGGACACGGGGCCATGTGACCACACACACATTTACAACACACCTTCCCTGCCCACCCACACAGACCACTGTCCCACTCCAGAAGTCCCAGCCCTTGCCCCTTGACCGAGAGACATTGGAAGAAGCACAGGTTTGAGAGTCAGATAGCTGGGGTCTTCTCTGACCATCTGTCTCTTCATCTGTAAGAACAGTCAGGATATCCATGGAGTGACCAGCTCAGCCTGGCTTGCTTTCTTGTCAGCCAGTTCTCCCAGCCCCCACTAAATAATAGCACAAAGCTGGGAGCTGGAGCCACCCTGTGACTTCTCTGGGGTCCCCAGCACATCAGAGTTGCTTGTTTAATCCCAGTGATGAATTCAGGCAAACTCAATGGGGCGTCTCCAGAATGTGCTGCAGGCACTTCTGTGACATTCTGGTTTGTGGTGACTTTCTGTCGTGTGTGAAGCACGAGCACCAGGGAAGGCAGGGAGGAGATGCCTGATCCTCACCTGCCACAGGGTCAGACAGCACAGCCCGGGGGCAGCCAGGCCAGAGAGAAGACCCTGACAACCCCAGACGGGAATCCAGGCCAGGCAGCCCCTTTCCCTGAAGATGATATGGCTTGCAGGGCCAAAGTCAGACCTCGGAGGCAGCTTCAGTCCAGCCCTGACATTCAAACCCGCTGCTTCAGACAACCCCGGCCATACACACTGCACCCTGCTCTGACCCACGCAGCCCAGTGAGACCAAGTTCTTTATAATGTGTGTCTGTGTTCAGAGGGTTCCTGGTTGTCCCATGGGTGATGCATTTAGAACAGGAGGGGGCTGCTCTCTGCTGTTTCCCTCCTCTCCTTCCCTGAGGCCTAGAATCAGAGTTACCTACAAGTTATCCTCCCTCCCTCAGAGGCACCTGCAAATCTGAGCTATGCTGACCAACTGTGCTGGTTTTTATGGGGCTGAAGGATTTCCTGGCATGTGGGAATTCCACTGCCCAATCTAAATAACTCCAGCAAACCAGCACGGCTGGTCACCGGCTTTAGGGACCAACTTCAAATGCAGCTTCAAGAAAACATAACCAAGGGGCCTCGATCCTTCACTAAATGTGAGTTGAGTGAGGGCTGGTTCCCTTGCTATTTCAGGGAGCAGATGCATTCTGATAACTCTCGTTTGCTTGCAGGCCAACTGGAGGATCGAGCGAGCTCCCAGGGCAGAGGGGCTGAGCTCCACCTAAAGGACAGCTGGGAAGATCCCTTAGGGAAGCAGGATCATCCTGGAAACCAGCAGGGCCGTCAACCCAGAGAAGCTGCTGGTTCCCCACCTTAAAGAAGAGAATCTCAGTCTGTGATGAGCTCTGAGGCGTAAGCTGGGAGAAAAACAAGTCTTAAACCTTCTCCTGCTAAGTAAAACATTTCATCTTATTTTTCTAAATCATCACTGTCCATTTCTCCCAAGTTTACCCAAAAAATAATGATAATAATAACACAATCTTTTTACCAATGTCTTTCCCCAATGGCAGGAAAATGACAAGCAGCCCATGTTGTGTCTCCACCACTCCACAGCACACCACGCCTCAGTGGCTGAGTTATTTTCATTATATTATATTTTAAAAGAGAGAAGCTGTCACCAGAGGGGTAATTGTCCTTGGACGTAATCCTGTCTCGAACAGAGCTGAACTGCCCTCACTTCATTAAGTGCAAAGCTTCTACCTGAGAAAATCAATCGCAGCCTAAATCATAAAGACAAAAATCAATCCCTGCTATGCATCCCAGGCCGCTGTTTCCAGGAGCACATCGAGGGCTGTGGGGCTGACCTCAGAGGGGCTCAGCCCTGTGACCCTCAGGGTGCTGGGATGTTCTGGGGGCAGAGGGCCAAGACAAGAGCTTTTGATCATTGAATCGTCAGAAGCCACCCAAGAGAAGGGGAACCATTTGGTGCCCTGCAAGTGGAATGTGAAAGGATCAAAGCACTGTCTATTTATTCCGGCATTTATTAAGTAGCTACTACAGCCTAACCCTGGGGAAGGCCCAGGAATTCAGAATTAAAAACCCAGTATCTGTTCTCTACTTCTCTGGAGGGTCTTGATGTGGTGAGGAAAACAAGCAGCTGGCCACTTGCCGGGAATGGGGCTGGGAGACCCAAAGGGCCACATGGATGGGAGTGGAGGAAAGGGGCAATTTGAGTTGGGTCTCGAAGGATGAATAGGAGGTTGCCTGGAAAAACTTCCTAATAGTGTCAGGAATGTGACAAAGAGAAAGGGCTAAATCCCCCCTTTCTATGACGTCTGGAAAGTTTGGGTTCCCAGCACACTATGGCCAAAACCCAGTTGCCACTTCTAGGCCGTTCTTCCAGTCCTAATCTGCTCTGCTACCTCAGGGGGGGTAGGTAGGTCAAATCAGATAGAAGTGAGAGTCCTCTTAAGGTCTCTCGCTTCAGCCGAGCACCTGGCTCCTGCCTCTTCTCTTCTGGGGATGATTTGGCAAACCTAACATGCCTCAGAGGGTCCAACCTCGCCAGCTGCTCACTCTCCCCCACTTCTCTCATTCCCTAACCTGAGTTGTCAGGAATTTCCTCCTTTGCTCAACCCTCATGTGGGCAGCGTTCCCTAAGTGTCAGATGCTTTGCCAGGCGTGGAGGATACAGACCCTCAGGAGTGATGTGCAGGATCCCTGTCATTTGGCAGGTATGCAGGGAGGGAGGACACCTGGTCCACCTGGGAACGTCCAGGCAGGCTTTTCTCGGAGGTGACTCCCACCACCCACAGTAATTCCTGCATTGGAAATTGCCTGTAAAGCGTGGAGGTGCCAAGGCAGATCCAGGGCCACACCTGGCCCCTACACAGTGCACTGCACCATCTGATCCCATGACCGCCCTGAGGGACAATAGCAGCCAGGTGTTATGGATAAGGAAACCAGCTTACTGAAGCCAAGTCACCTTCACAGCCCTGACCACTGGGGGATGACAGACACCTCCAGGGAAGAAAGAGGAACAGGCAGCACAGGCAGGGACAATTGGTGGGGCCAACACTAGCTGAGCCTCAGCGACCTTGGCCAAGGACAAGCATACTCACTCCCAATCAGACAGGCTGCCCTCTGGCCACACCTGAAGCAAGAGCTGCTCAGCTGTCCCCTGGACACCTAGCCACACATTCCATAAGCATTCATCGGGTTCCTACGCCAAGCTGGGTCAGTCCCACTGCCCAGGCCCTGTGGGGAGACATACACCCCTACCCTGACAGGTCCAGCACTGGCCCCCCTAGGACTGTGAGGCTCAGCATGGGGTCCCCGGATCAGGACAGGGGTCGGCCCTTTTAGCCTTTCCTGATGTACATATACACTGCAGGGCCATTCTATATACCACGTTCACCTGTCAGGAAAATGTAACCCCTACCCAGCCCCAAGAGGACAGCAAGAGGGGGATGACCACCAAGAGGGGGATGACCACCAGGAGGGTCAGAGGTCTTCCATGCTTTCCACACTGGGCTCAGGTCTTCATGTTTAATAGGAGTAGCCAATCCTGTCCCTCCCAGGGTCCCACTCTTACTATGCAAATGTTTAGCCTGGAAAGTGTTACCTAGCAGTAGAGACCATGGGTGGTGAGGACGGGAGTGAGAGGAAAGGAGGCCTAGCGGCCTAGAGACACTGGGACCTCCAGGCTTCTGAAGAAGGTGTAGTTGGGGTTAGGGTTGGGGTTGGGACTGGGGTTAGGGTTAGGGTTGGGTTTGGCCAGAGGGGACCAAGCTGGAGGGGACATGATTGGCAGCCCGCACATAGCTCCTAAGTGCTCTTAGAAACTGGGTCTCTGGGTCTCCCGGCTCTCAGCCTGCACCCTCCTGCCACAGGCCATCTGAGGAACTGAGCCCGTTCTTTGATGGCATAAACACTTGTCCCTGTTCTATCTTTCCCAGGAGACCATCAGCTCAGTGAGGGCAGGGCCAGTTCCATTCACGGCTGCACCTCAGGGCCCTCAGCAGCACTGTCAGATACTGTCCAACACACAAGTGGACACAATAGCTCGGCAGCCAGAGGTGTCATCACCACCCGGGCAAAGCACGAGCCCCGTCTATGGGCAGCTGCGGAGAAAGTGAGGGTGACCAGCAGGGTCACATGGGGCCACCACCTTGAACTTGGTTCTCTCGTTTGCTCTCCTGGCCAAATGGGAAAATAAAATGCCTGGCTCACTTGGCAGGAAAAGTCCTTATGGCTTGAATTGACTCCTGCTGCTCAGAGACACAAATAGGTAAGGATGAATAATGAGCGCTCAGTAGCTGGAGTCCATGGGAAGACTCCTCGTCAGGCCCCGGTGACCTTGCACCTCTCATCACAATCCAGATCCCTGACCCTCTGAGACCAACTCCAGGGGAACTTTATTCACATTCTGGGGTTAATTATCAGCAAAGAAGGGCAGAACCATGGGGGAGTGGTTCCAAGCCTGAGCCTCCTCCTGCTTCACAGGCTCTCCTGTGGCCTGGAGCCAGTGACCACGTGCTCCTGGGCACCCCCTTCCCTCTATTTAAGCTACGAGCCCCTGCCTCTCTCCCATCACTCATTTTTTTCTGGTATGAGGGACACTGGTTACAGCAACGTTCCAGAATGCTCCTTTCCTTTCCACACACTGCCTCATTCCAGGAGATGGGGAGTGACTCTGCTGAGGGGTGAGTTCAACTTTAGTTTCTTACTGCTGCTCTAACACATTACTATGAGCGCTGTGACTTAAGAGTACACAGATTTATTACCTTACCCTTGAGACCAGGAGTTTGAATGTGGGTTGGAAGCCAAGGGGCTCTCAGGGAGCGTGTCTTTGCCTTTTTCAGCTTCTGCAAGCTGCCCACATGCCTTGGCCTGTGGCCCCATCACTGTAACCTTGGAGTCTGTTGTCCCACCTCCTCTGACTCTGACCTTCCCAGGTGCCTCTTGTGAGGAGCCTTCTGAGTACTTTACCCACCCTGGTGCTCCAGGGTCATCTCCTCACTGCAAGACCCTCGACCCAGTCACACCTGCAGAGTCCCTTTTATAAGGTCACAAACCCACAGGCTCCAGGCATTAGGGTGTGGCCATGTGTGGGTATTATCAATCCTAGTGTGACCAGGCATTAGGGTGGCCATGCGTGGGTATTACTAAGCCTAGTGTGTCCAGGCATCAGGGTGTGGCCGTGCGTGGGTATTACTAAGCCTAGTGTGTCCAGGCATTAGGGTGTGGCCGTGCGTGGGTATTACTAAGCCTAGTGTGTCCAGGCATTAGGGTGTGGCCGTGCGTGGGTATTACTAAACCTAGTGTGTCCAGGCATTAGGGATGGCCGTGTGTGGGTATTACTAAGCCTAGTGTGTCCAGGCTTTAGGGTGTGGCCATGTGTGGGTATTACTAAACCTAGTGTGTCCAGGCATTAGGGGTGGCCGTGCGTGGGTAATTCTAAGCCTAGTGTGTCCAGGCATTAGGGTGGCCATGCGTGGGTATTACTAAGCCTAGTGTGTCCAGGCATTAGGGGTGGCCGTGCGTGGGTATTACTGAGCCTAGTGTGTCCAGGCATTAGGGTGTGGCCGTGCGTGGGTATTACTGAGCCTAGTGTGTCCAGGCATTAG
>NW_003852462.1:3284406-3291241 GCF_000181295.1 Otolemur garnettii
GTGGCCGTGCGTGGGTATTACTAAGCCTAGTGTGTCCAGGCATTAGGGTGGCCATGTGTGGGTATTACTAAACCTAGTGTGTCCAGGCATTAGGGTGTGGCCATGCGTGGGTATTACTAAGCCTAGTGTGTCCAGGCATTAGGGTGTGGCCATGTGTGGGTATTACTAAGCCTAGTGTGTCCAGGCATTAGGGGTGGCCGTGCGTGGGTATTACTAAACCTAGTGTGTCCAGGCATTAGGTTGTGGCCGTGTGTGGGTATTACTAAGCCTAGTGTGGAGTGAGGGTGTAGACAAGACACTCAACACTCCCCAGCGTACCAGGAAGTCAGACCCTCCCACTCCACATGTGGTGACCCCAGCATGTGACCAGGTGTCACCTCCAATGATGCCCTTTCACTTTTTATCAATTCAAATTATTTGGTCCATTTCCCAAATTGGGGCAGATGTGGGGAAGCACATGTCCTGCGTCCACACACTCAAATTTGACTGACGCCTATTACATTTCTGGGAGTATATGAGACAGACTCAGAATGGGATCCGGGACAGGGTGGTGATGCAGACTGAGGTTTCCAGGGTGGTCTCAGCAGGTGGCCTTGACATCAACTTCCCTGACCTTGTGAAAACCCAATCAGGCCCTCTGGCCAGAGCTCGAGGTGTGCCATGCTGGGCTCAGCCACATCTTGACCTCAGCGGGTCACTGCAGCTTACAGAGGCTTTAACTGCAGGCATGTGGCTATTTTTTAGCAAGTGTGGACCTTCTCCATCCCAGGCGGTATATAGCTTTTTTTAGCAGTACAGTGAAGGCTCGGCTTTGATAACAGAGTCTTTGGGTACACAGACTTGAAGGCATCAGGGAATGGAACCATTTTTTTTGCTGCTTTCAAGTGAGATTCTCAGTGGGACTGGCAGGCTAGGGAGGTGGGATTTAATACCACAAAAGCAGCCAGCTTCTGCAGTTGGGGTGGGGAGGGTCTAGCTTCATGTGGTCAGTGCCAGGCACAGACAGCAGGGTTGTGTTCAAGGCTCGGTGTTCCCTGCCTCCCTCCCCCCTCCCTGCCATCTTCCCTTCCTCCCATATTCCTTCATTCATCAATTTCTAATTGCCTTTGAGGCTAAGTGACAGAGATGTCAAGGTACTAAGCTCTGTCCCTGGGGTACTTAGGAGTCATTCCTACCAAATAGTCTCAGTTGACCTTGGTTTGTTAGTCACACGTATTATGATCATCGTGTGAACTAAAATACAATCTTAAGCCCTCCCCCCACCCAGTCAACTGAATGAACCCCTTCTTGACCAAGGGGACATCCTCAAAGAACCCTTAAAGCTGAGCTGCTGGTGACAGGGAGTAGGTCAGACACGCCTAGACGCACACTGTCCCTTCAGGAGTTATTCTCTGTAACAGTAAGATGAAAATGCCGTAATGAGCCTAGGGCCATGGAAGGAAAGCCCAAACACACCTGCAGGTTCACAATTGACTCAATATTTTTGATAACTCAGTCTGGGAGGATGTCTGGGGAAGGTCTGATGGCCTGACTTCCTTATCTTTCTTTGAGACAGAGTCTTACTCTGTTGCCCAGGCTACAGTGCCAGGCCCAGTCAATCTCAAACTCCTTGGCTCATGCCATCCTCCCTCCTTGGCATCCCAGAGTGGTAGGATTTCAGGTGTGAGCCATCAAGCCCAGCCAAATTTCCTTATATTTATTTTAAACATGCCAAGTTTTCAGACCAGTGGTTCTCAACCTGTGGGTCGCGACCCACAGGAACTATATTAAAGGGCCATGGCATTAAGAAGGTTGAGAACCACTGTTTTAGACAAAGCTTCATTTCTTTAATCAATTACAAATCAAAGACTCATTAAACCCACCTTTAACCTATAACCTATGCCCTGAGATGCCTTTTTAGGTCACACCAAGGTCAACCTGTCCATGCGATCCCTGTCTCCATGGATGCACAGAATTACCCAACCCAACTGAGGACACTTGCTCAAGGGTTCCTGGGCATGGCTCTCCAGGCCATGGTCACACATATTGGGCTCAGAATAAACTTATTTACATTGTTTTACAGAGTTTCAGTTCTTTTCCTTGACAATGGCTTTAGAGTTCTGAGGCCCCAGCTGTGACTTTGCCTATAGAAGGCAGGAGGATGGGCCAGAGTCCAGCTGAGACACTTGGAGCAGCCTCCCAGGATGCAGGCAGGCTGGAGGCCCACTTCAAGTCCAAGGGTAAGAAGACAGGACCATGGGGCTGCCCCTGCACCTTCCGAGGGACCAAGGAGGAAGGCAGTGATCTGAGAAAACATGCCGGGCAGATGTGACGGAGAAATGAGACTTTGAAGGTCTATCTGCTCATGAAGTGAGGGAAATGAAAAATGTGAACCTGGGTTGCACCAATATGAAAGAAAAGAGTTGTGTCCAGGTAACAGCTCCAAGGGGGCCCGAGAAGCTGTGATTGGAGGAGATGAATCTCAGAGGCTAAGTGACCTGACTGCCCCGAAGGAACGGGAGCCAGGACACACGTCAAACTGTGTGTGAGAGTGCCAGCAAGGGTGACCAGGGAGTCCCCCATCTGATGAGCTGCAGGGATCTAGCCAGCTCTCAGCATGGACGGCGGGCAGGTGGGCTTCCCGTGCACGCCCTCACTGTAAGTGTTGGTGCAGATGGTCTCAGCATCTAGGAGGGATCCAGAGAGGAGATGCTGTGGCAGGGAGGACCTGAGCATGCCTCTCTCCCAGTGCCTGGGTTCAAATCCAGGCTCTGTCCCCTAGTGCTGGGCAGCCTTGGGCAAGTCACTTAACTTCTCTGTGCCTCAATCTCTTCACCTGTAAAAATGGGGCTAATGATCTTCTCTGAACTGCAAGGTTAAGAATTAGACAAATTTGCATTTGGAAAGCATATAGGAAAGAGCCCAGCATGTAGTACAGGCCCTCCGAGGGTCCTTGAGTGGACATCAGAAAGATAGGCCTCTCAGGGTGCCCATGTACTGAGACCAGGCCTAGTGGGGTGAGATGCTGGTGCAGGATTTTCTAAATCAGGAAGGTGATGAGAAGATTTTTTTTTTAAGCTGCAGTTTTGGCAGGCTTAAGACTTATTGATTTCATATTTCTCACTACAGGAAAGAATCCAGAGGAATATGTTAGAAAAACAAGTGCCTGGTTTAGCAAACAAAGGGAGCCGGCAAGGAGGGCCCTGCGCGCTGGCAAACGCAGCCAGCCGTGCACTACAGGGACGTAGTTGAAGCTAAGAAGCAGTTCAACTGCTGGAAATTTCCCCAGCCACCTCAAGAGGTGAGGGAGATCACGGAGACAGACACATCAGCCCTGGGCTGTCCAGCACAGAGCCTGCAGCCTCCCGTGGCTGTTTCAGCTTACAAAGACATCAATTAAAATGAAACAAAATGTAAAATTCACACATTTAGTCACACCAGACACATTTCAAATGCTGGTGCTTAAAATATTGGGCGTCGCAGATGGGGACACCCCCACCATCGCAGAGGCCTCCATGCGGGAGCGCCGTTCTGGCGTGAGCTCTCCGCGCCCCACTCCTGTGGAAAGACACGGCCAAGAGGAACGAGCTTGACAATGAGACGGGAGTGGCGGGGGCAGGGGTTTGTGTCCGTGTCCTGCTCATGGCTGCATGGCCCAGCCCCAGGTCAGTACAGGCAGAGTAACAGCTCCCAAACATGTCTCTGTCCTCGTCCCCAGAACCTAGAAACCGTGACCTTCCATGGCAAAAGGGACTTTGCTGATGGGATCAAATTAAGGATTTGGAGACAAGGAGATTTTCTTTGATGATCTGGGTGGGCCCAATGTTTTCATTATGGCCCTTTTGAAAAGAGGGAGGTGGGAGGGTTGGAGAGGTGGCCATGGGAGCAGAGATAGGAGGGCGGGGGGTGCGGATGACCTCTAGGAGGTGGGGAAGTCGTGGAAATGGGCTCTCCCCGGAGAATCTCAGGAAGGAACCAACCCTGCCCACACTGTGACTTTAGCCCACTGCCAGCTGCCAGGACTGTTAGGTCACACCTCTGTGTCATTTTGAGCAGTTACATTTGGCTCCTTTGCTTCAGCAGCCACAGGGCACTCATGCGTACCCGTCACACGACACTGCCTAGTAAATACTTGCTGGGTGGACAAATAAATGAGTGATCAACAACAAGAAATATCGCAGAGGCCTCCAACACAGAGAAGCTGAAGAAATGAGCTATTTTACAAGCACCAGTGGAGGCCAGTCCTTGCTGGGCACCTGCAGAGGCCACCATGCAGCTGACTCAGCAGGGGAGGCAGGAGCCATCCCTGGAAGATGTGACTTTGGGCCCCAAGGACTCCATTTCAAGAGGCAGTGGGAAACGGAGGGAGAAGCCCCTTCCCAAAGACACTGCAGAGGCTTTGTCACGAGACAGAGCTGGCCCTCCGTCCAGCCCCCAAGGCACCAAGAGCACAAGATAAAGAGGCCCAACCAATACACAAAGAATTATGTTCTGGAAGAAAGAAGATGTTTTCAGCCTTGGAAACAGGGCCATCTCGGAGCTAATTTAGCTCGTGTGCTCTTCTGATCCACTCCACAAAGAAAAATCTGCCCTGCTCATTTGCAGTCCTGGTCAGCTCCCCAAAGGAGTGACCATTTGCTCTCACCCAGGTGAGAAGGACAGCCCGGAAGAGCAGCTCATGTTACCTAAGGAGGCAGCCACACCCCCGGCCGCAGTTAGCTGATTCACAGAGAACACAGATAACCGTGGAAGGACTCATCCTCCAGGGCCCACGTCAGCCTCCTCCTGCTGCCAAGGGCCTCCCTGTGCCATCCGCCGCTTCCCAGGTGGGCTCTGGCCTGGGTCAGTCTGCAAGGGAGCAGTCAGCTGTAGGGGTGGGGGACCCTATACAGGGGGCACAAAAAAATCATGCACATTTTAAGAAAAGAGAAAGCCAAGCTGTATTAAGATTATAACATTCAAACCGTACAGATAACAAAAGATAAATACAAGCCACCTCTTGTAATTGCAGGAGTCAAATGTGGCTTGAGTGTTACCAATGTAATCCATCTTTTTTCTTTCCTAAAATGTGTGTGTGTGTGTTTGGCGCCCTCTGTATCAGCATGTGCACACGGACATCCCCAAGACACCTACGAAGTAGCTTCTTAGTAACAAAGAGATGAGTTTATTTCCACCTTCCTGCCACCAAGATCTCTCTCCACTGTTCCAGACTTGGGTGGGAATAGTAGGCTGTCGGGGATGAGCACCTGCAAATCAGCGGCATCCACCTGGGCAAGGGGCTCACCTGGCATCTGCAGGAAGAGCAGGATGCTAGGACTGAGTATCTGTGTCCCCACAAAATCCACGTTGAAACCCTGAGCCCCAGTGCGAAGGTGTTTGGAGGTGAGGCCTCTGGGAGGCACTGGCAGTCCTCAATTTACAAACGAGATAGGTTCTGTAGGTTTGTTCTTAAGTTGAATTTGTGTGAAGGTTGGAACAGGTATATTGACCTGTTACCTGTAATAGCTTCCATTTGTAAGTGTGACTTGTATGTAAGTCAGATATATGTAACTTGGGGACTTAGGGTAACTAGGTCATCAGGGTGGGGCTCCCAGGATGGGATTAGTGCCCTTATAAAACCAGCCAGAAGTCTCGGCCTCTCTCTCTCCACCGCAGAGGACACAGCAGGAAGGCGGCCACTGCAATCCTGGAAACCTTGCCAATTACAGGATATGCCAGCACCTTGATCTTGGGCTTCCAGCCTCCAGAACTGTGAGAAATAAATTAATGTCTATTTTTTAAGCCATCTAGTCTGTGGTGATTTTGTTACAGCAGCCCCAACTAAGACCAAGAGTTAGGAATGGACAAGCCAGGGGGCCACGTCTGATACTGAAGCTGACTTAAACACACAGCTAAACTGTAACTGCACTCAGGTGGGATCCCAGGGAAGAGGGTTTGCTCACTGCACCACTGTCAGGACACCCAGTCATGTCACTTGTTGGCCAAGTCATTTCTGCAAACAGAGACCCCCATTCTCCACAGTCTCTGGTATGCACGGGTGTGTCCACCAGCAGTGTGTTTGGCTCCTGGGCAGGCCAGCTCCCCGATGGCTCACGTGCACCTCCAGGGCCATGGCAGAGCTTCGTCCCTCCCTGATGATGGAGCTGCTCCTCAGCTCTGTGAGGATGCCCTGGACGGGCAGCGTGATGGGGCTGCCTCGTGAATTACTGACACTTGTCCATTTTCTCCGCAGGCTGAGCTGAACTCAGCAACCTTTCATTGTTTAATATTTTGTTACATTTGGGCCCGGTGGTGCTCAGTGTTTAAATGTTTTAGGCAGAAGCCTGGGCTGCTGGCCTGTGGCCCTCCCTCCTGAGGCCAAGCTTCCCTGGCCTTACTCTTCATCAGGAAAGGAGGACGGGGACGAGGTGAGTGATGGGACCACCACAGTCATGGGGCAGCCTCATTGCTTCCCATTACGTGCAGCTGAAAGGCACTATCTCACCGCCACTGGTGTCATTAGGCTGCCATAGGATTGAATCCAAGGCAATCTGCGTCCCCATTACAGGCAATGAGTTGCCCAGACTGGCACATCTGGGTCTCATGGTGTTCTCTCAGCACCGAGGACCATCATCCACCCACCACTCCCACAGAAAAGCACAGGCCCTCCCAGAAAGGGCTCTTAAGAAAGTGTCTCTCCCTGCAGGTGGTCTGGGCCACTTTCATTTCCCATGAGCACAAGGAGCATGGTCAGACGTGGGCGCAGCGTGGGCATAGCACAGCCAGACGTGGGTGCATTGTGGTCAGATGTGGGTGCAGCATGGTCAGATGTAGGTGCAGCGTGGTCAGACGTGGGTGCAGTGTGGTCAGATGTGGG
>NW_003852462.1:3291261-3319478 GCF_000181295.1 Otolemur garnettii
GCAGCGTGGTCAGACGTGGGTGCAGTGTGGTCAGATGTGGGTGCAGCGTGGTCAGATGTGGGTGCAGTGTGGTCAGTTGAGGGTGCAGCGTGGTCAGACATGGGCGCAGTGTGGGCATAGCACAGCCAGACGTGGGTGCAGTGTGGTCAGTTGAGGGTGCAGAGTGGTCAGATGTGGGTACAGTGTGGTCAGATGTGGGTGCAGCGTGGTCAGATGTGGGCGCAGCGTGGGCATAGCACAGCCAGACATGGGTGCAGTGTGGTCAGTTGAGGGTGCAGCATGGTCAGATGTGGGCGCAGCGTGGGCATAGCACAGCCAGACATGGGTGCAGTGTGGTCAGATGTGGGCACAGCGTGGGCATAGCACAGCCAGACATGGGTGCAGTGTGGTCAGATGTGGGTGCTGCGTGGTCAGTTGTGGGTGCAGTGTGGTCAGATGTGGGTGCTGTGTGGTCAGTTGTGGGTGCAGTGTGGTCAGACGTGGGTGCTGCATGGTCAGTTGTGGGTGCAGTGTGGTCAGACGTGGGTGCTGCATGGTTAGTTGTGGGTGCAGTGTGGTCAGATGTGGGTGCAGCGTGGTCAGTAATGGGCACAGCATGGTCACACGTGGATGCAGGGCCCCTTGAAGAGGTGAGCTGCTCCCTTCCACCAGCTTTCTGTGTCCCCTATCCCAGGAGCCCTTTTGCTTTGAGGTGGGGGGTGTTCTCACGTTGAACCTGCAACATCTCCCAAGCAGCCCTGGCTATCACATCAGTCCTCGGCATTTTAAGTGTTCATCCAGCAACTGTTGCTGCGTGCCCAGGAGAGAGTCGCCATGCTGGGGACAAGAGCACCTAAGGCAGCAAAGACCAAGTCTGTTAGGGGCCTCATTGTGTCCCCCAAAAGGTAAGCTGCAGTCCTCACCCCACGATCTGAAGATAGGGTCTTTGCAGAGGTGATTATGTTAAAATGAGGTCACACGGTGGCCCTAATCCAATGGGACTGCTGTCCTTCGAAGAAGAGATCAGGACACAGACACACTCGGAAGGACCAGCATGTGGGGACAAGCCACGGGAGGAGACTGAAGAGGAGCCAGCCCTCCAGACACCTGGACCCGGGCCTTCCAGCCTCTCAGGAAATACATCCCAGCTAGTTAACACTCCGGTCTATGGTACCCTGGGAAATTAACACAGAGCCTTGTTATCAACGTGGCCACTACCGTGAGGGTGAGACAGACAAGCCATCAGGTGATTAGATTGATCAGGATAAGTCATCCACCCAGGAGGCACAAAAGAGGGGCCCACCCAAAACCTGGGGAGCACAGGCAAGCCCTGGCTTTACGACAGACACGGGGAGCCTCCGAGCAGGGAATGATGAGTGAAGATGAACCCATTCACCCACAACACTCATAGGGACATTTGTACAAAGGCGTGTGACACAGACACGAGGAGAAACATCTGCAGCAGTCAAGGAAGGCTTCCTGGAGGAGGCTGCATGCACGGGATTCTGGGGCACGGGTCGCACTGGGGAGTCTAATTCACAGCAGGTTGCTGGGGAAACTGGATTCCTGTTCTTTGGGGAAATGGGAAACTTCTAGCTGAGCTCTGGACCCCTACAGAGGGGGAGTCAGGAGGCTGAGGGAGTTGGAAGCCGGACCACAGCCAGCTGGATGGTTTTGCTGACCAAGACAGCTGTCCCATCCCCCTCAGCCTGGCTAAGCTTTGAGCAGGTATCTCCCTGACCCTAGGGCCCGACTTCCTTTGCTTAGAGGACTACTTTAGAAAAGTTGCAATTGCAAATCCTTCTTGGGCCCGTCTAAGATGTAAGTCTACACCTAGGCAGTCCTTTCTGACAGACTCGGAGCATCCCTTGTAGACTAATCATTGAGCAATATTTGCTTCCTGGCCTCTATAGGGGGGCAGGAGCCAACCTCAGATGGCCACAATGAGCTAACAGAGGTGGCCTGATCCTTTAGGCCAGACTACCCATCCTGCCTCCCCACAATCCGCCACCCACAACTATCCACCAGTCACCCTACAATCTCAAAACTTTCAATCTTTTGCTTCAATGGAATTGAGTGAAATCTCCCTCCTCTTTGCAAAAGTCTTGAATCAAGTCTTCCATGTGTTTCCAGCGAGTGCCTTGCACAGTCTCCCCTTGTGGTTCTTTCTCTGTGAACTCGCCCCCCACCAGCATCACCTCTTCCAGTTCATAACATGACAGGCCCCGGCCCTGCCCTGGAGACATCACAGCACATGGGAACCGGGAGGAGCCAGCTTGCCCATGAAGGTGGATGCAGTGGGAACCCAAGAATTTAGTGCCCCTTTCTTTGAAAGTCAGTTCTTTCCTTGCGTCTTTGTAAACACCAAAAATTTGAAACTAAGTCCCAGGGGAATGCACCCTGGAATCCAGACTGTCAGTGGAGTCGCTTCTATATGGAGGGCCTGGCTGCCACATGGCGAGGCGTTCTGGAAATGTCACACCCCACTCCACCTCCCCTTGCTCCCACCCATCCTTTGCATGTGGCAAAGGGCTCTGATCAAAGTCCAAGTTCCTTACAATCAGAGGCACAAGGGTTCCACTGAGGATCTTGGTTCCTGGTATCCCCGGCACGTCTGCCATTCTCAAGTTGCTGGGTCACCTTTCCTCCCTTCTTCCTCCTAGAATCCTAATTCCTAACTGTGGCCATTGCCACACTCCCTGCATACTGCACTGCTATGACCCCCACACTCACAGCCTGTGCAGCCAGGGCCCACGGAGAATGTGTGCAGCAGCCTCAAAGCTCTCTATTTTACTTTAGCTGGAGAACAATCAGAAAAAAGGAACGTTCCCCAGAGTGACTTGAACAGTTCAGCAGGCCTCCACGGTCCTCCACCTGCTGTGTGCCAGGAAACCCTTCCATCTCCCCCTCACATCCTCCTCCTTTTCAGAAGACCCCTGAGCCCAGATCCTGCAGCAGACACTTCCAGTGCCCATCCCAGATCCATTAGACCCGATCTCTTCCTAACAGAACCACATTTTATAGTTGGCACTGGGTCAGGTCCTCACTGCTGGAGTGTTTCCTTGATACGACGCTGGCCAGTGAAAGCTGAGTGGAAGCCACGGGGCAGGGCTGGGAGGAAAGCCCATGTATTTGTTTTTGTGTTTCCCTCACAAATTATCACAAATTGGGTGGCTTAAAAGAACAGAAATTTATTCTCACTCAGTTCTGGAGGCCAAAAGTCTAAAATCAGTTATCACCGGGCCAAATCAAGGTGTCAGGAGAACCACACCTCCCTAGAGGTCCCGGGGTGGGTCTGCTCCTCGCCTGTCCCCTGCCTTGACTGTAGTGGCATCACCCCCACCTCTGCCTCCCCCTCCTCTCTCTGAGTCAACTCTCCCCTGGTTCCGTCTTAGAAAGACAGTGGTGATTACACTGCACCCATCCCTATAATTCAAGACAATCTCCCCATCTCACAGGCTCTGTTTCCACATAGGGTAACACTTACAGGCTCCAGGGATTAGGAGCTGAGGTTTTGGGGGACAAATTGTCTAGGAGGCCAACTCAGTCCACACCACTTTATACTTCTTGTCCTTCCTGCTTCTGGCCTAAACCATGGATGTGACACTGTGACCAGGGGTCCCTTGGCTGAGGAAGGTGGAGGCTGCCACTGAGGGGCCAGGGAGCCTGGGAGGCTGCATCCCTGATGGAGTCTCAGCCCCGGTGTCCAGACCAGCTGTTTCTGGGATTCCTGTTACAGGAGAAAGACAGACCCCAGCTTTCTGTAACCCACTGCTTAGCGACATTTTCTGTGGCTCTCAGCCCAGTGGCATTCTCTCTGGTATAGACCCCAGGAGGAAGGCCAGCAGCCCAGCCTGGCCAGGAGCAGGGGGCCTGGAGATGAGTAGGGGTGAGGGCAGGGCTGACACCTTCCTGGTCTCTCTTCTCAGCAAGCTTCATATAAATCCAGCCCTGTGTGCTAGAGCAGTGTGTAGTGTGGTATCTGACACACTTAGCTCTGGGCTAAAAAGTCCAGGAGCCTGTGGAGAGATACTTTCCTGAGACAAGACTTTACTATACTCCTGCCGAGACTTCAACAGGGCTTCTGGGGGCTAAGTCCCTCCCCAGATCTCCCAGACTTACCTGCCTGGCTGTTGGGAGGCCTCAGTCACTTGCATTTTCCGTTACTACCTTGGAGTGGGTTCTGGGACCCCCTATGGCATGGGGGCCCATGCATGACAGGGGCCACACTGTCCCTATAAGCTACTCATGGTAACAACTTCAGAGAACAATCTGTTTCAAAGCCTCTTACCAGTTGGGTCTGTGATGAGTTCTGCCAGAGCACACTGGACCTGAACTCCACCTGAGCCCAGCCTCCCTCCCTGTGCACATGCTGGCACTCCCTGGGGTTCTCCAGGCCTTCCCCGCACCTTCCCCGTGAGTGGCCTTCCTGCAGCAGAGACTCAATCTACTGTACACAGGAGTGGTGTCTGCTCAGTCAGGACCCTCAGGAACAATGTTGGTTATTCAATCAGCTCTCACTTGTTCACACACCCGCTGTGCCTGGACCGAGCACATTATTCAGATCATCTCAGTGCATGCTCCCCACCAGCCCAGCAGGTAGGCAGTACAATCAGCCCCACATCACAGGTGGGGACAGCAAGGCTCAGACGGGTTTAGTGGCTTGTTCCAGTCACCTGCGCTGGGGCTGGAGCTCAGCTGCACACCCGGCGTGCCTAGTGCTGGGAGTGGTCTGGCCAGTACTACACCTCCCAGGGGCTGGAGGAATGTATCTATTCTAATAGCACTAACACAGTCTAGTGTAGATAAGGCAGGCAGCACGCACATACGGAAACGTGACCATGCCGAGTTAAGCTGAAGCATTCCCTTTATTCACAGATTATGATTGTAAATAGTCAGCCTTCCAATCACACACACAGCCAAATAAGGACACACTGAACACAGACGCATCACAGGCTTTTACTTAAAATTCATAATATTTCACATCCATCTTGATACATCATTAAATTCTCTTTTAAGCCTAATTTTATGGCTGGGTCATAACATTTGGTTGATGGCTAGTATCACAGTTCACATATATTTGTCTGTTTGAAAATAAAAGATTTTTTTTCCAATTTACTTTTGGTCATTACGAACAGCTAAATCTATCTTTGTACACCTTTTCTTAGAAGTTACCATTTTCTTAGAATAAATTCCTAGAAGTGAAAATGATGAGTAAATGGGTTTGTGGATTTTTTTAAAGATCTGTGTGTGTTATATTGTATTATCTTCCCTAAAGGGTTTATCAACCTAACATCCCCCAACCCTACCCCCAGCAGTATCTGAAAATGCCTATTTTTTCTTCTCTGATAGAAGTTAAGATTTGTTTCTTTAAATTGTAGTCACCAAACAGGAAGCCGCCTTGTCTGGTTTCCTGCACAATCGGGACGGTCTACGTGGGGATTTGTTTTTACTTATCCTGCTCAAAGAATCGCTCTTTCCATCTGCCTCGAGTCTTTCATCTGTTCTGGGCCGACTGGCCCTGCAGCTCTGAACCTGCCCTCCTGACTGCTGAAGCCCCTCCTCCAGAACCTTGAACCTGCTTCTCCCATTGTCCACATCCTGAAGCTCCTGTGTCTGGTTTCGGAATTGCTTCCATAAATCACCAGTTCTAGGGGGCTGCCAACTGCCCCCTTGGTTTTAGTTAGTTCAACCTCTGTGGCTGTGCGTCGGCCCAGACCCTCCTGCTCTATTGTTTTTCATAATGTCCTGTTCTCGCCTTATGGTGTCTTTTCTTCCCTTTATCTCTTGAAATACTTTAAACACACTTATTTTAACGTTCCTTTGAAGTTGTCCTATTTTCTGGGCTTCCCGGAGTGTAATTTATCCCTTTCATTACTTCTGCTAGTTCCTCTGCAGGGCCTGAGCCTCTGCTCTCCTCCAGCCTGGGCCAGCCCGGGCCTCAGCCTCACCACCAGCCCAGTGACCCCCAGGCATCCCCAGCTTCTGGTGCCCACGTGGCTCCAGCCTGCTCTTGGTTTCTGGGACCTGAGGATTTGCTTCCCTGTTTAGCCTGGGCTCATACGTGTGCGTCCTGGTGCACATACCTCCTGCGGCAGGCTGGGGCAGGTCCCTGCACCAGCTGTCTCACATTTCCCACGCCAGTCTCTTTGCCATAGCTGCTCTGTTAAAAATTGCTTGTTGATCAGCTAATAATGATAGCAATAATCATAATAATTTAATAAGTGTCCCTGCACTTATAGGAGACCACAGAGCCATTATCACAATTACAGCTCACACGAGTAAGGGAGTTTGAATGGCATATTCTATCTTACTTAATCCCCTGCACAAATCAAAAAACTGAGGAAGAGGGCAGCTCCTGTGGCTCAAAGGAGTAGGACGCCAGATCCATATGCGGGAGGTGGCGAGTTCAAACCCAGCCCTGGACAAAAACTGCAAAAAAAAAAAAAAAAAAAAAAAAAACTGAGGAAGAGACAGGAAAAATGAACTGGCAGTGGCAAAGGTCATGCGGCGGATTAGGGAGAGCAGCAGACTCTGAAACCAGACCCAACACACACTCCAGTCACAGAGTGGAGTGGCTGAGGCCAGCACATCCAGCCCCTGCAGCACCGAGGGAGCTGTGTGGAGGCTGAGGGTCTGGGATGGCAGGTGCCCCTACCTCCTGGTGTTAGCCAACCCCAACAGCAGCATCTGCTTACACCGCCACCCACACTGCCTCCCACATGCACAGATGTGTCTCTGTTCAAACACATGCATGCACACATACACACATGCACAGACATGCACACACATGCACACACACATGCACACTCACACACGCATATGCACGCACAGGCTGCTCAGCTAAGGGAGCTGGAGAATAGCTTTGCTGGCCTTTCCATATTGCCATCCATGGCCCTCTGTCTCTGCCAACTACTCTGGCCTGCAGCCCTACAGGTGCCCCAGGGCCTGGGTGATGGGGAATGGGGGGTGGGGGGGTGAAGACCTGAGCAGGAAGCATCCTGATGCCTCTGTCTTGGGTGCTGGCCAGGCACATGCCCCTCTCTGACCATAACACCCAGAACAGTGCTGCCCAGTCTGCTCAGAGGAACCCCACGCAGGAAGCGCAGCCCAAACCCCAGAAGGGCAGCCCCCCACCACGAAGGTGCTTGCCCAGGGTCCAGGGCCATGTTTGACCAGAGACACATTGGAAGGGCCATTTCATTAAGTTCTGATTGTGCAGGAAACCAGACAAGGCAGCAGGGATCAGGGAAAGCAGGTGGGTCTCTCTGCAGGAAAAAGTGTATACCACGTGCAGAGTGCTGGAGGCCCCCCCAGTTCATGTGTTCAAACCCCCAAGGGCAGAGTGTTAGGAGGCAGGGCCTTTGGGGGGTGATTAAGTCACAAAGTGGAACCCTCAGGAGTAGGATCAGTGCTTATGAAAGAGGCCCCGAGAGGCCCCTGGGCCCTTCCACCTCACAGGACGTAGGAAGAAGGTGCCATCTGTGAAGCAGAGAGGGGGCTCCTCAGACACTGAGTCTAATGCCACTCCACCTTGAACTTTGCAGCCAGAACAGTGACAGAGAAATTTCTGTTGTTTGTAAGACCCACCCTCCGCTGTGGCATTTTGCCGTAAAGCCTGACCACGGCTAGCAAGGACCCCGGGTGTGCACCCAGCCAGCAGCAGCAGGTAGGGGGGAGAGGCAGGTCTCCTGAGGTCCTGGGGAAACGGGACCGGGGACCAGCCAACCCTCAGTCTCCGGATGCCAGCACTGAGAGCCCGGCGCCCTGCAGCTCTGCCGTCTGGAGGCCTCTTTCCTTCACCCGTCTCCCTAGGGCCCAAGAGTTCCTGCCAGCCTCTCTCTGACCCTGACAAGGTGTGAGGGTGCCCTGACCATCACTGGACCAGACAGTAAATTGACAGATTGGGTGATGGAGTAAAATTGGCTAGAAGGAGATTTGGGGTTTGGTCTGCATTTGGGCCATCCACTGCCCCACAGTGAATTTCAGGGCGCTCTATAGCCTTTATGTGCCCCTGTGGGTAGCTGGTACCTATGGCTGTGGTCTTCCCATGACTCCCCCCACACCCTGTGTTTTCCTTGGAGAGGAAGTTTCTTCTCCTGGTTGCCGCAGGGCCTGTCCCCACTCCAGCGGCCCCCAGCAGCAGGACAGTCTCCTGCATCCCAGCCCCAGGCTGGGGCCTGGTACTGCAGAGATCTCCCAGAAATGTTGGATCTGACTTGCATATGTCCTGGTTGGTTGAAGCTCCTTTACCTCCATTTGACCAAGTCACTGGACTAACCAGCCATGGCGCAGATCATCACCTGCCCCACCAAGCACCTGCTGTGGTAGCTGCTGACCTGTAAGCCCACACCCTTCTGCTCCCAGCAGAGAGGCCAGGCTATTGTTAGGGGTTAGATAACATATGGGCCTCATTCAACAAGATATGCTGCCCTCCAAAAGATACAATGAACTCCTCTCTAACCCCCAGAACTTGTAAATGTGGCCTGAGATGGCAACAGGCTCCATAGACGTCATCAGGTTAAGGTGAGATCATATGGGGTTAGGGTGAGACTTAGTTCAATATGCCAGGGGCCTCTTCCCTCTTAGGAAGGGAAGGGACACAGAGACAGACACAGGGACAAGGGAGGCAGAGGGGGAACAATGCCACCACAGCAGAGGGACACCAAAGATTGCTCCTCAGCGCCTCCAGAAGGAACCAGCCCTGCCCGTATCTTGACTGTACACTTATGGCCTCCAGAATAAATAGAATAAACTTCTACTGTCTCCAGCACCCCAGTTTGCGGGCTCTGAAACAGCATCCCCAGAAAATGATAGCACTAACCCGAGTCTGCTCCGTACCTCCCCAAACCCGCCGGCGCCTTTGTTATTATGATCGTGTTATTATGTCGTTGAATATTACACAGACCCATCTCTATGATAAGCTCAGAGAGCTGCTGTTCTGAAAACCAAACAGGCTGCTTTGGGAAGGCAGATAAAGGTAAGTTCTTAAGTATATCGCCGCTGAATTAGGCTGGGCAAGTCAACCGTAAAAGATTGAAAAATAAATCATACGAATCTGTAAGGAGGCTAACTTCAGATTGTTTTATATATGACTCCAAGTTCTCGGTCCACCTCTACGAAAATGTGCACTAGAAATAAAAGACTGAATATTGCAAGTGTGGTTTATGAGAGGGAGAGGAAGACAGGAGACTGGAATTCTGATTGGGAACTGTGCTCAGGGGAAGGGGCTTTGCTTTACACCGCATGACTAACAGAATGATACAGATGGTGCCAGGTTCATGTTCAAATGAAAACATTTACAGCGGCCATGCACGACTTTTTACGTTCCCCCTCTTTGTCTGAATTTCAGTTTACCAAATTACCCGATTGTGTCAGTTTCGAGCAGTGGTTCTCAACCTTCCTAATGCCGCAACCCTTTAACACAGTTCCTGTGGGTCACAACCCACAGGTTGAGAACCACTAGTTTAGAGGGTTTTACTTAACACCCGTGCTCTTTCCCCGAAGCCAGCTATGCTTTGAGGAAAATCCTACAGGAACAGAAGAGCAAAAAAACAAGAACTTGGAGCATTGGCATCTATGAATTTGGCCAAATTTACGACATAAATTGGCCTATAACTGGCCTTCAAATCCAATTTTGTTTTTTTATTGAATAATTTTCTCGCGGGTCACCTTGCCATTTCCTGACTAGGAATATTCCCTCCCCAGCTTCTGGTCCCTTGAAGGCAGGGCCCATCACTTACCCTGCCCATGTGAGAGAGTGTTTGGTGCCCCGTGTGTGTAAACATTAACTTCCAGGCACGTTCTCAGATTATACCAGCCAGCTCATCTCTTCTCTGGGTGGCCAGTACCCCCGGCACACCAAGTTGTCCCTTATGTGACAAGACATGGATAAAGTGTCACACTATGGGGTGGCAGGTGGATCTGACGCCCTAGCAGCTGCTGGAGGAAAAGGGCGTAATACAGAGGGGTGAAGAAATCAGCTTTCCAACAGAAAATGGGAGGCAGGAGGGGCAGAAGTCCCCATCCTCCCTCCTCTGAACAGACGTCCCCAGGCACCAAGTCCCTCTACAAGCCTCCCAAGACGTCCCAGTTGCTGAGCAAACATACGTGGTGGTCTCCTTTTATAATTTCGGCTTAATATGGGGGTACATGTGATTAGGGGACACAGTTTGCTTTTGTAGGGTTAAAGCCCAAGTTGTTGGTGGGTCCTCCGCCCTGGAAGGCTCTTTCTTACACCTGTTAGTTTCTTTGTTAGATGTCTGCACATATCAGAGGTCAAGGTCATGCACCCCACTGCACGGCTTTGCCGTTTTCCCTGCCTTATCTCCATCTACTCCCGACCCTGACCACCCTGGGCTTGCACCTGCCACGTGAAGTATCCACACTTGAAACCTTGCCCTGCCTTCCAGGTGATATGCAGACGTCTGTAAAGGTTCTATGGAAATTGCAGGGAGGAAGACAAGTGCTTCCCTAGGTTTCCGGGCGGAGGAAGACCCGGGGGAGGCCCCGTTACAGCAATACCAGAATGAGAAATGCTATTTGGCGTGAGAAGGGCTACTCCTAATGACTCCTTAGAAGACACCCAGGAATCCACGGAGTCCCAGAATCTTTAGACGGCTCTCACAAGGTCATGTTCTCTAGTTTTCACCTGGCAGAAGGCATCTATTCCATCTGTCCTAGAAAGCCAAGTGTCTGTCCTGATCAGAATCACTCCTGTAGGCCCAGCCCTCTCTGCACAAAGCATCTTCCCCTCTGCAGTAATTTGAGTCTCCTTGCCGTCCTGCCACCCCGTCCCTCCCTACATCTAAAGCCTGTGCTCAGCTGCCCTGTCCTTGGTCCACCACCCGGACACAGTGTGGCATCACTGTTGCTGACAGCCACCAGACAGGCCAGGGCAGGCTTCTGGGCCCACTCATTCCCCACCCTGCACACGAGCCGAGGACACCCCCAACCACCTCTCCATTTGTGCAGCATTGATGTTTGACATCCCACTAGCTGCAGAGCCCTTAACCAGGACAGCAGACCAGCGGGCAGCAGCCAGCCATGCCGCCCGAGCCTAAGTTCCGCATAAATAAGCCATTTATCCTCAGACCGATTTTTATCAAGGCTCATCTGTCTTCCAAATTAGGGCTGAGTCATTTATAAAGTGTGCAAGTGTTTGGATTTTAGCAGCAAACATCCATCCGTTTTAGAATAAATGATTAAAAGGCACTAATTAAATCCCTCTGTTGACTGATGCCAAGGCCCCAAGGACAGATTGGGCTGCTGGCTCCTGGCTGGCCCAACGGCCACGTCACCTAAGAACGAGACAGACTTTGGGGAGAAAATGGCTGCTCAGGTGGGCGCAGGGCTGGGAGATGAGGAGGACAGAGCTCAAGCCCCTCCCCCAAAGATTACAGCACTGAGTCGCTTCGCGTGCAGCATGGTCTCACCTGCCAACCCTTGGGCACAGCTCCCCCCACCAGGCCACAGGCTCCGCCTCATTGCTGGCCAGAGGGCGCAAAGCACAAAAGCCTCTGCTGTCCCTGTTTCCAGCAAATATCTTCCTCAGCCATAGGAAGGTGAACAATGTCGGGGCCACCTTAGAGGCACCTGCACCCTTCCAGGACCCCAGACCCTGTCCTTCCCCTTGGCTGTCTCCAAAGAATCCTCTCTGAGCCTCACATGGGACTGTCCATCTCCTGTTTGAAAGTCTCTGCCAGCTACCCACAGCCTGGAGAAAAGAACAGACCCCCCTCAGGGCCTTTCAGCAGGGTCACAGGGGGACTTTCCTGGGCCTTCTTTGTACTGTATGTGTGTGTGTACATATATATAAATGTTTCACTGGCCCCTGAAATTGCTGTGGCCCAAGGTGCTGAGCCTCTGTGGCCAGCAGAGAAGAGGGCCTAGCCTAGTCTTGCTACAACTGCCACCTGGCCTCAGATGCCCCTTCTAGGCCCCGCCCGAGCTGCAGCCCTCCTGTGCAGCCTGCCCTGACCCCGCTGCCCAGGCTGTAAGCCCAGGTCCCGAGCCCCGGCTCCAACATGATGCTCCTGACCTGACACCACTGTGTGTCCTCTTTGCTCTCTGCTGCACTCTGACCTTGGTGTAAGCCCCACAGACCAGGGGACCAGGGGATCCAATGTTCATCCCACAAATGCCTTCTGAGTGCACTTCTGGGGGAGGCAAGCAGGAAGGAGCTGATCAATGGCCCAACAACGCTTGGCAAGCCCCAGAACCACTTGAAGCCCTTCACATGTATCTGTTCAATTAAACCCCAAGGACCGTACCACAGTTCAAAATCTCAAGGGGCATCCACTGAGGGACATGAGGCCTGCAGGGACCCAGTGGGGGAAGGGAGATCTGGGATGCCCGTGCAGGCAGCCCAGGGCCAGAGTCTGCCCTCCACTGTTTGCCGCCTCTCACGGAGCCCTCCAAGGTGGGAATTATTGCCCCTGTTACAGACACAGGGACACACATTCGGTGAGCAGCAGGGCTGGGTTCAAACCCAGGGCAGTCCAAGGCCAGGTGAGCACAGCAGGTTTGGCTCAAGCCGTGTTTATTAGACACACAGCCAGACAGCCAGATGTCCTCAGATGGGTGACCTGACCAGCCAGCTGCCCGCATGCTTTGGGCTTTGCAGGCCCAGGGTCAGAGCACCGTGTTCTCTGTAAGCACTGCTGGTGGTGGGGAGGGCGACACTGTCCTCGGGACACTAATGGGATCCGACAGTCCATTCGGCTCCACACCTGAGGCCCCCATGGGACGCTCTGCTAGGCACTGGCCTCACGGCGCTGAGCAAACATTATCTTTCTGACCACAGTTCCACTCATACACGCCACGTCCCCCTCATTGGTTCTCCCAGTGATGGCATCCCCCAAATAGGAGGTGACAGGCCCTTGGTGGGGCTGGAAGGCAGTGAGGGGCCCTGGTCCACATCTCCTTCACAGAATCTGCCCTCCTGCTCGGATTGCTTCCACCTATTCCAATCTCACTCATCGGAATGAATCCATTTCCACAGAATTTAATTTGAGGACTTGCCTGAAAACGTTAGGGCTGATGCTGATGGAGGGTTTTTAGCTGAATGCTGACGCCACAGTGGGGAGAGGACATTAGAAATGGTCATTATCGGCTAATTTGGGCAGGTCCCTGGGGTCACTGGGGGTTGGGAGGGTGGTGGCCTTGCCCAAATCCATGCCAGCTATTCCTCTTAGAGGATGGAACCAAGAGGCCCACAGAGGTTTGGCCACCAGAGAGGGCTCTGGCAACAGGCCACCCAGCAGCTCCACGTCCACAGCGAGGACCTCCAGCTCGCAGAGGCTCAGTTTCTTCCTCATCACATCGGCACCTGCTCCCTCGTAGGCCTCAGTGAGATGGTGCCCACAGCGTGCAAGGCACTGTCCTCCCGCAAGTCACCCCCTCATTCTATTATTAAGTTCCTACGTAATTTAAGCTCGAGGTTACTCTTAAAAAGAATCACTGGGTTTTAGCTTAGATTTTTAACACAAACTCAACTACTTCTGCTTACAAGGAGGAGATAACTTACACAGGCCAGATGGACGGAAATGCCCCAGCCCCCAGCCCACGCTGACCTCATGGAGCCAACCCCGCCGCACTAGGAGGCAGGGGCTGTCAATATCCTATTTTTTACAGATGGGGAAACTGAGGCTCGGCAATGTGTATGATTTCTCAGGTCCAAAGCATTGGTTAGACTGGGAGCCAGAAGTTAACGCTGGGCAATTTGACCACAGCCATCCTGCTCTCAGCAGGGGCATTTTGCCAGGGAGTAAATGGAACTAAAGCCTGTACCCTCTCTCTGTAAGCTGCTTCCTCCGGTGGCCCTCGGGCACCCATCCTGGGGCGCCTCAGTTTGTGAGCACCCCGACACTGCTTTATGCAGAGGGAATGCATTGAGGGGACACAAGTCCTGCAGGCAGTGAAGGGGGCAGCAGGTACAGAGCCTAGTGGCCGTCAGGATGGGGAGAGTGGACGCCCTCCTTGTTTGCCCCACCTGAGCAAGCGTCCCTCAGAGGCAATGAGGAAGAACACAGGCTGGGCCTGTGGTCCTGGAGCCTCCAGACGGCTTGAGGAAGCAGCCCCAGAGCAAAAGGCCCTCCCACCTCTGTGGTGCAGAGTCCCTGCACCCCCACCCATTGTGGAGGGGCCCTCACGAAGGTACGAGCAGAGGAACAGATGTTTGCAGCATGAGCCTCTGGGGCCCTGCAGACGGGCTACTCTGAGAATTTTGGTTATAGGAGCAGAAAAGGGATGGAACCCCATAGCCATGTGGCTCGGCCGCCACCACGAAGCACCATGAACCAGAGGGCTTAACACAACTGAGCTGAGTCTCCCTGGCACTACAGACCACAAACCAACGTGCCAGCCAGGCCAAGTTCCCTCTGAAGCAGGGGTGTCCAATCTGCAGCCTGGGGGCCCAGTGCTCATCTTGTGAGGATGTTTTTCAGCTTCTGTGTGGTACTAGATATCGCAAAAAGTACACCCAGGCCTTTCATTCATGTTTGTGTGTTTCCTATGCAGCCCAAGACAACTCTTAACTTCCATTGTGCGGCAGAAAAAAGGCTGGACACCCTGATAGGGAGAACACTTCCTACTCTAGCCCCAGCTCTGGGGCCTCCTGCAACCCTCGGTGTTCCCTGGCCCGTGGGGGCATCACTCCCATCTCTGTCTCCATCTCCATGCGGTCTTCTCTCTCAGGACGCCTCTCTTCTCCTCTTCCTACCAATCAAACTGGATCAGGGCCCACCGAAGGCAGTACAACCCCCCATCTTAGCTAAGTATGTCTCCAACACTCTAAAACCTAAACCAGATACATTCTGAAGTTCCAAGTAGAGATGAATTTGGGGGTACATGATTTAGCCTAGTGCAATTATCAAGGGAATGACAGAGGCTCCTGCTGTTTGCACACAAAATAATGTACCAAGTCCTCAAATTCAGCTCCAAGTGACCTGGCAGAGGACATCACAGCCGCCTGGCTCCCTCCCCACAAGGTGGGCACTGGGACTACTCCCTGGGACCTCTCCAGGTTTGAGCAAACCAGGCCCAGGAACCAAGAGGCTTATCAAATGTGCAGTTTGAGCTGGGCAAAAGATTTCTGCAGACGTGTGCAGGGATTTTCAACTCTGAAAAGGATGTGTCAGAGACTGTCTTCTGTAGACTGAGCCATGCAGATTATTGCTAAGAAAAATGTCCAAGAAGTAAGGTGCTCAGGCCTTGGGGCATCCATTCACATCCTCTCATGGGACTGCAGCTCCTGTGTCCACACCCGAAGCTGTGGTCCTCATTTACGTGAGGCCAACTGGGAAATGTCATCTGGAACTCAGGTCCACTTAGTCTCTAAAATGTGTGGGTAGGAAGTAATCATTAAAAACATGCAAATTAAGTCACCCCAGGAGCTTAATAAGTTAGCCATTGACTTTTTTCCTGCTGGTGAATCCTAACCTTCCATAGAAATTAATCACCAAGGACTCCAACAGACACCAAGGATTAGCATGCTCCATTCGCAGTCCTGTGTGTGGGGATTTGGGTCCTGCCCTGTTACTCTCCTTCTTGCCTCCCCAGGAGTCTTCCTGTGGGATTAGATACAGCTCCCCTGGATGCAGCTGGAAACCCCAGGCCACCCATGTCTCCCTTCATGGCAGGGAGAAAGGGTGGGGAAGAAAGGGCCTGCCACTGGCAGAGTGGGCAGAGTGGGCAGCCGCTGACAGGGGTGCACAGCACGCACACTTCAGAAGGAGGAGGAGAGCGGGGAGCATCTGCTCCCTCCATCTAGTCTCCGGCATCCACATCAGCCCCATCTACCCCATCCATTCATTCACCCCTGTATTCACTTTCTGGACACTTATTGAGCACCTGCAGTATGCTAGGAGCTGCGCTGGTGCTGAGGACACAGAGCTCCAGGGACTCCAGTCCCTGCACTCAGGAGACACACGCAGAGTCATATGATCCATCAGTGTGGCCCGAGTAGCCAAGAGCATCCTGGGAGCATAAGAAGGAGCTGTGGGAGCTGCCTGGGGAAAGCTTGGGGCTCCGTGAGGAGGGGACGCTCTGATCTTCTCAAGCGCAGTGAGTGTTTGCCAAGGGGATGGCAAGAGAGGGGGACAGACCACGTCCAGTCTGGAGGAAGCATGGCCCCAGGGGTCAGCTGGAGCCAAGTTCAAAGCCATATGCAACCTCTGACCAGGTGTGTGACCAGTGTCACTGAGCATCACTTGCCCTCCTGGGCATAAGTGTCCCTGCCACATAACTCTTAACCTGCAAGCAGGTGATTACACTGCTGTTACAGGTTCCAAGGGCTGCCAGGCCCGGTGCTGCCGGACGTAGGATGAGCAGTAAGTGGCATCCCTGAGGCTATAGAAATGCACAGGAGTGGTGGGTGGAGAGATGAGTGAAGAATGAGTGAGTGATGAATGAATGAGTGTGTGAATGAATGAGTGAATGAGTGCATGAATGAATGAGTGCATGAATGAATGAGTGTGTGAATGAATGAGTGAACGAGTTCATGAATGAATGACTGGAAAGTGCATGTGAAGACTGAGAGTTTGGCCCTAGGAACCATGGAGGAGGAGTGGAAGGAATGTCGGCTACAGAGCAGCACAATCACATCTGCATCTTAGAACTATCATCCAGCTGCAGCCCTGAGGGGCTGGCAGAGCCCCTCATCGGTCTGGCTCTTACTTGATGTCCTATCTCTGATCAGAAGCTGCATCCCCAGTGCCCAGGCCCTCACACAGCTGACATCCGCATATGGAAACATCTATCCTCGCGTAACTCTGCTCTTGGCTCCTGCACTGGTTTCCTGTAGCCACTATAACACATCACCTGACTCGGGTCCAGCACAGGACAAGTGGTGACCACTTCTAAAAGGAAGGAAAATTGGTGCCAAAAGACACAGATGTGCTGCAGAGCCAGCAGGGGGCACAGACCGTAAAGGGGGCGCAGACCGTAAAGTGGAGGGAAGGACAACTTTGGGTGTGTGCGGTCGACGAATTCTGGGTCACATCTGTCTGCCAGTTTCTTCCAGGACAGGATAGTGGCTGGACTGTTTTTGCCCTCAACTGCCCAGCCAGCCCTCCCCCGTCCAACCCTCCCCCACCTGTGAGCCAGCCATCCCCTGTCCAGCCCTTCCCTACCTGCCCAGCCCTCACCCACCTATCTAGTCTTCTCCACCTGTCCAGCCCTCCCTCACCTGTCCAGTCTTTCCCCACCTGTCCAACTAGCCCTCACCCACCTGCCTAGCCCTTCCCCATCTGTCCAACTAGCCCTCACTTTTCTAGCCCTCCCCCCACTTGTCCAGCCCTCCCCCACCTGTCCAGCCCCTTCCCACCTGCCCAGCCAGTATGCTGTCAAGGCCAGGCTCATACTCAGGCTCAAGATGCAGCTGTCAATGTCACTAGCCTCAAAGTTGAGAGGAGCAGGCAGAGGGAATGGGGTATCTCTTTCCCCTCTCTCTGGGTACCTAAGCAGGGGTCCCCTGCAGAGTCAGGGGTCCCCTGCAGAGTCCAGGGCCTGGTGACGGCCAGCAGCCTACCTCCCCTTGCTTCCTGTGGCCTGGGCTCTCTGCCTCTGGCACCAACACCCTTCAGGAGACTCGAGAAGCACAGCTGCTGCTGGCAAGCGCGCGCAGAGTCAGGGCGATGCCAATTTGTGGCAGACGTCTGAAGAAGCTATTTCTAAAACAGCAATTACCAGGAAGGGGAACAAATTACTACTTACTTCAGAGACTTTCACACATGGAGAATCAGGGCCCTGTGAAGTAATCAGGGCGATGTGTTTGCAAAACTGCATTATTTATATTGAAATATTTCACAGGGAAAGGTCAGGAACAGAAATTGAAGGTTAGCAAGGAATAAAATGCCAGGGTCACTGTTTCTCTGCTGCGTCTGCACAGGGCCCTGATTACTGCCGCATTAGGCGCATTCGAAAACCATCACAGAGAGCCGGGCTGGTGGCCAACATCAGATTTTTTAGGAAAAATGAGCTCCGCTGTCCAAACTCCATGGCATGCCTGAAGCCCGTGGAGGGTCAGGCCGTGCCCAGGGAAGCAGCCTGCGGGGGTCAGGCCTGGCTGGCCACTAGAGACCCAGTCCGTTCACCACATCATTGGCACCCAGCTGGTTTGGCTGCCAAACAACCAACCTGCCCCCCAGGAGCTCCACTCAGACTCACCAGGAAGTTAATATCTGACCCGGGACTGCGGAGGGGAGGTCACGTGACAGGGGCCAGGGAGCAGCCAGGCAGGACCCTGGATGGAGACCTGCAAGGGGATGGCAGGGCAGGGCCTCCTCTCTGCCTCGTACCCTCTGCTGCACACCCCCACCAGCCCTCCCTCCAAACTCAGCCCTCCCAGCACCGACCTGTCACCTATGGACCAAATGTGCCTCCAAGAGGAAAGTACCACTGACCAGCATTTTAAGGCCCCCTGTGTGCACCCTGTTATCTAATCTGATTCTCACAATGACCCTGTGAGCCGGGGAGGAAAAGGATGGCCCATTCCAGGGGCAGCTGCCCTCAGCCTTGCCCGGGTAGCCCCAGGCTCTGTGGTGGGGAGTCAGCCTGCCAGACATTTGCTGTGGTCCTCACTCCAGGCATGAGTCCCAGGTCTCTCCTGCAGCACTGTCCATGCTCAGCTCGTGGAGAAGCAAGGCCTCGGGTTGGGGATGGGAAGAGGGAGGCCAGCGTGTGAGGCCTGCAGTGAATTTGGCCTGCACCTGCCCAGATCCCTTCTGGCTGGCATAGAAACCCCTCCAAGCCAGCCCTGGACCCAGCCCATCACCCTGGTCTTGAGATTAGAAAGGGGACAGCCATTGCCACAGCTCTGGAGACCTCTGCTCAGCAGCTCTCTGTGGTTCGCTCTCTTATCCCATCAGGCCTGGACCAGCACCTGGGCCCCACCTTGGCTCCAGCCAGGCCCCTTGTCCCTGCCTTATGAACAAGCTCTGCCCACCCCAGGCTGTCCTCATTAACCCTGTACCAGGCTTGTCCACCCTCAACCCTTCTCATTACCCCACAACCCCACCCGGGCTGTGGGCCTCCTCACCTGCATGGTGCCCCCACCTGGCTCCGAGGGCCCTGTGACTCTCGGGCCCCTCCTACACCACCCTGCCGCCAGCAGCCCTTGGCCGTGTGGGAAGCATTGGCTTGTGCCCAATGTAGATGGAGGATTCCTGGCACAGACAGCACAGAGCACTGGCTGGTTTGCTTGTTCCTTCATTCACCGCGCTCCTTGGGGCAGAGGTGTGGTCTGCCCTGCTCTCTGACACATCCTTTGCACCGAGAACAGTGTCTGCCACAGAGAAGGCACTCAGGGCGGACATGAGGAATCCATCTGTGCCTCTACCATCCGTCCATCAACCCACCATCTGTCCTTCCATCCATCCATCCAGTCACCATCTACCATCCACCCACCCACCCACCATCCGCTATCTTCCATCCAGCCATCCACCTTCCTTCCATCCATCCACTATCTTTCCACACCCGTCCATCCACTATCCTTCCATCCTTCCATCCATCCCCCATCCACTATCCTTCCATCTCTCCATCTCCCATCCACTATCCTTCCTTCCATCTTTCCATCCATCCATCCATCTATCCAGCAACCACTATCCTTCCATCTCTCCATCCACCATCCACTATCCTTCCTTTCATCCACTATCCTTCCTTCCATCTTTCCATCCATCCATCCATCTGCTATCTATCCACTATCCTTCCATCCTCCCGTCTATCCATCCCCCGCCTACCAGTCCTCTGTCCATCCACTCTCCAACCACATATCCACGCACCAGAAGCTGCTAGAGTAGCTCTGGGACAGGCCCAGGCAGAGAGTGGCAAAGCCAACAGAAAAGGGGTCCTGGTCAGCTGTCAGTGGCTTCTGTGACACGTGGAGCTCGACTGAGGACTGGGCAGGAGCTCAGCCTGATCTTCCTGAGGCACTGAAGGGCACAGACATGGAAACGTTACATTTATAACCAAGGGAGTGATCCAAGGAAGGACTGTCAGACCACAGCAGAAGACAGAGGGGCGGCAGGGAGGACAGTTCCCTACACCATCTCCTCTCAGACAGCAAAGCAGCACATCAGAGGAAGTCAGGGGAAAAGGAGTCCCCGAGAGCCTGCTGAGGACAACCCCACCTGTGACTCCAGCCTCGGAACTCTGGCACAGGAAGGCACGGCCACCCTGTGCCACACAGTTGGCAAGGCCCAGTGCAAACCATGCCACTCATGGTCCCAACACGGAAACCCCGCTCCTCTCTTCCACAGCCTCTCCCCCCTGCCTGGTGATTTTTCTTAGCTATGTGACGCCCTCCTAAGTGAGGAAACATTTGAATTTTACATCACAAGCGTGGACTTTACTGTTCACCTTTATGTTGTGTAACACCAGTTTCATGATGCGACCACAAGAGCGTTGCTTATATGTGGAATCCCCAGATCACGCCATCCCTGCCTCGCAGTGAGTGCATGAATAAGCATCCTGTTCTTACCAGAAAAGCGGACGCCGCCCGGAAACAGCTGTGTGAGTGCCCTGTCCACCAGGTGTCCTTACCAGGGCTCCCCGCCTCTTCTCCCTGACTGGAGAAGCAGCTCTGGGCTGCCCTGCGCCCCCTCCCCTTCCACATCACTCTCTGCAGGGTAAGTGGTGGACTGCACAGGGAGTGACAGGATGGGGTGCCGGGGTCATTGGCGCTTCTCCAGAGGCCGGGGGCTTCTTTCTGCTGTGGAATCAAGTTCTGGTGCCAGTGGAGAGCGTCACCCCCAGCTGCCAGGGTCCTGCTCAGTGCAGACACAGCTCACTGACCTCGCAGCCCCTGGAGTCCTGCTATCCCGTCCCTCCCTGTGTAGTGGGGAACCCTGTGCTCACGGGGCCTTGTGGACGGATGCCATGAGCCAATGGAGCTGCACAGGACAGCGGAGATATATCACAGCCTCGGCTCTGCGGGGACACATTACAGCCTCAGCTCTGGGCTTACAAAACACAAGTTCAAAGATAAAAAATGATTAAGGATTTCAAGATGGTGACAGCACAGCATTAGGCGAAGCATGAGGCCCTCTGGGCAGGGGCCTATGGGTCACATGGGCCAGGGTGAGGCCAGCAGTCTGGTCACAGGTCCTAGAGGGGCCCAAGCCTTTCCTCAGTGGGAAGGACACGCTCCAGCTTGTCCCCACACCAGCCCTGCTTTGGGCCACAAAGCGGGGTGGGGTCCACGTGAGAGTGAGAGAAGGAGCTCCAGATAGAAGCCCCTCAGTCACAGCCCACGCACTTAGGCACATGCACACACGCACACTCTACTCACACCCTCACACACACAGGCACTCACACCACAGCACACCCACACCCATGCACACTCACCCACTCACACTCACTCAACTCAGACCCTCACATACCTATGCATACACACACACTCAAACACACTCTACTCACACCCTCACACACTCACACACATGTCGGCACTCACATCACTGCACACCCATGCACACTTACACACGCACACTCTACTCACACCCTCACACACACACGCAGGGACTCACGCCACTGCACACCCATGCACACTTACACACACACTCTCTACTCACACCCTCACACACATACAGGGACTCACATCACTGCACACTCACACACACTCAACTCACACCTCACATACCCATGCATACACACACACACTCTCACACTCACACACACAATGAAAAGGTGGAAATTTACTAGGTGTTCTTGGTGGGTGGAGAATGAATTATCAACATTTAGGATAGAGAGAAATGCAAAGTTTATTTTTGAAAGAGAAAGAAAAGGAAGAAAAAAGAAGAGGGAGGGAGAGAGGAACAGGAATGTAGGAGATAGATATGCGGGTGGGACGGGGATGGGGAGTGGCCAGAGCAAGACTGACCAGAGAAAGGGCCGGTGGTTCAGGGAATGTGGCTGGTGTTTTTAAAGGTAAAAATGCCCCTTTTCTCTGCTTCAGCAGACTGCTAACAAAAATGGCTGTGAAGCTGCTGTGTTGGCTTTTTGTTCCTTGCACAGCAGATTGATAAAGAAATTAGTTTCTTCCTTCTTCTTGGTAGCTAGCAGAAGGCGTCTGGTACAGTCTCTTCTTGAGAAAGGGGCAAGTCAGTGCTTCTGCGGTGCACACGGGAACTTTTTCAGGGCTGAGAAAGATCTCTTAGAGATGAGGCGTTAGGGCATAGGGTGGGGGCGCTGGGGGGTTATTTCATTTTGTTGACAAAATCTGGCTCTGTCACCCTGGGTAGAGTGCTGTGGCATCATGGCTCACAGCAACTTCAAGCTTCTGGGCTCAGGTGATCCTCCTGCCTCAGTCCCCCAAGTCGATGGGACTACAGACACACAGCACAATGTCAGGCTGGTTTATCTCTTTTTAGTAGGGACGAGGCCTCACTCTTACCCAGGCTGGTATTGAACTTCTGAACTCAAGGAATCCTCCTACCTCGGCCTTCCAGAGTGCGATAGGATTACAGGCGTGAGCCACTGGACCCAGCCTGGTCATAGGTGTTTTGATTAAACAAAGTGTAGTTGTACTGCAAGTTTATTTCCCTTGTTTTCTGTTTGATAGTTTATTTTCCTCTGTTAGCTACGTTAATAGTAAGACCACCTTTCACACACCCAGCAGCAGGCTGACCCAAGTCCTCCCTCTCTGTGCACAAGATAGAGGACAAAGTGACAACTCAGCTCCACAGGAAAAGGGACTCCTGCCAGACGCCTGTATTTCCATTTCTGAAACATCAGACACGACCCCGGAGCCAAACAAGCTTTAACAGGACTGAGCCTTCCAGCATCCTGTCGGGTCGAAGGCAGTAAATTTAGTGGAACTGTCTGTTGCGTCTTGCTCTCAGCCTTTCAAGCTATTTTTAACATCCCTTTTGGGCACTGAAATTGTTTCACCTCCATGGTCTGCAGAAAGAGCTCTCATCAGGGCCCCGCCAGCCCCCGAGCCCCGAGACACACAGGCCAGAGGGAGCCCACCATGAGCACACCGGCCACCTGCTGCATCACGTGGATGTGTAGGCAGAGTGAGATGACAGAGTCCCAGACACTCGTGCACCAGACGCCACAAACTTTGCACAGCAGCGGACACATCCTTCATCTGTGAGGCAGGCTGGATTCTGCACAGCTATGGCAGGCTACGTCTGCTGGATATTGTGGCCGAGCCAGGGAGCATCAGACTGCAGAGCCTCAGAGGCCCGTCACCGCCCTATCTGAGGCTGCACACAACTTTGGGACTCGGCCACACGTCACCGGGGCTGAGTCCTGAGTCTGAAGCCTCCTCCGTGCATCTGAGCATGCCCTTTGGTCTCCGGCTGCCCAGGGTCAATCCTGAGCTCTGCAGGGCCATTATTGGTGCAACCTGTGACCGCAGCTTCCCCCTCTAGTCTAGGCATTGTAGACTCTACCTGGAGACTTTGGGGACTCAGAGAGGTGCCCACTTCAGACAACCCTTCTGGAGATGGAGTAAGACCATGTTTGTGAAAAACAGTGCTAGCAGGTCTCTGGCATGTGTTAAATGCTCAGTAAATATCAGCTATTTCCATCCCCGCTGTGCAAGAAAGAGATTAGTCTCCGGTGAATTCAGAGGGGGTTGGACAGCAGTGACTGTGGGGCCCTCGACACCCCTCAAAGTCTGGCTGCCCAGTCTCCTGTCTTCTCAGCCTCCAGACCAGCACTGTCCAGCAGGACATTCTAGAATGATGAGACAGTCTCTTCTGCACTGTCCATGCCAGTAGCCACCAGCCACACCTGCTACCACACACCCAAAACGTGCCTACTGCACCGAGGAAGTGAATTGTAAGTTTCACCTAGTTTTAATGTACTTAAATTCACAAAGCCACAGAGAGGTAGTGGCCACCACATTGGAAAGGGCAGCTCCAGATCCTCATTTCCAGAGTTTATATGTGTGAAAGAAGGAAGGTTAGGGTTTTTGACACTGATTGCTATTTCTTCCTCCTGAAGCATTTGAGTGCTCGTGAATCAAATAAAGGCTCTGAGAAGTCCCATAGTAATCAAATTCTGTTCATCCTAATATTTCCTAAACATATTTAACAGGGGACCCACTTTATGTGCAGAGGTATGCAACACTCAGAACACCCTTCAGAACGTTCCAAAGGAACAGCCTGTGTCCCCTAGAACAACGAATGCCCTTTTGAATTTGAAAAAAGCTCCAGAAAAGGGGAATCACTTTGTATCCCTTTTGGGTCAGGGCTAATGAGTGCAGAAACCAGGAGTCAGGCCTAAGTCACTCATACATTCACTCAACAAACGTGTGACATGCAATTCCCACCCACCCCATGTCAGGCTCTGTGCCACATCACAGATAAGCAATAGTTGTGTCTTTCTGTGCCAGGCTCGAGGGAAGCATCCTCCAGCCTCCCCCAAAGACAGTAATATAGGATTGGCTGCGTTTATAACACGGGCTCCTGGCTCCCCCTCTGAAGGGCCCAGGTTTTTTAAAGCTCCCACTGTGATGTCACTCAGAGGCAGGTTTGGAAGTAGGGGTGGGGAGAAAGCTGGGGATGGCAGACCCACCCACCTCTATGAGTTCAGCCCAGGATGGCTCCCACTTCCCAGGGCTGGTGTGCTCCATTTGAGCAGAGCAGGCAGCTCCAGACCCTTCATGACAGATTGAACCCGAAGGGAAAGGAGACAAACCCCGTGGTTTTATACATCTTCTCAGATGGTTGTGCATGTGCCCTAGAGGTGGAGGAAGGAGTGAGCCTCCAGCGTGGGAACAGTCACCCTCCCAGTCAGCTGCCAAGGACACAGACGCAGTCAGTGACCATCAACTTCCGCTCAGGACAGAGTCCTTGATGACTTCTGGATTAAAAGCCAAGACGCTGGCACACCCTTACAACACCTAATAAAGCAAACAGCCCGTCAGCTGATCCGGACCCCAATGCACAAAGCCCCAAAAGAGAAATGCAGCCAGCCTTGCCAGAGCCGCCTACTGCAAAACTGGTAACGTCACTTACAAGACCCTCAGACGTAGGCCTGTGGGTGTGAGAATAATGCTAAGGAACAGGCCCCACTGTGCCCCCAAACAGCTCAGAGCAGAGCCTCGGTGTCCTCTGGGCTAGCCTCTCAGCCCTGCCAAGGGCTCACTGCAAAGACCAAGCCCCCCGACCCTATGGGAGCGGTCCCTAGAACCGCTATGACGTGCCAGGAGGCAGGACGTTTGGCCTCTGAGGCACTGGAGCCCCTCCAGCCATACAACTCCAGGGAAGGCCTTGGAGACCAGAAGACCTGCAAACTGTCACAGAAATGCACCCCAAACACCTCTTCCGAGCACCCGTGCTGCTGCTGCCCTCCTGCTGCAGACTCTGCCGGCCACGTCTGCCTCTGTGGCCCCATTAAATCAGCCGCCTGCATGAAATAAATATGTCCATCCTCGGGAAGCGGGCTCGGCCACCCCTCGTCCTCACACAGTGTGCGGAGGACCCCTGCCCGGGGCTGGCCTGCAGCACAGACTCTGCCCTGAGGCGTTTCTGCAACACATTAAAGAAAGAACAAAGGAGAGAGAGGCGGGGAAGCCAGGCCCTCGGATGCACAATGAGCAGATGAAACGTCCAGAAGGGAAAGAGCCTTTTCAAAGAACTTTCCATCAAGCCCCAGCCCAGTTTGAGGGCCTCAAAACACACAGAGCTCTGTGTGAACAGGATCGACCCCACAGCTGTCCAGTCGGTCAGGGTCCTGGGGACAGAGATGTGGGCAAGGGGCCCCACAAACCCTGCAGCGGAGGCTCAGGGATGACATCCTCCGGGCTGTCAGGCCAGAGCCAGGGCCAGTGACGCCCTCCCCTCCTCCCTGGGATCTCAGCCTCTCTCGGGCACACATCCTCCACAGGTGGGACCTTTGATGTCTCCCTCAAAATAAAGGTGCCCGGCTGCATGAATTCCCAGGTCCTTGGCAGTTCCAGCTCTCCCGGCAACCATATTTGAAATACAAAAATATACACTACCAAATATTTACTGAGCCTCAAACAGAGCAGTTGACACAAAGGAGGTGATTCATAAACCCTGGATGGGTTATTAATTGATTGTCACTGCCTATGGCTGTCCTGAAGAACCAGCTGCCACCCTTAATCCTCAGCCCGCCCAGCACCATCCACTCTTGTCCTGTCAAGATGGGGCTCTCCCAGGGAGATGGCCCTGGACAGCCCCTCTGCCCAACAGAGCAGCAAGACAGTCCTGCAGGGTGTCCCAGCTCCGGGTTGCCCCGCGGACGCAAGCCTGGCTGTTTCCAGAAACTTCCCCACTTTTCTAACTTCTTTCAACTTTTCTTCCGAGCTCCAGCTGAAGGGGGTGAGGAGGTGGAAATTCCAGATAAAAGCAGAGAGCAAACCCTTTGAAAGGCATGTCTGCAACTTCTAATGGCATTAATCTGTCACAGGGAGCCACAGGGGGACAGCTGCGTCTGCGCCCTCCCTGAGATAACTACATATTGAACATCTGAGATTTGATTTATTAACAGTGAGATTTTTACACACAAGCCACTATTGACAAATGGCAGCAATTTTAGGCACCCAGATCAATACCCTTTAATCGAGTCAAATCTCGACAAATTAAAGCCCGATTCCAAAATAGCCCTGAACTAAACAAATGAATTTGTGTAAGATCCCCCACATGGCTGGATGACATGGGAGTGACTGTCATCAGTTGGTGGCGGTATTTTTATTTATATCTCTGGAAGCGAGACATCATCCGTGGGAGCTGTTGCTCAACCGTCGTGTTCCTCGTCCTTCCAAGCCCCATGCTCAGACACCAGGGAGGGAGCGGGAGGTGAGCACAGGCACAGCTCAGTCCAGGGCCACTTGGGGAATAAATGCCTTCCCTACCTGTTCACGGACATCCCATCCAGTGAGGACAAATCAGATCATACAGCTCGTGGCGAAGACCAAAGCCAGATCCCACCCTGGCCCCGAAAACCTAGGTGATCCTGGACCAATCAGATGGGCCTTTTTTTAATCTACAAAATGGGAATGAGAGCTGTCATCACCACCTCCAAAAAGTGCCCAGGACATTAAATAAGACAACAGATTTGAGAGACCAGGTCTGGGTCTGACAAAAAAGGGGCACCCAGATGATGGCTGGAGCCGGAACCATGCTGGGCAGAGCTCCGGCCCATCCCCAGGCTTAGCACATTCTCTCGAGGGAGACGGGGTCCCTCCAAAGCTAGAAGGTGGTCAACTACACCCTGTCCTGGCATGTTCTATAGCTCTGCAGGAAACCCCAGAAGAGCCTCTCTCATTGGGGAGCTTTTACTTTGGAAACTTTTATCCCTGGAATTTTCCAGTGTCTCAGGGGAGCCCTGATTTTATGGACTTCAACCCTGAATCACGGCCCCATCTGCAGAGGCTGAAGGAAGCCCTCAGGAAGCCAGCTGTTCTCGGTCAGCAGTTAACAGAGATAATACATCTTTCCGGCCACTGCATCTCCTCCAGAGGGAGCAGGTCGGAGGCGCAGAGATGGCCTGGAGCATCCCAGCACCTGGTGCGGGGCCTGGTGCAGGGTGGGTCCTACGACATCACTGGAGAATCAAATGACCAAGTCATGCCACAGCCTCTCTTGCTGATCAGAAGCCTAGTCACTGAGTCACTGAGTGGGGCCCCTGGGCTGCTCCCAATCCCCCTTCAGGAACCCCTGTAGCTGGGTGGTAAAGGGCTGAGAGCAGCCTGAGCATCACAGGCTTGTGTGCAGATATGTGCAGATGCGTGCAGGTGTGCAGTTGTGTGCAGGTGTGTGTGCATCTCTGAAGGTGTGTGCAACTGTGCGGGGATGTGCTTGTGTGCAGATGTGTGCAGGTATGTGTGCATCTGTGCAGGTGTGTGCTTGTGTGCAGATGTGTGTGCATCTGTGTAGGTGTATGTGCAACTGTGCAGGGATGTGTGCATCTCTGAAGGTGTGTGCATGTGTTCAGGGGTGTGCTTGTGTGCAAGTATGTGCATGTGTGAAGATATGTGTGCATCTGTGCAGGGTTGTACTCATGTGTAGACGTGTGCAGATGTATGCAGATATATGTGAATCTGTGCAGGGTGTGCTTGTGTGCATGTGTGCAGGTGTGTGCATCTGTGCAGGGTGTGCTTGTGTGCAGGTGTGCAGGTGTGTGCAGGTGTGTGCAGGTGTGTGCAGGTGTACAGTTATGTGCAGATGTGTGCAGGTGTACAGTTATGTGCAGGTGTGTGCAGGTGTACAGTTATGTGCAGGTGTGTACAGGTGTGTGCAGGTATACAGTTATGTGCAGTT
>NW_003852462.1:3319583-3334124 GCF_000181295.1 Otolemur garnettii
TGCAGGTGTGTACAGGTGTGTGCAGGTATACAGTTATGTGCAGTTGTGTGCAGGTGTACAGTTATGTGCAGGTGTGTGCAGGTGTACAGTTATGTACAGTTGTGTGAAGGTGTGTGCAGGTGTATAGTTATGTGCAGGTGTGTGCAGGTATACAGTTATGTGCAGGTGTGTGCAGGTATACAGTTATGTGCAGGTGTGTGCAGGTATACAGTTATGTGCAGGTGTGTGCAGGTGTGTGCAGGTATACAGTTATGTGCAGGTGTGTGCAGGTGTACAGTTATGTGCAGGTGTGTGCAGGTGTACAGTTATGTGCAGGTGTGTGCAGGTATACAGTTATGTGCAGGTGTGTGCAGGTGTACAGTTATGTGCAAGTGTGTGTTGTGCATACAAGTTTGTGTCTGCATATTTAAGAGGCTGTAATTAGCAAACATAGAGACCTGCATTCTCTTTAGGCCTGTGATTCTCTGTCCTGCCAGACGATTAGCTCTAAAAATTACGAGACATAAATGGGACTGGTTAACATAAAAACCATAAATATCTGTTTCTAATGGAGCCTGTGTACAAGCAAGCCTGTCTCAGGCTGCTGAGGGCCCTTCCTTAGGAAGAGGGCTGTCTTCTCCAACACAAGGAGCAAGGAGCCTCCCTGTTGGCTTCCCAGGTGTTCCCCACATTCCCTCCCCATGCTGGGATCTAAGACACTTGGGGACATGGTAACAAAGGGATCTGCAGTGTCTGGGCATCCACCGAGCACCAGACATGGGCCCGATGTATCATGTGCTGTGAATCCCCCCACAATCCCCAGGGACACTCTCCCTTCTCCCCCAAACAGATGAGAGGCTTAGCTGAGCAAAGGGGTTTGTCACAAGCCACACAGCTGGGCTCCAAGGAGCCAGACAGGGAGGTAAACTCAGGACCAGGCCCCCGGACACACATGTGTTCCAGTACAGAGGTTCCCACCCTGTGGGGACAAGAAACCCTGGCATGGGGCTGGGAGGCAGGCGTGAAGCGTGAGGCTTTTGTAGAACAATCAACACTCAGGGTCTCTGAATCCTGGTGAAGCCTCCTGAGCACTGGAGCCGTGCACACACTGAGGGGCTGGCAGGTCAGGCAGGGGGCTGCAGGCTTGCTCCTTGCTGACCAGTCAGCCCTGGCCCAGAGGCAGGGGGTCAGAGGCCAAGAGCCCCATGCCTGCTGCCCCACCCCGGCACCCTCCCTTGCCTCACAAGGACTGAGGGAGGGTGCCAGGGTGATCCTAGGGCCCCCCAAATAAAGGAAAACTCAGAGCTCCTGGGTTCCAGAGGAGACCAGGAACAGGCTGGACTTGCCCAGAAGCAACATGGGGAAGTAGCTGAGGCAAGAATTTGTCCCACATCTGAGCAGTTCCTCTCAGGGGTGGTCTGTGGAGACCATCAGGGATACAGGGTACCCCCCTGCCATCCCCACCAAGGCCTAAGGCATGAGCAGAGTTTCCTGGACACAGCTGGGATTTTCCTTCTGTTACAGAAGCCGGTTTCTCCAGTGAAGTATTTGGTGGGATAGGACAAGCTGTCAGCATGGCAATGCCAACACACAGATAAATGGGTCATGACGGAGGGATAGTCAGACAGACCTGAGCAGGCTCTGGGGTGAGTGAGTCAGCCTGCCGAGAGCAGGAGAACCTGTGATCTTATCTGGAGTCTCACTCATTCATTTCTTCATCCAACAGCATTTAGGGAGCTCCCGCGTGTGTTAGGGGCCGGAACGCAGCAGAGAAGAAAAGGTGTTCTCCCCTCCCCCTCCCGTCCAAGCTCAGAGCACAGGTAGTTAGACAAGCAGGCCAGACAGCAAGTGAAGGCCTCGGGGGAGCCACGGCAGGGCCTCCACCCCAGGCAGGGGCAGCAGGAGACACCCTCAGGTCCAGCGAGCAGAGGCATCCAGGGACAGTGCAGTCACCCACCCTCTGAGGTCAGTACTTTGGGAAGACCTAAACCACGATGGTCACTGACTCCCACCCTAAAAAGCCACTAACCTGCTGGGCTGGGCAGGAAGGATATTCACACCAGGCCCCTGGTGGTGGAAAGGTCTGTTGGCTCTTCCTATCCCTCTCTTCCTCTTCCTGTCCATCCCTGAACCCATCTGTGCACCTGTCTATTAGGCAATCTGTCTCTGCATCTGGGTATCTGTGCATGTGTGTCACTCATCTGTCCCCCCTTCCATCCATGCGTTCACGTGTCTCCTACGGACCTGCCAGCACAGAATACACGTGTGCCCACATATGCAAATACATGTAAGACACACACTGGCACGAATATCAGACACGGAAAGAGAGGCTACAGTTAGGCTCTTGGTCCCGTGTGAACCCACGCAGGCATTTCTCCAGAGCAGAAAATATTTTGCCTAATTTTGTTCTGCTGAAATTGTTTTTTAAAAAATCTTGCAGATGCTGCATCCAGAATAGCATGTTTTCTCCAAAAATAGCGAGGCCAGGGTTATCCTGATTAACTGAGTATTCTGGACAAAAAGAAGCTACCTTTAGAATGATACTACATATGATTGGGAAATGTTCCAGAAAGTGGCCCCGGAACGTGGTTGAAGCTACCGCTCCATTGGTGCTCTATGGTCCAACAGCCCCGGACCCGGCCCAGCCTCTGGTGGATTCAAGCCTCTACCCCCAGCCTCTGCTTGTTCCAGTGGAGTTAACTAGAATTTACAATAAAGGCCTGACTCTGACGTAGTGAGCTCGGAAGACGAAGGTCCGAGTCTTAATTTCCCCTTTCTCCAGCAACGGCTTTATGAAGAATTTATCTGCGTCTTGTCTGTCCTCCCACTGCTGCGATCTATTTTTAATGATATTCCCGCCAGCCTCGCAGCTCCCGTCTCCCCTGTTAATATCCAGGTTCTTCTTTATTCACGGTGGTGATCAGTCTTCTTCTGACCCCACCACATCCCCCACCCTTCTCGGCACTTGGCAGGTGTCATTTTATGGTCCCCATCTCCAAGGCAGACATCCTTGTTCTCAGGTCTCTAAATCAGCCAGGACCTGCACAAGTGGCCAAGTGAGCCCCTCTCCTTCCTGGAAACGGCCGCCCCCAGGAAGGTGGTTTATGGAGGCAGCTGCTCTGGCCCAGGCAGGGACGCAGCAGGGTCAGGCTGTGTCCACCACACCTCAAGTTAGAAATCCAGCCTACCCCCACCCCCAGAGTTGGCCCTAGAAAGCTCCAGGAAGCATCAAACACTGACCTGGCCCCAGATGGACACAGAGGGCTACTTTCTGGTTTCAGATACCAAGCATGTGTCATAGAGGTTTAGAACATGGGCTGTGGGGTCACGACGATTGAGGTTCAAATCCCTGCCCCTCTCAACTGGGTGGCCTCAGACTCCTGACCACTATTGCGCTCCCCTCTCAGATGGAAGTAACCACGCCCATCGAAAAGCCTTCCGAGGAGGACGAGCAGAGATTCTCAACCAAGAAGGATGGCGGGTTGTGACATACAGGAAGAAAAAGAGCAAACGTGTCAAATGCGACTTGGAGTCCGAAGGAGACTACAGATGCAACAAGGTGTCGCAGGCCCAGATCCATCTCCTTCAATGCAGCCGATTTTGAAATATGAAAGTCACCACTGCCAGCGAGAGCCCACACCCGCGGCACTCCCGCCGCCGGGTATTTATGGAGACATCCCACCAGTCAAGGGAGACTTATGAGCGACATAAATACGAAGGATAATCCGGCAAATTCCAAGTTGTACGAAAGGGCTACAAATCAGCCCTCGGGCTGGGTCCCAGACACAAAGAGAAAGTGTGATTAAGTGTGACTTTTTTAAAGTTTTGTTTGGATTTATTCCTAAAACCTCCTTCACCAGAAGACGCAGATCTCTCGCTGGCACAGATGGCTGCCCTGTCGTGAATCAGAGGCAAGAATTTGTGCCGAGTCCAAAAGGAGCCAGAAACGAGAAGAGAGCAAGAGTGGCTTGTTACTCTGCTGCGGAATTAAGATTTGTCTCCACCTGCCTATGACTCTGGGGGTGCTCTGGGCTCCGAGGACCTGTGAGTTTTCCTGGGGTACAGCAGCCACCTCCACACAGGCCCTCACTAAGCTGAAGCCTGGGCAGGTGCCCCCCAGCCTAGGACTGTGCAGGTGGCCAAAGGCAGGACATCTGGCCAGGCCATGGACATTGCACAGATACATCAGTCCTCAGCCATAAAGCCCACGTGCGCAGAATAAATGAATGGACAAATGGCACGGTGACCCTGGGAGACACATAGGACCAAGGGATCGACCGCCAGCCAGGACAGCCCTGTAGTCATGTCCCAGGTCCCTATGAGATGCTCTGAGCTGGGGCCCTTGGCCAGGTGCTTCCCGAGCTTGGGTTTCCTGGTCATAAACTGGGCCTAATAGCCTTCCCTGCCAGGCCAGCTGGTTAACAGAGGGGCCTGGGCGAGCTCTCAAGATGAGCCAACAAAGGCGGTCATCTCAAGGCCCGGGTATTCCCCACTCCACCTGAGGACAGCAGAGAGAAGAGGGCGTCTGTCCCAGCACACACCTGGCTCCCCTCCACCCTGCACCCAGTCCAGGAGAGCGTGAGGAAGTGTATGAATCGTGCTGTTTTATTTTCTGAATTTCTTTTTGTTTTCGTTTCTTCTTTTTATTTCAGAGTCATAGGAGGGTACACATGATTACGTTGCGGTAAAGTTCACCTTCACCCAGGGGCTGAGCCACATACCCCTACATTGGGCAGGTCAGGTGAGAGTTCACCAATCCCCCTCCCTGCTCCCCTTTCCCTCCTCCCCTCCATTTGAATTTGTGTTTTCCCGTCACGTGGATGTGTAACTGTCTATTAGTTTCATATTAGTACCGAGTACGTTGGACACTTGCTCTTCTATTCCTGTGGTGCTTTACCAAGGAGAATGTTCTCCTACTCCATCAAGTTAATAAGAAAAATGTAAAGTCTCCATCTTTTCTATGGCTGAATAGCTCTCCACGGCGCACGTACACCACAGTTCATTAATCCATTCATGTGTTGACGGGCACTTGGGTTGATGCCACATCTCGATGGCTGTGAATTGAACTGCAAATAAACATTCTAGTGCAAATGTCCTTATAGTAAAATGACCCTTTTCTTCTGGGTAGATGCCCAGCAATGGGAATGCAGGATCAAATGGGAGGTCTGATTTGAGTTCTTTGAGGATTCTCCATACTTCTTTCCAAAAAGGTTGTATCAGTTTGCAGTCTCACCAGCAGTGTAAAAGTGTTCCCTTCTGTCCACACCCACGCCAGCCCTTGCAGCTTTGAGACTTTGTGATATGGGCTATTCTCACTGGGCTAGGTGATGTCTCAGGGTGGTTTTGATTATCATTTCTCTGATGATTAGGGATGATGAGCATTTTTTCATGCTTGTTGGCCATTTGTGTTCTTCAGAGAAGTTTCTGTTCAAGTCTCTTGTCCACTTACAAATGGGATTGTTTGCTCTTTTCTTGTTGATTATTTTGAGTTCTCTGCAGATTCTAATTATCAGGTCCTTGTCAAATTTTCTGTATTTCTGATGATTTTCTATGTGTGGCCTTGCAGACCCTGGAGGGACTGTCCCTCTCGGGATTAGCCAACTGCTAGAGGTAGTAGAGGACCTGCCTGGCGCCCACCTTTCAAACCCATCCACCCAGCACCTCCTCTAGCTGGGTCTCACCCCAGGGTCACCGTCAATGTCCTGATCATCCCAGGGCCAAGTACCAGACAACCATGGTCGGCCCCTCCACCCAGAGCCTGTGGGAATTTCTCCCGCCAGCCAGCTCCAAGCCTGCTCAGCCTGACTCACCACCTCTTCCTGCAGAAACCACAAAGAAGCCCTGTCCATGTGTCCTGCTCGTCCCCTCTGCCTCCTAACCGCCCCGTCCTTCCCTGTGGGGCCCTGTGTGGTGCAACCTGACCCCCCTCACAGGTCTGTGAGCAACACAGTTCCTTCCCAAAGGTGCCATGTGCTGACCTGGAGGGCTCACCATAGTCAAATGATAATAAAACCTCCATGTGAGACAGAAACAGCCAGGCCTAAGAGCTCATCTCCACCTTCCTCCTCATGGGGATAGGCAGGGCCCTCTCTGCCCCCACCCTGTGCCAGCAGGTGACTATGGGGACTTACTGGGCTCAGTGCTAGGTGGGGGGAGAAATCTAGGACAGGTCAGCACACCTAGTCTGCACCCCTACCTGACCTTCCAGGCGTGGAAGTAAGGCGCTGCCCCTGGACCACTCCTGTTATGTTTCACAGCATTTTCAGAATGTGGGCAGCGGGGTAAGGGTTCGCCTCATTGGTGAGCTCACCCTTGAGGTTAAAGCAATGCCCCTGGGCCCCACACTGGCCCTGCTCTCCTACTGGCATAGAGAAGCTTCTGTCTGGTAGCCTCTCAGACACACTCCCAGGACAGCGAGTCTTGGTTGCCAGGTAGTTATAGCTGATTCAACCCAGCCTTCAGAGCCAACAAAGACCAGAGTCCCCAGGCCCTGATCTGGCCACTCAGCCAGAGGTGGAAAAGCACATGTGCAGCGGGTGATCTCACCCCGGGGTCCAGAGTAGGCAAGGTCACAACTCGTGAGCCCAGAATGGTCAAAGCAGCCACTACTCTCCATGGCCCCAGCCTTGGGCCAGTCCCTGTGAGAAGTTCAATTCCAACAAGAACCCCTCCTTCTGGATTGAAATCAGGACATCAGTGCTGATGCCCTAGGCTGTGAGCAAATGTTCAAAGGAACATCCAGTCCAGCTCACTGCAACGTTAGCAATGGAGCAGTGGCTCGGCACCTTGAACTTGGACTTTCCAGCCTCCAGAACCACAAGAAAAAATCTCACAATTTTATGAGCTACCTAAGCTGTGGTGTGTTGCCACCGCCACCTGATGGACTAAGATACCAGGTCACTATAAAGAGTCCTCAGCTTTGCAGTGGCCACAGCAAACATCCCCATAACCAAGCCAAAAATCTCTAACAGAAGAAAATGTGACAGACATCATTTCACACGGCTGCATCTGAGAGAGAAAACCAGATTCTAAATATCTGTCATCACAATTGCCCGGGGAGAGAACATTTATTAAAAGTTTTCCATAAGCATTCCCCAGCTCTTTAATCACGGAGAATTTCTTCTTTTTTTTTCTTTCCCGTAAGATCTTAAGTACATTTATTGCCTTCGCATAAAGGACTTTTGCTTCTAATCATATCGATTTTACTATAATTAATTTTTAATGTATTTTCCAGGGCGTTGTGTATATACAGACCGAGATATTTCATCACATATTAACACAGCCATTTCCACTTTTAGAGTCGCTTATTAAATGAGAGCTAATTTATTATTGCTTAAGATGTTACCATGTTAACCCAATTACTGTTTGTGTGTTTGCATTCTGTCCTGTACACTTAGGAATGTGATGGGATATCGATACTATACCCAATAGGATTAAATTTACCAAATCGAATCCTTGGGACTGTGGCTGAATTCTAATAATAGCCTGATTACCTAGCCAATGCCCACTACTGTCAATGAGGTGCCCCTCACAGGACAACACATAGCCCTTACCACAGTGGGTGGACACAGGGTCATGGGTGAGGACCAAGCTCCTTTCCAAGCCCTGGGGCCAGTGTTCAGCTGCTATGTCCTACACGGAAGACTCCATTCTAGGCTTCTTTGCCAAGGACCTCTTAATGACCCACCATGAGGAAGGCCACGGACACTGGTTCTGCTCAGACTCCCCCATACCCAGGTGGGGGACATTTCCTGGCAGCTCAGGAGGACTTGAGGAGAGGCTGAACATGAGTGCCTCTCGTGGTCACCGTGTCCAAGGCAGCTGCATCGACCACAGGCTGGATCTCGGCCATCAGCCTCTGTCCACTCACCAGACCCTCACCAGGTCTGCAGCTCCATGCCCACTGCTACTGCTGAGCAAGGAGGACCAGGGCCTGGCCTCGCCCACAGACAGTGTCCAGGCTGCCAGAGGAACATGGCAACCACCAGTGCGAGCTGAGTGAAAGCAGGGCCGGGCCAGGCAGAGGTGGCATCCTTCACTTGCTGAGGACCTGGAGAGTCACCACTCGACTCCTGCTGGGGAGGCAGGAAGAGCTCAGAGGTGCTCTATCCCCACGGGCCTGGCCAGTGGCTGGTCTGACACCGGGGAGCCTGCCTCAAGAGAGACCACGTCCCTGTCCAGAAGGGAGTCGGCACATGCCACAAGGAATTGCCGCCCCTGGAGAGTTGGGTCTGAGCTGCCTTCCCCACCCTCTTTACAATGCCAGCTTGTCCCATGACACCATCAGGGTACTCAGCCTCTTCCCTGTGACACCAAGAAGATGGCAGATGAGGGACCGGGCCGACACAGGCCCTCTCATTATTCCCTCTCCCTGCTCCCTGGAAAAGAAAGAATCGCACCTTCCTCCTGAGAAGCAGGGCGGGCTGCTGCCTAATTTAAGGGGAGGGAGATCGGTGACGGCACCCACCTCTTTGTACGCACCACCAAAGATGTACTGTCGTTGATAGAAAAAGAAAGACCTCATTAAATCATCTCTTCCACTTCATTAGGGTAATGTCACCTATATCTGCTGCCTCCAACCTCAGTGAAAGCCACCACCTTCCTTCCGAAAGGCCAGAACTAGGGGTGCCAGGGAGGCCGGGTGGGGGGCTGCATGGGACAGAGTGCTCATTTATAATATTTACACTTATGTCAAGAGGAGCCTTCTGGCCTGGGGCCATTAATCTCATTCCTCTTAGAAGCTCTTCCTCTTTTAAACTAATGGGGAGATGGCTCACTAAATAATAAATAACCCTGCTTGGCCGGCATGCTGCATTTCCATGGAGGACATGTGTGTGACCCACCAAAGTAAGTGGCATGTTGGCTCAGAGCATGTGGCCGCTGTAGCTACATTGCTGCTGAGACCCCACTGCAGACTCCATGCAGGATGTGGGGGCTCTGGTCTCTCGCCTGGCTCAGTGGGGGAGTGTGCAGGGCCAGTAAGAATGCCTGTCCTCACCAAGGGCTTCGCCAAGTCCAGTGACATCATGGTGACAAAGTGGAAACTGAGCCCCCTGGATGGGAACCTGAGGAGGTGGGGAAAGTCAGTGTCAACCCAGACCCCAGAGTGGACCTTGAGCTTCTGTGCCTCAGCCTCTGATGACCTATCTGGGTCTCAAGTGGGGAATATGGTCTTGACCTTTGCCATATGTATTCCTAGGTAGGGGCTGGGCAGCAGGGACTTGGAGGACACAGCAGGACACTCCCCTCCCCCACCTGAGCTCAGCTCCCTGCCCGTTTAGGGCCTTATATGGCCATGTACACGGGGCCCCCTTATATAGCCCCACCTGAGGTGCAGGAACGCCAACCCAAGACCCTGCTGCAGAAGGGCTGATAGCCCAAGACCCAGGGCTAAATCTCCCTCCCTCTGGGGGCTCCACTTTCCCTCAAATGAGGAGGGCAGTCTTGGTCTCTGTCTTGCTTACACGTGCGCATCTCCTGAGGAGCTTCTAGACTCCTGGTACTCGGCTGCCTCTGACTGCAGCAGTCCCCCTCAGGGGGCCCAGATGAGCCCAACCTGCAGCTGCAAGTCAGATGCACCAGACTGCCAGTGGTTCTCAAAGTGGGCTCCTGGGGCAGTAGCAAGGAGGTGAGATTCCCCCAGCCCTCAAGCCACCACCCAAACCCGCCCAATTGGGGCTGGGGCCCGGGGTCTCAGTGCTTTCAGCCCCAACCCCACCTGAAAACAGGTCTGGGTACCCTCAGAGCCCCATTCTCCACCTCTGCCCCTCCCCACAAGACATGGGGAAACAAGTTCAAGTGCATCCCGGGAGCTGTGCAGAAGTCTGCTGGGGTGGCTGCCCTTGGGGGGGTAATGTCATCAGGCAGCAGCAGGGCAGCCAGACAGGAACCCTGCCCTGTTTTGCCTCTGGAGAAAGAGGAAAGGGAAGGGAAGGATTTTAAGAAAAGGAAACAACATGTGCAGCACCGGACAAGCAGGTGGATGCACCAGGCCAGCGCTCGGCTGTCCCCTGGAAAAGATGCAGAGAAAAGTGACCATGGGGACCAAGAACAGAGACAGGTAACCTGGGACGCAGCGGGTACCCGACAGAGAGTCCAGCTGGCTGCCTGCCTGGGGCATCCTGGGTGCAGGGACCCCCTCCACACCAGCTTGCACGGGAGGGGCCCATTTCCTATTCTTCGCGACCAGGGTCCCCATCATGGAGGGGGTGGGGGTCACCCAGGGCAGGGAGAGCCTGCAGTGTGCATTCCGGCCACCAGGTGGCGCCATTACCAGGCGGCCGCTCACAGGGAGCCCCTCCAAGGGCTGTTGTGTTACAGCTTTGGGGGGCCCTGGAGCAGGGAAAGGAGCCCCCTCTCCCCCAGAGAACTCCTAGACCAGAGAGCCAAGGCAGGGGAGGTCCAGCCCTTCCTTCCTGCACAGGTTGAGCTGGGTGTTAGCCCCTCCCGACCCAGTGCCCCCTCCACCGCCAGGTTTAAGGCTGATCTTCACGTTCTTCAGGGGTTACGAGTTCTCTAAATTTTGTTTTTTTTTTTTTTTCAAAGTGTCTAAAAATATATCCTCTCGGCTCTAAAGACAAAATTTTCCTAGAGATGATTTAGCAGGGAAAACCATTTTCCTAAATGGGGCCTTTTCTTAATCACTATTTCTTAAACTGAACTCCAGGGCGGCGGAGAGATTCTCCACAAGAGGAAGGGCTCTCTCCATAACCATCAAGTTGTGATCTCAGATATCGCAGCTCACCCCGAGGCAAGTGCTCTCCTCAGCTGGACCCTCAGAAACAGCCCATCAGGTGGGTGCCCGGGCCACCCCTCCCAGCTAGGCAGACCCCGGCAGGAGAAGCCTGGCAGCTCCCCTCTAACTGTGGGCCATGCTCCCTCCCTCTGGCTTCCCATCCCTGCCTCCCCCCTCAGGACTGGGGCTGGGGTGGGGGCTCCCCATCACGCAGAGCCCCTTTTGGAAGAGTAGCAGGGCCTGATTCAAGCCAGCGTGGTAATGAACGGTGGTGACTTCAAGGGCTCTCCCTGCTGGGGGCCTTGTCTCCTTTTCCTATAAAACAGTGACCATGCAGGGCTGATCAGAAACTCTGCCCAGGGCCTGCAGCTAATGGAGACATGTGATCTGATCTTCCCCAGGAAAACAGAGCAAACCCACAGCTGGGGTTAGTCCTCCTGGCTCTTAAAAGAAATGTCCACAGAACAGCTCCCAGGGCCAGAGTCACGCCCCGGATTCCAGAGCACCTGTGAAGCTCCCCAGACCCAGATGGCTGGAGGCAGAGGGGAACAGGGCCGGTGCTCCCAAAGCCCCAGCACCTCTGGCAAGGCCACCACCATGGGTTTCCGCGTGGAGCTGCTCCTCCTCTGCACCCAGGAGGCCCATGAAGCTACAGATCAGTCTGCCCTGTGTGGAGCCCAGGATCTAATTGAGTCTCTCCACAAACAGGGAGAGCAGAGAGGCTAGAAACACTGAGCTGATGGGCCACAGAAGGGACATTAACAGAATGAATTGACCCAGCTTAAAATAAAAACACATTCCGAAGAGCAAGCCTGCAGATCGGCGTCTCAGAGCCGAGCCGGGTGTGGCCATGGGTGCCAGCCACACAGTGCCCTCCTTCAGTAGAAGAGCAAGTGGAACAGTGACCGTGTGTGTCATGGAGGGACGGAGAGAGAGAAAGAGGTGAGCTGTTCAAACCAGGCTCTTAGAGAAAGAGCATCAAAATATTTTGCAAGGGATTTGCTGGTTTCCACATCTTCAAATCTTGGCGTGGAGACAGAGGAGATGGTAATTAAAATTGGCAGCGGGGCAGGGGAAGCATCATTAAATGCAGAATTTCTAAATGCCTGGAAGTGATCTTAACGAGATAAATTGGTTTTCCAACCTCACCTCAGCTGTAAAAGGTTATAACTTTTGAGTCCTCAGCACTACTGCTAGCCAGGCGTTGTGGCAGGCACCTGTAATCCCAGCTACTTGGGAGGCTGAGGCTGAGGCAGGAGAATCACTGGAACCCAGGAGTTTGAGGTTCCTGAGAGCTGTCATGGCACTCTACCAGGGTGACAGAGTAAGACTCTGTCAAGCACTTTTTTTTTTCAATCATGGACTGTGTCCTACATGTTAGGACTAGAGACACAACACACACACTGGAAGTGGGTAGGGAAGCAAATGCCTTTTTCGCTGAAGCTGTGGTCTGGACGGTGAGAGTAGCAGCCCCCAGGGTCAGACCCCTGATGTGGCCGTTGGTGCGGGAGCCAAGAGCCCCCATCCTACTGAACATCGGCATCAGGGTCTTCCAGTGGGGCTGGGTGTTGGGGATTTTAAAGATCTCCATGGGTTCCATGTGTGCAACCCAGGTGAGGGACACTGAGGTGAAGCAAGGCCATTAGCAGGGGCCAGGATTCCACAGGATTCTGCTAACGGGGTCCTGGCCTGAAATCACAGCCAAGTCAGGGATGAATCAAGTCATATTTCGAGATGGACGTGATGGACGTTCATTATGTCCTTTTGGACCATGGAGGTTCCTCAGCAACTACAGCATTGTGATGGCTACATTGTGACAGCACTGTGAGGTCACCCTTTGTCAATAATCAAAGGCACACTCCAGGGGAGGAAAACTCAGCACCAGCTTAGGCTAAAAGTCTTCACAGACTAAGGTTAAATTGTGGTTAAAATGTGTGGGTTATGACACTCATGCCCCGGCTAACTTTTTAAAAGACGCCAAGGCCATTAGAGACACACTCCAGCACTGTTGGGTGAAATGACAGTCTGGGACACATTTCACAACAGTCCCAGAGAGGGAGCAGAAGCCAAGGAGAGTGCTTCAAAAACAGGACTGGGGTCTCCTGCACCAACGGCCACATCAGGGCTTATGTCTGAAACTGTCTACGTTAGAACCCTGAAGATGTAAATTCAGGGTATAAAGTTTCAGCTAGATTGGGAGTAAGTCTCATTGACTTACTGCACTGCGTGGTGACTACAGTCAATAAACATCTCAAAATCTAAGAGAATAAGTTCTTAGCACTCTCATCACAAAAAAAAGTAAGGTGATGAATACGTTAATTAGCTTGATTGACTCTTCATTTTACATACAGATCAAAGCAACAGTGTAACCCATAAATACTTCTTAAAAAAATTTTTTTTGTTGAGACAGAGTTTCACTTGTTGCCCTCAGTAGAGTACTGTGACATCATAGCTCACAGCAATCTCAAATTCATGGGCTTAAGCTATTCTCTTGCCTCAGCCTTCAGAGTAGCTGGGACAGGCACCTGCCCGGCTATTTTGAATAGATTGAGGTCTCACTCTTGCTCAGACTGGTCTCAAACTCCTGAGTTCATACAATCCACCACCTCAGTCCCCCAGAGTGCTAGGATTACAGGCATGAGCCACCACCCATGGTCCCTTTTTAAAAATTTTTAAGAAAATATAAATAGATACTCTATCTACATATCAAACCCCAGTATCTACCACTCAGAATCAACTGATGCTCACAGTACGTCATTTTGTGTCTTTGGTTTTGATAAAAGAATTTTAATATTTACCCCCCAAAAATGGTCTCAGAGAAAATGGGGCTGCCACTTCAGGGGGGGTTTCTCCCTCTGGGCACATCCACTTCCACCCCAGGTGACTTCCCATCCCGTGTCCCTTCTCCTGTGACGGTTGCCCCCACCTCCCAGTCCCCAAGCCCTCTTGACTAAACAGGTAAATGGACGTGGAGACCCTGAGCCCCCACTGCCAGGAGAGTCCCCTCCGTGTACTCCCTCCCTGGGGCTGCCCTAAGCCATAACCAAGGGGAATTTCCAGTCTGACGGCTGGACTCAAGATCAAGGTGCCAGCAGGCTAGCTCCTCCTAAGGCCTCGCTCCTGGACTTGCAGATGCCACCTCTCTCTCCCCCCCCATGTCCCTTTATGCCTATCTCTGTCCCAATCCCCTCTTTTTATGGTGACACCAGTCCCATTGAATCAGGGCAGACCCTAATGATTTCTTTTGAGCTTAGTTATCTCCACATGTGCCACATCCCGAGGTATATGAGGTTGGGACTTCAAAAATAAGTTTAAGAGTCAAACAATACAGCTTGACTCTACCCAGATGCCCCATGGCACACTTTTTACCCAGAATAATCACCATACGCATTATTTACCAGGTAAATGACATTTCCTCTTTCAATTACTTCTCAAGAGATCATTTCTTGCAAAGCCTTTTCTTTTTAAAAGGTATAAGGAGGAAGAAGAGAAAAACAAACTGACTTAAGCCCCTGAGTTTGAATACAATAAAATCTCATTAATTTGGGCTTACTCTAGGAAAATATTCCAGAAATAGGAAAGGCTTTGAGCTGATTACTTAAGAAGTTTTCTTTTAACCCATTGCTTTATCCTCAGCAAGCTGAGGAAACCTGTCTTCGTGAACAGGTAAGAACGGTTTGCGATTAAGGGCACTGCCACCTGCCCGCACAGAGCATGCTAAGGTTCCTGACAGAGCCTTCCCCACCAGCTCACCATCCCACCTGCCCACAGAGCGTGCTGAGGTTCCTGATGGATCCTTCCCCACCAGCTCACCATTCCACCTGCCC
>NW_003852462.1:3334809-3336709 GCF_000181295.1 Otolemur garnettii
TGCTGAGGTTCCTGATGGATCCTTCCCACCAGCTCACCATTCCACCTGCCCACACAGAGCGTGCTGAGGTTCCTGACGGAGCCTTCCCCACCAGCTCACCATCCCACCTGCCCACAGAGCGTGCTGAGGTTCCTGACGGAGCCTTCCCCACCAGCTCACCATCCCACCCGCCCACACAGAGCATGCTGGGGTTCCTGATGGAGCCTTCCCCACCAGCTCACCATTACACCTGCCCGCAGAGCGTGCTGAGGTTCCTGATGGATCCTTCCCACCAGCTCACCATTCCACCTGCCCACACGGAGCATGCTGGGGTTCCTGATGGATCCTTCCCACCAGCTCACCATCCCACCCGCCCACACAGAGCATGCTGAGGTTCCTGATGGAGCCTTCCCCACCAGCTCACCATCCCACCTGCCCACAGAGTGTGCTGAAAGGTTCCTGACGGAGCCTTCCCCACCAGCTCACCATTCCGCCTGCCCACACAGAGTGTGCTGAGGTTCCTGACGGAGCCTTCCCCAGCAGCTCACCATCCCACCTGCCCACACAGAGCGTGCTTCCCCACCAGCTCACCATTCCGCCCCTCCTTTTCAAAGGCATCCCTCCTGGCATTAGACTTAGCACACCTTGTGAACAAGGGTAAACGCCAAACCTCATCTATAATCAAAAGGACACCGAGATGGGTAGAGACCCGAACATGCACTTTCTTTCCTCTGGGGGAGTGAGCAAACGCTGACTCCAGGTAGCAGGATGGCAGAACCTCTGGATTAAAAAGCAGATTGTGCAGCAATTAATTCATCGCATCCTTTGAGGTAAAATAAAGGGAAGTACTACCAGGCAAGAGTAACTCAGAAAATATTTTCTTCTTTAAAGTTAATGGGGCCCATGGTTTTAAATGGAGCCATATTCAATTCTCCCAGGTTTTGCTTACTTTTATACACAGTTATCAACTCCCAGCTCAGCGATTAAATGTGTCAGCAAAGCTCCTACTTAGTGCTAAGGAAGTGCTTAATTTTCATTAAAAAGATGACATTGCGAGCAATTATTAAGGACAAGCACAGGCGTGGGTATTTATATACACGAAGACAGATCGTAACCTAGAGATGCATAAATTACCCAGGTCTGGTTCGCAGCTTCCTCCCAAGCCAGGCAGCACTGGCGGCCTCCACTCATTCCCTTCCAGTCATTCCACCAGGGCTGAGGCACAGGACTCTGCTCCCCACGTGTTCACACTCCCTGACCCAGAGGCTGCTGCTAACCCCTGGGATGGGGTACAGATTGTTTGCTATGAACTTTTCACTCACGGCCCCTGACTGAACGAGGCAACTCAATCCGGTGCATACTTTCCTTCCACCCCTTGTCACACCCACCTATGAAGTTCAAGGCTCCTGACATCAGCAGCTGGTGTACAGAGGCCTCCTAGCTCTCACAACAGCCCCCAAGTGCAAGAGTCATTGCCTCATGAACAATGGCTACTCAGGTGAGGCGGATGTGATTCACCCAGCGCCACTTGCCTAGAAAGGGACTCAGTCAGAACTAGAACCCAGGTCTGTCTCTACCCAAAGCTCATCATTCACTGCTGTGCCAAGCAGGGCTTCCCCATGAGCCCATGGCAGTGACGGGGTCTGTACCCCATGTCGAGTCTATGTGGGGGTCACAGAATCACATCACCTGGAGACTGAGGACAATCACAGCACCTGGAGACTGTGGACAATCACAGTGTCCTGGAGACTGTGGACAATCATAGCACCTGGAGACTGTGGACAATCACAGTGTCCTGGAGACTGAGGACAATCACAGTGTCCTGGAGACTGAGGACAATCACAGTGTCCTGCAGACTGAGGACAATCACAGTGTCCTGGAGACTGAGGACAATCACAGCGTCCTGGAGACTGAGGACAAT
>NW_003852462.1:3336798-3343363 GCF_000181295.1 Otolemur garnettii
TGAGGACAATCACAGCACCTGGAGACTGAGGACAATCACAGTGTCCTGCAGACTGAGGACAATCACAGCGTCCTGCAGACTGAGGACAATCACAGTGTCCTGCAGACTGAGGACAGCCCAGAATGAGAGATGGGGGAAACATGGCATGACAAGCTCTGCCCACATGGTCAACTTGGCGGACAGAGTATTTAGGGCGCTCCTGCCAAAACACAGACGCGTCACCTAGAGCTGTGCAGCTATCTTGGGACAATGAGGCAATAACGGCAAGAAAAACAAAAAAACAGCGTGTTAAGAGAGGCAGAGTGGGAGCTGGACAGATCCTAGGCCTCTGGTAAGGTAACTGAGCACCAGATAGAATCTGCCCGTTTCCAGCCCCGATTCCTGTCACTGGTGAGAACCGAGAGCCGTCATCTAGGCCATGGTCCTGTTCCCTAACACTGCCCGACAGCGCTCCTGCCCATTTCCAGACCCCGATTCCCGTCACTGGTGAGAACCAAGTGCCATCATCCAGGCCGTGGTCCTGTTCCCTAACACTGCCCATCCAGGCCGTGGTCCTGTTCCCTAACACTGCCCGACAGCGCTCCTGCCCGTTTCCAGACCCCGATTCCCGTCACTGGTGAGAACCAAGTGCTATCATCCAGGCCGTGGTCCTGTTCCCTAACACTGCCCATCCAGGCCATGGTCCTGTTCCCTAACACTGCCCATCCAGGCCGTGGTCCTGTTCTCTAACACTGCCCGACAGCGCTCCTGCCCATTTCCAGACCCCGATTCCCATCACTGGTGAGAACCAAGTGCCGTCATCCAGGCCGTGGTCCTGTTCCCTAACACTGCCCATCCAGGCCCTGGTCCTGTTCCCTAACACTGCCCGACAGCGCTCCTGCCCGTTTCCAGACCCCGATTCCCATCACTGGTGAGAACCGAATGCCGTCATCCAGGCCGTGGTCCTGTTCCCTAACACTGTCCAACTGTGCTCCTGCCCGTTTCTGTGCCATTGTCTGTCCTGAGCCCCCTCTCTCCTGGGTTTCAGAGGGAAGAGGAGCAGCCTGGGGAAACTAGTGGGCTGAGCCAGGGAGAGAACATGGGCCAGGGGGACAATCTCAATGCAGCACCCCCCTGGGTCATTAGGAGGGAGACCCGCAGCCCTTTGACCACCCTCACTCACCCACACACTCCCAGGGCCTGGGCCTGAGAGAAATCAAACCCTCATCTACACTTCCCACTGACTCTGCAGCTCAGGGTGTCAGGCTTTGTGCCAAGTCATGGAATCCTCACAGATGAGAAGACTGAGGCTAGAGGTGGGTCCACACCGACAGAGGAGTAGTGGGGTTCAGGCTGCACCCACGAGTGTCTGACTCCTGTACAAAAAAAAAAAAAAACCATTTCTCTGGAAGCTCTAGGAGCTCCTAGGCACATGCAGTCCATGGCAGCCTCACCCTGGAGGGCTAATTCTCTACATCTCAAAATGACAGGGCAAAGCCAGCCCCAGAACCATCCAGGGGACACAGTGTGACCTAAAGACCAATCTCCAGAGATGGAGGGAGTCTCGGCGGGGAAGCTTATAGAGCTGAGCTGATCAGACTGCAGAGTCCCTGTCCCCAGCCCTAGGCAGACAACAGCCATGGGACACCCTGCTACAAATGACACACGGGTTGTTTCTATTGACATGTCCCCCAAGGACAGCCCACGGGGGCTCAAGTCATGAAAATTACATGTAACTTACAGCACACCCACAAAAGGGTGTACAATCTAGCCATTAAAATATCCTATTTTCAAAGAACATTTTAAGACACAGGAAAAATTATTCTATAGTGTTAGATTAAAATAAAAATCAGGATCCAAACCTAAGTATACAATATTATTCCAATTTTGTGCTATTTAGACTTAATATACACATATAAAGGAATGGGAAAGATGAAAAAGGAAAATCTCAGCGTCCATGCTCCGAGACGGAATGAAGGACCAATTCTGACTTTACTTTTTATGTTCTTTTATATTCCCCCTGTGTTATCCAAACTTCCTGACGTGAGCATGGAGAACTCTGAAGTTAGAAAAAGCGTTTCTAATAACACAGCTGCCAGGGCAGGGGGCTCGGCGTACCCCTCAGCTGGTGCCACTCGCCTTCCTCACAGAACCCTGATGTCCACCTCTCCTGCATTCCAGGCCCTGGACACAACAGATAACAGATGCACCTGCCCGTCCTGCATTTTCCCCGCCTCTGGGGGCAGCTGGCATCAGGACCTGGCCTTTGCACACCAGCCCCGGGGTATTCTGGAATTCTGAGCTGCACCTTGGGAGGTGCTGCTTCAAAGAACCGTTTTAGCTGAAATGGTGGGGATGAAACCTCTGCTCTGAAAGGAGGCTGGTGCATGGCACCCTGTCCCCTCTGCCCCTGGGGTCTTCCTGACAGGAGGCAGCAGCAGTTCCCCCTGCCCCAAAGAAGACGCTCCAGGCAAGGAACCCAAAACAGAGAGAGGCTAATGGGAGACCACATTCCCCTGGGGGCACCGGGCCACATCACCATAGCAGCGACTGGGAAACTGCTTGGAAAACCCTCAGTGCTTTTCCGAGGGGAGTAAGCCCCGGCCCTGCCCCAGCCTTCCTGGCAGGGGGGACGCACTGGCAGCAAGCTGGCTTCTGGCCTTCAGCTTCTGCCTGGACTCAGGCCTTGCAGAGAGCAGCCTCTGTGGGCTGGGGCATCCCCAAGTGGGCACCACAGGGCAGAGACAGGGCTGTCTCTGAGGTGCTGTGATCTAAACTTCGCCTTCTGGAAAGGAAGTCTTCCAGGGCACCCTTGTGCTCACCTACAAGATTCAGGTATCCTGCCTGTGCTGCCAGGCCCCCAAGGCTGCCTGACAGGACAGAGGACACTGGGGATCCCCAGCAGCTGGCAGAGAGGGAAGGGACCCCTGAGGTCCAGAAGGTGGTCTTAGGAAACCTTGGTGTCACGCTGGTGACAGTCACCATCCCATGCCTCAGTTTTCCCCTGGGAAGGGTAACTGCATTCAGAGCCCCGTAGTGGGCCTGGCCTAAGGAAGGCTTCACTAGACATGAGGCACATGGGTGACTGTCACCAGCCTGATGAGATTCCTCTTTCAGAGACACTCGTGTGCACCAACCGTGGGCAGCTGTCCAGGCCTTCGTGTGTTCACTCAACAAACATGTGGTTTGGGCTCACTCTGGGCCCAGCTCTATACCAGGCACGGGGGCAGCACTGAGCAAGATCAGGTGTGCCCAGGTTCCCACACTGCACCCCAGGCCCCAGCCCAGGGAACCCAGAACCAGCCCTGGCTTCCCCTTCTGACCCTGGGGCAGGACATGCAGAGAGACTGCTGCCTCCGTCTCCTGGCCCATGGGCAGCCACAGTGGCCCTCAGCACCAGGACAGTGGTAAAGGAGGAATGCCGGCAGACAGGGTAGGTGGCAGCATCCCTCAAGAAGCCCAGACAGTGACTTCCCAGTGCGGGGGGTGGGGGTTTAGTCAGGACACAGGACTCTAGTCTGGATGTCAGGATGGCTGGGCCTGTGGCCCTGCTCACATCTCTTCTTGGAGTCCCCGTTTTACCACCTGTGAAGTGAGAGGTTGTACAGGGTACTCGGCCCCTCGCAGCCAGACCCTCCAGAGACTGGTCAGGTGGGTGGGGCCTCCCTCCCAGGAGTTCAAAGAGAAAGGCTCCAAGAAAGTGAGCCACCAAGAAGCACGTGAGAGATTTATCTCTGGGCAGAATCCCTTTTAATTCCTCTGTGAAGACGAGTGGCTGTCTGCACTCCAGGCTGTAGCAGCCTATCCCATCCATCAGCGGGGCTGCTCTGCACCCATGAGACCCAGCACTAATTCACAGCAGGAGATCTTAGGGCCGCTGCTCCACAGGGTGATCCATCACAGCCCCTCCAGTGCTGGGGCTGGGGGCTGACAGGCATGAACACCACAGGCACAGGCGGCCGGTGATGAACAGCCCAGGCAATGACGTAGACCCTACCTGACACCCGGCTCACCCCTAGGTAATGACATGAGGCCACGAGAGTCCCCATGGTGGGATTAGGGCTCTTGAAGGTGAAAAGGCCAGAGCCCTCTCGGCATCACCTGAGGACACAATGAGAAGGTGGGAGGTAACAAATTCCTCCAAATAACAGGGCTGGGGCCCCGGTTGGAGCTGCTCCCTGGAGGAAAGCTACTGGTGAGAGGGTTTCCCGAGGCCGTGGCCTCTGTGCCTGCTGTCCCACCATCACTCACTCAGGCACTGTGCGGCAACTTGGCCTCCGACAAGGAGGGAAGAGGAGGAGAGGGGAAGGCAGAGGAGAAGAGGGGGGAGGACAAGAGGGGAGGGAGAGGAGAATATGGGAGGGGAGGAGAAGGGAGAGGACAAGACGGGAGAGGAGAAGAGGGGAGGGAGAGGAGGGGACAAACTAAATAAGTCAGGCACAGAAGACAAATGCCTCCAGTCCTTATTCACATGTGCCAGCTGACATGATTGGTCTCGTGGAAGTGGAGAGCACAACTGTGGGCTCTAAAGGATGGGGAGGTCAGGGGAGGGGAGCAGGGAAGAGGCTGGTGGATGGACACGGAACTGTGTTTGGCAGGAGGACTGAGCTACGGTGTTCCGTACCACGGTAGGGTGACTTGAGCTAAGAGAGGGTGTTACATGTCCCCAACACAAAGAAATGACAAATGCTAATTACTACTATACCAAAATGTCACTCTGCACCCCATATCTATGTTCAATTATCGTATATAAGCATAATACATAATTACATATAAAACGTAAACATTGTTCACGAAAACATAACCGATTTCTCTCACAGCTTCTATTCATCACTTTCAAAGTTTCACAACAAAAATGACAGGGAAGGGATTCGGAGAGGACAGTGGAGTAGGAAGAAACCGAACCGTCTCTCCCACCCAGGCAACCACTGCATTGGCAGAATCCACCTGTTGTAACGATTTTGGAACTCTGGAGTCCAGCGAAGGCTTGCAACATCCAGGGAGGGCTTGCACAGTAAACCACAGTTCATTTCAGTCAATCCCAGCCCTGGACTGTGGCAGCTGTCCATCCCCCAGCCCAGCCCTGTGGCCACTGCGGTAAAGTGCTCCTGGAAGAGCTTGCACACAGCAAGTGCAGCCAGTGTGGGCAAAAGGAACCCCCAAAATATCAGGAATCTGTGCTAATTGCTGATCACAGAATTGTAGAGACAAGTGATCTCTGTTGTTGCACCTGTCCCCACTGGTGGAAGGTCCTCCCCGTGACAGAGGCGTCCTGCAAGGGATTTAAGGGGCTGGTTCCATTTTCTTCCCCTCCCTTCAGTATTTTCTTCTTCCCCTTTCGGGAGCAAGACATTAAAGGCTAGGATATTTTATTAAAAAGCTACATACACAAGGAAAATGACCCAGGAAGAAGCACAGCCTCCAGAAAGACATAAGACGACCCTAAGTTTGTAGCTCAGGCTAATCTTTGGCACAGAGATGGTCTATAGAAATCAGAAAACAAACAAAATAACAAAGCTCTAAGCCCTGGAGAAGGAAAGAAATCTGATTTCCCGAATGACCACATTATTCAATTCGAATGTCCAGTTTTCAACACCTCCCCCCCAAAAAAAAATCACAAGGCATACTAAGAAACAGGAAAACGTGGCCCATTTGAAGGAAAAAAAATAAATCAACAGGAACTTCCCCTGAATATGATCTGATTGCTGATAATCCGTAGAAACTGCCATGAAGATTCTCCAGGAACTAGAGGGGAATGTGGAGAGAGTCGAGAGAACAATGTTTGAACAAAACTGAAATATCAGGAAAAAGGCTGATATTTTAATTTTTCTTAAAAGTTTAAGAGAAACTTAAAAAGAAGCCAAGAAGAAATTCTATAGCTGAAAATGACAATAACTGAAATAAAACAGTCACTGGAGGGAATCAAAGTCAGATTTGTGGAGGCCTAAGATAGAATTAGTGAGCTTAAAGATAGAACCATGGAAACGGTTTAATCTGTGGAAGAGAAAGAAAAACAACCCTGAAGATACGGGAACAGAGCCTCAGGGACGTGTGGGACATCATCAAGAGAAGCCAAACGCACGTTACAGGGGTCGAGAAGGAGGAGAAAGTGGCAGGGAGAATAATCAAGATATAATTGTTACACGCTCTTCAGACTTGATGAAGGATATGAACACAAACATCCAGGCAGCTCAATGAACTCCAAGTAAGATGAACTCAAAGGTATCCACACCGAGACAGGTTATTTAGAAAAAAGAAAAACTTCGGAAAGACAATGACATAGAAAGAATCTTGAAAGGAGCAAGAGAGAAGTGACAGTTTCTATTCAACAGATTCTCAGTGAGATTATCAGCAGATTTCTCAGTAGAAACCTCAGAGGCCAGATGGCAGTGGGGCGATATAGTCAAAGTCCTGGAACAAAAAAAAAGAAAAAACTCATCAACTAAGAATCCTGTATCTGGGAAAACTGTCCTTTAAAAATGAGGGAGAGAAAGACATCTGGAGAACACTTAGAGAACTAAAAATAGACCTGCCATTTGACCCTGCAATTCCTTTGTTGGGTATATTCCCAGATGACCAAAAATCG
>NW_003852462.1:3343838-3367327 GCF_000181295.1 Otolemur garnettii
TTCAGATTGCATGTGAAAACCCCACACTGTACCCCAGAAGTGCATTAATGTACATAGTTACCATTCAATAAAAAAATAAATAAATAAATAAAAATGAGGGAGAAGTGAGGACAGTCCCAGAGAAACCAAAGCTGACGGAGTTTAAAACCACTACACGTATCCTACAAGGAATGCTCAAGGAATCATGCAAAATAAAAGGTAAGGACACTAGTGCCTCAAAGACATAGGAAGAAATAAAGACCTCAATAAAGGAAAATACGCGGGCGGTTGTAAGAGAGGGCGTTTTGGTAACAATGTTTTGTAACTTAATTTTCTATGTCCTTTAAGGGACGGATACATCTTTGCAAAATGTTTAGTCTAAAATAAGGTGACCAGATGTCCCGCTTTTGGTGGGACAGTCCCAATTTTTAGCAATTTGTCCCATGTTCCACAGTGTTTTTAAAAAGTCCTGATTTTTGGAAAGAATGCACAACAAGGGCGAGACAAGGGAAGGGAATATACTCGGCTGCTGAAAAGGTTAATGTAACTCCATTTGGGAATGAAGAGGTTAATGTAACTTCATTTGGAAATGAAAAGGCTAATGTAAACTCCCTACTCCCCTCCTGGGCAAGGTCGTCCAGGTGGACCCGGCACCCTACTCCTTTGAGCCACAGGCGCCACACTATACATATTTTTTTAATGTATTGTATTTGTAAATTATACTTACGTTGAAATTAAATATATATATATTACAATACTATTTTTGCGTTCTATGAAAATTTTTGCTGCTCCATATAGACCAAATTTTTAATTAAGAATCCTCCCCCTCCCCGTCAATGGTATCCCACTTTACCAACGTTAAAATCTGGTCACCTTAGTCTAAAAGCTAATATTATTGCACCTTTGGTTTGTTACTTTATTTTGTTTTCTACCTAAGTTAAAAGACTAAAGCATTTAAAAGAATTCTTTATTCGTTTATGTGGGGGACGTACACGGTTAAAGATGTAATTCTGGGACATCGACACCCAGAAAGGATGGAGACAGAGCTGAGAGGGAACGGCGTTTTCATGTGTTACCGAAGTTAAACGGATATAAATTCACATTAGACCATTATAACGTTAGTATATAAAACATAATCCCCATGGCAACCACAAAGAAAATAGCGATGGAGTATACACAAAAGGAGATGAAAAAGAAAGTTAAACGCTTCACTACAAAAAGATCAACTAAAAATAAAAGAAAATGGTAACGTGAGAAAGGAAGGAAACAGGACCACAAGCCCATGGTAGGAAGCAGAGAGCAGAGCGACCCCGTAAGTCCTTCCTTATCAGTGGTTAGTGTCAGTGTGAAGGAGCTGGATGTTTTAATCAGAAGGCAGAGACTACACTAATGTACACAGCTATGACTTAATAAAAAAATAAAAATAAAAGGGTGGAGGGAGGGGGTTTGGAGGGATCACTTCTGAGGTTTACCTTATAGGGGTACAGGTGAATCTTTCTAAGAGTAGAATGTGAACGTTTTAAAGCAATAACTGAGAAAATGACATGAAGGCTGTGTTGACCAGTTTGATGGAAGTATTTCAGATTGCATGTGAAAACCCCACACTGTACCCCAGAAGTGCATTAATGTACATAGTTACCATTCAATAAAAATAAATAAATAAATAAATAAAAATAAAAATAAAAAACAGAAGACAGAGACTAGAACAGATGAAAACACATAATTGGACTACATGCTATCTAATAAGAGACTCACTTTATATCCACAAATACAAACAGGCCAAAAGTGAAATCACAAAAAAAAGATATTTCACGCAAATAACAGCCCAGAGAGAGAGCAGGAAGGGCGATATTAATATCAAAAAAAAAATAGACTTCGAATTGAAAATTCTGACAAAAGACAAAAGAGGGATATCGTATATTAAAAAATGTTTAATACTGCAAATAAATAATATAATCATGAACATTCAAGGGCCTGACGAGAGAGTGTCAAAATATGGTGTATAAGCAAAAACTGACGAGGAGAAACAGTCCTATGATAACAGGTGGACCCTTCGACACCCGACTCAAAATAAAAGAACAGTCGATAAGGTAAAAAGATGAGGAAGCAGGGACTGAACACGGTGAATCAGCTAGACACAACCGGCAAGCACGAAACTCTGGCCCAACACCAGCACACAGGTGCTTCTCAGTGCTGTGGGTTAGTATTTGTGGCAGACCGTTTGTTGGGTCATAAAGGAACTCTCAGCAGAATTCAAAAGACAGATACAATGCAAAGCATCTTCTCCAACCACCGTAGCATGAAGTTAGGCGTCAGTAACAGAAGTGAACCTGAAAATGTTATAGATTTGTGGAAATTAAACAACATACTCCTAAATAACCAACCCACTGTTCTGTAAAAATCAAAAGCTACATTAGAAAACACAGAGAAATGAAAACCGTGGGACACCAGAAAAGCAGCAGTCGAGGGGAGAAGGTGTAGCTATGAATGTTCGCGTTACAAGGCAACGGTGACCTCAAACCAATAACTCAACTTTGTAACCTACGGCACTGGGGAAAGAATAACAAGCTAACCTCAAGGCTGCTGAAAAAGGGGAAAGAATGAAGGCCAGAGAAAACTAAATGGAACAGACCAGGAAAACACAGAAATCAATGAAGCTGAAAGATGAACGAAACCGAGAAACCTTAGCGAGACAAAAAGAAAGGCTCAACTTAACCAAAATCAGAAATGAAAGAGGGGACCTCACTGCTGGTGACGGGTAAGTAGCACGCACTGAATGGCTGAACACCAACACACTGGATCATCTAGAGGAAACGGCAGATTCCTAGAAACCCCAAACCACAAAAGACCAAAATCACGAAGAACTGGAAATCGGAATAGATCTAAAACTAGTAAGGAAATTGAGTCCGTGATCAGAAATCTCCCAGCAAAGAAAAACTGTGGGCCTGACGGCCTCACCCGTCACCGCTATCAGACACATAAAGACTTAACACCAATCCTTTCCAAACCTTCCCCAAACTCTGAAGAGGAGAAAACACTTCCTCACTCATTCCAGGGCCAGCCTTACCTTGATACCAAATCCAAACTGCAGACCCATTTGCACACATGGAAAAGTCTTCCACAAAACACTAGGACACCAAATTCAGCAACATATTATTAGCAAATGAATTGTACACCAAGACCAAGTGGGATTTATTCCTGGCAAGCGAGAATGGTTCAACATATGAAAATCAGTCTCTGTGGTGACACCACATTAACAGATAAAGGAGGAAGCATATGAGTATTTTAATTAATGTGGAAAGAACATTTCATCAATTCAACACCCTTTTTATGACAAAAACACTCAACAAACTAGCAATAGAAGGAAACTACCTCAATATGATAAAAGCCGTATATGAGAATCCCACAGCAAATACCATACCCAGCAAATACCATACCCAGCAAACACCATACCCAGCAAATACCATACCCAGCAAACACCATACCCAGCAAATACCATACCCAGCAAATACCATACCCAGCAGTACACAGCTGAAAACTAAGACCAGGAGCGAGGTGAGGAGGTCCACTTTCATAACTTCCACTCAGCACAGAACTGGAAGAGAGAAATTAGACCAGAAAAGAAAGAAAACTCACGCAGACTGGAAAGGCAGAAGTACTGGCATCTCTGTATGTAGATGATATAACTGTTTAGGGAGAAATCTCTAAATATTCTACCAAAAAAACCCTGTTAGAATTAACAAACTAATCCAGCAAAGCCGTGAGATACAAAGTTAACACACAAAAAATCAGTTATACATCTTTATACTAGCAAGGTACAAGCTGAAAATGATGTTATTTTTTCGTTTATCTGTTGTTGCCCTGGATAAAGTGTCATAGCATCCTCATAGCTCACAGCAACCTCAAACGCCTGGGTTCAAGTGGTCCTCGTGCCCCAGCCTCCCGAGTAGCAAGGATGACAGGTGCCCCCCACAATGCCCGGCCAGTTTTTCTATTTTTAACAGAGACAGGGTCTCAGATCTTACTCAGGCTGACCTTAGACTGCTGAGCTCCAGGGATCCACCTGTCTCAAAATGTTTTTTTTTTTTTAAATCCCATTTACAATTAGGATCCAATAGAATAAAATACTTAGGAATTAACCAAAGAGGTAAAAGACTCATACAACCAAAACTGAAAAATATTGCTGAAAGAAATTAAAGAAGACAGAAACACAGGTTGACCCTTGGACAATACAGGTTTGAACGCTAAGGGTCTAATTACATAAAAAAAAAAAAAAATTCAATCAATATATCAGAAAAACTTTTGAAGATTTCTGGCAATTAGGAAAAACTAGCAGATGAGCCACGTAGCCCAGAAATACTGGAAAAAATAAGAAATGTCATGAGTACATAAAATATATACAGATTCTAGTCTGTTTTATCATTTACTGCCATAAAATGTACACGAATCTATTATAAAAATTTTAAATTTATCAAGACTTCTGCACACAGACAGACTGTACGTGGTGCTATTCAGAGTCAAGAGAAACACGAACAAATGTAAAGAGGTGACGTTCCGTCCTCGCTGCAGAAATCAACTGTGGACCCGCCGTCTGTGTCACTGTGATAACTCTGTGGCCACATCCCGGTGCCATCACAGGGAGCTCCAGTGCGGTGAGTGCCCATTCACTCAAAATGCGGTGGAGCTCCCGAAGTCTCTACACGAGCGGTTTATCTGCCCTGCAAACTGTGTGCCTCAGGACAAAGTGATCTTCTGTGGGTCTTGCCCCTTTTTCACTGTGTTTAGTGCAATCCTGTGGACCGAGTGACACTGGGGGACACACAGGAAGTGCCAGCGGTGATGCTAGAAGTGCTCCCAAGAAGCAGAAAAAAGTCATGACATTACAAAAAAAAAAGAAAGTTCAGTTTTGTGACACTCACGTTCATCCAAGATCTGAGGCTGCAGCTGCCTATCATTTCAAGGTAAATGAACCCAGAGCAAGGATCGTTGTTAAAAAAAAAAAAAGCAAGTTCATGGACCCGTCACTGTGGCTGCACCAGGAGGTGTGAAACTGTGCAGATTTTTCAAAATACCTTGTTATCTGGTATTGAAAATGCAGCTTTTGTGTGGGTGCAGGACTGCCCATAGAAAAGGGGACCTGTACACTCCAAGTCAAGAAAAAGTGAAGTCATTATACAATAACTTAAAGCAGAAAGACGGGGAGGGACGTAATTTTGGAGAACTTGATGCCAGCAAAGGATGGTTTGATAGTTTTACAAACAGGTTTGGCTTCAAAAATGTCAAGATCACAGGAGAAGCAGCTTCTGGCAACCAAGAGGCAGTAAAGTTCCCAGAGGCCATTCAGAAAATCACGGAGGAGGAAGAATATTGGTTTGAACAGGCTTTTAGTGCAGATAAAAGGGCCCTATTCTAGGGGGCAAAAAGGCCACAGAGGACATTTATTCAAGCACTAGGATTTAAGGCAGAAAGGGCCAACTCCACTGTTCTGTGCAAATGTGGTTGGGTTTCTGATGGGGTCAGCCCTTGGCTATAAAGCTGCTAAGCCTGAGCCTCGAAGGGAAAAGGTGGACCCCTGGGCCAGTCTCTGTGTCACACAGGAGGCCTGAGCAATCAGAACCCTTTTTCTGGATTAGTCTGTCAATGTTTGTCCCTGGAGTCGGTAAGAACCTTGCCAGTCAGGGCTGCCTTTTAAAGTTCTTTAGATATTGGACAATACCCCCGGCCATCGAGAACTCCATAAGGTCAACACCAAAGGCATCGAAGTGATCTACTCGTCTCCAAATTCAGCCTGTAGACCACGGGGTCATGAGGACATCTGAGGATCCACATCACACATGACTCTCTACAGAAAGGACAGTCAACCCTGTGGAAGAGAATCTTGACAGAGAGAACATCGTGCCAGTCCCGAGGATCACACCACTGACCATGCCACTGTTGCTCCAGAAAAAAAAAGAAAAGAAAAGAAAAGCCACCAAGCCCAAAGTAATGAGTTCCTGCTGAAGGAGGCTGTCCAGATGTGCGTGACCTCCCAGGACTGAAGGCAGACCCATCAACACAGTCAGGAAAGGCATTGTGGATGTGGCCAAAAGAAGGTGGGAGGTGAAGGGTTCCACGACACGGCTGTCAGACAAATTCAAGAGCAGACAGACACCTCGCCAGAGCGGGGGTAACAGAAGGTGACATGCTGGTGAGGAGCTTCACAGAGCCACACAGTCAAGACGGAGACAGAGCAGGGCAGCCAACGGACTGACACCGGGCCGTGTGGAGGAAGGGTGACAATTAGTCGGGACTGCTTCTACGATACGGGCACTGAAACCAAAGAAACTAATGCATGGAGGATTGGTACCATATAGAAACTTAAAGAAATAAAATAGCAAATGAGTCAGACAGAAATCACGATGTCTCTCCAGGGGGTTACACCGAGTGCGTCCTCCTCCCCGGCTCCCCAGCTTTCCCGGCTCTCCCACCTGACACAGCAGGACCAGCCCCCCTCCTCTCCCTCAGCCACTCAGTGTGAAGATGAGGAGATGAAGACCGTTATGAGTGGCCACTTCCCCCGATGAGGAGATGAAGACCGTTATGAGTGGCCACTTCCCCCGATAAGGAGATGAAGACCCTTATGAGCGGCCACTTCCCCCGATGAACAGTAAATATATTTTCTCTTCTCTATGATTTTCCTAATCACATTTCTTTTCTCCAGTTTACTATATTGTAAGGACACAGTATAAAATCATAAAACACACAAAATGCGTGTTGTTTAAATTATCGGAAGGCTTCCCATCAATAGTAGGCTACCGGTAGTTAAGTTCTGGGGGGTCAGAAGCTTCACACAGAGTTTTCATCTGTGCAGGCGGGTGGCGTTCCTAACCCCTGGGTTCAGAATAGTACGGTATTAGCACAAGGACAGATGTAAGGACGCAAGGGACAGAGAGACCAGAAATAAACCCTCACGTGTGTGCTAAAATGCCTTTTGACAATGGTGCCACGGCCATCCAGTGGGGAAAGGGCAGCCTTCAGCAAACGGCATTGGTGAAACTGATTATTCTCTTGCAAAAGGCCGAAGCTGGACCCTTGCCTACCACCATCCATGAAATCACAGTCTGACAAGAGACATTCACTCAACAGAATACGGAGAAAACCCCTACAAATGAGCAAGTGCTTGAATGGAGATGTCTCTAAAAGAGACACACAAACGGCACATGAAAGATGCCCAGCGTCACTTATCATCAGGGAAACACTTCAGCCTGGCTGCCAGCAAAAGAAAAAACAGCACATAAGAAATGTCCAGCAGGGCGGCGCCTGTGGCTCAAGGATAGGGCACCAGTCCCATATACCAGGGGTGGCGGGTTCAAGCCCAGCCCTGGCCAAAACTGCAAGTAAAATAAAATAAAATAAACTTTAAAAGAAAAGAAAAGAAATGTCGAGGACGATGTGGAGAAATCAGAAAACAGCTGCGCTGCTGGTGGGTGGGAGTATACAACAGTACAGCCGCCATGAAAAGCAGCAGGACCGTGACTCAAAAAATTTAGAATAAAATTAGCACAGGAATCGGCAATTTTGCTTTTTGATGCATACCCCAAAGAATTGAAACAGGGCCTCAAAGAGATATTCGTACACCTCTGTTCATAGCGGTATCATTCGTGACAGCTAGAACACAAAAGCAACCCGCCTCCTTTTACTAGACTAACGGATAAGCAAAACGTGTGTGCACACACACTAGGACGTTATTCAGCCTTAAAAAGGAAGGAAATTCTAACACACGCTACAACGGACAGGAAGCTTGAAGACATCGCGCTGGATGAAACAGATCAAACACAGGAAGACAATTACTGCAGGATGCTCTCAGTAATGGGGTGCTCTCGTGTGGGGTCCCAAGAGCAGTCACATTCAGAGGCGGACGGCAGAGTGGCAGGTGCCGGGGGCTGCAGTGGAGGGACGGGGAGTGAACGTCTCAGGGGCCAGAGTTTGGGTTTTAAAAGATGAAAAGAATCGTGGTGAGGGATGATGGTGTCAGGTTGTGTAACATTAAAAATGCACCTAATACCTCTGAATTGTACACTTAAAAATGGTTAAGACGGTAGGTAAATTTTATATTAGGAACATTTTAACAAAGTTAGTTCAATTTTTATAGAACAGGAAAATCTAGCCACGTGTCAGCCCCAGAGAAGTGAGGGCCACATTAGCGCCCCGGGCTCTGGTGTTCATCTACTCAGAGCTCGAGGAGCTCCAGGAGATATGCACGGCTTTCACCCATCAGGAGAGCCTGGGTGGCACCCCCCACACTGCCATTTCTCAGCCCTGTGGCATTAGGGAAGGAACTACCCCTCTCTGTGCCTCAGGTTGTGTTGCTGGAAACAGGGTGGGACACCACCTGCCTCCTGCTACCCTGAGGACCACTGGGGCGAGGCGTGTGGAGGGCTTGGCCGCTGTTCCATCAGTGTGAACTTTTGTCATCCTCTGCCCCAATTGCTTGGCACTCAGGGACCCTGAGGGCTGAGGGTACTTCACTGACCCAGGAATGGGCTGGTCCCCTGTGTCTGTAACTTTGCAAATGTTTTAGGTACCATAAAGACCTGTAATTACTCCAAGTGCTACAGTGAATGAGTGATAAAATACGGTAGGTCCCCCCATACCTGCCCACCTCCCTGTACAGACCACCTCCCAGCACAGATCACCTCCTGGCATGGACCACCTCCCCGCACTTCCTTAAGTCAACTTCATTTTCCTAGACCAGACACACACCCCATGTACGTATCAGTTCCTTATGTCGATGAGTCTGTTAGAGTCCCTGGGGTGGTCCCTCACAGAGGTTTGACTCCACAGCCACGATTCTCCCCAACACTCAGCTGTATTCACTCTGCAGGTAGAGGAGGGAGGGGCCGCAGGACTGGGGCAGCCTCCCCACGGCGGGAGGAGGGAGGGGGAGGCGTCTGCTTATCAAAGAGGGCCCCGTCTCCCTTCGCTTCCTGAACTGGGAAGTCTGCAAGCTGAGCCTGCAGAGGCGGCGGGACACAGTGTCACTGGAGGGACGTCCCCTGTGGGGCGGCTTCCAGGGCATCTCACGGGCCTGTTTTTGATCTTCACCACGTGCTCGAGAGGCAACATTGGTGCCTCATCTACAGAAGAGGGAACTGGGGCTCAAAGACCAGCAGGACAAAGTGGACAGGCTCCATGACACTCTGGTGGGGCCCCGTCTGTCCGGTGGGCAGGACTGGCCAGAGTTTTGCTCTGCCCAGAGGCACATAATGGGGTGGACTCTGTGGACTCAGAGATTGGGCCAAGGAGTGGAAGGGGGTCTGGAGGCACTGTCCCTGCCCACCACCATTTCCAAACTACATGTTCCAGAGGATACCTCCTGAACCCCGTCTGAAAGACACTGGATCCTCCTGGCCCCAAAACCAGAGGCAGAGAGGAGGGGTTTCTGTTCTGAAGCCCAAACCCTTGTCCCTCTGCAAGCCAGTGGCCACTGGCACACCACTGGGCCTTCACCTGGTTCAGAGGTTGGGGAGCCAGCTCCGAGTACCCAGAAGGCTCAGCCTCACCCCTTAGGGACCACTCTGGGACAAGATGTTACAAGTCTGTTCCCAGAAGCAGGCCCTGAAGTAAGGGTCTGTGAGCTCTCAGGGGAATGTGGGCTGGAGTAGGGGGAGGGGAGGGAGGCTGGTGAGCACGGCACCATCTCAGGCTCAGCCCCAAGTCACCCAGGAAGAGGCTGCCCTGGCTAAGACGAGGGAGCTAGGCAGGTATCTTTCCTCCAGCTGCTGGTCATCAAATTAGGGCCATCCTGGGGAACGCATCCTTCTGTCTCTGTGCAGGTGGCAAGTTGTTCCCTGAGCCCAGGTGGTGAGGAGAGCCACAGGGCAGCACTCGGGGCAAGGCACCTGCATGGGTGTGGCAAGGGAATCTGCGGGCCTGGAGTGAGCAGCCCTGCCTGCCTCCAGCTCTGCTGACCAGGACCCTCCATGTGCACCTGTTCTCTAGGGGGCTTTGGTCTGGGGTTCCCTGACCAGGACAGGTAGGTCAGGACACTGGACTGCAGAGAAGGAAGCTTCAGCCCAGGCTTATCCGGAGACAGCAGCTGAGGAAAGATTAGCTGAAGCAAGCTGCCCTCAAGCCTGCTCCAGACTTTCTTCTCCATCCTAGCTCTGTCGTCTCCACTGAGCTTTGGTGGGTAAGAGCCCAAACTATGAGTGAACCCCGAGACCCTCTCATCTGGTCTCATAGCAACTCATCCCAGCATACTGTCAGCCGCCTACTCCGTGCAGGATCAAACAACTATCTGAAAAAATAAAAAAGTTTCTAATTTTTTTTTAATATGCGTGTCTTGTTGCAGAAGTAGTGTGCCAGTTTAAATTTTTAATCATTCTACAATTTGCTGACCTGGAGCAAAATCAGGACATCAATCTGTTATCTTGACTAACTGGACCTGTAGCTACTGGCCCTTGGGGACCCTGGGTCAGGCCTTAAATCCAGACTCCATCCCCTGGCTGGCCTCCTCTGGCCCAGGCCCAGCACCCAGAGGGGCTGTGCATGGCAGCACACGCTCCGTGAAGCCTGAACATCTGTTCATTTTCTCTTATTTTTGAAATGGATTGAGCAGCAGTAACCGTGAACTTCAACTGAAGACAGAGGCCAGGCCTGGCCCTTCAGGCACCCACTGAGACAGAGCAGGGAGCACACTGGGGACAGCACCTAATTCTGAGGCCAGAGGGGTCCCTGTGGGGCAGCAGTCAGGGGAGGATTCCTGGGGAGGCCAGTCTCAAGAGGGGCTTGAAATTTGAAGAAAACTTAAGTAGACGTTAAGACGAAGTGATGTATTAGTTACCAGCAGCTGCTATAACAAGTAACTATAAATGTGGTGATTTAAAATAACCAGATTTATTACATGCTATTCTGGACAGTGGAAGTCCAAAATAGGTCTCACTGTGCTAAAACCAAGGTGTCAGCAGGGCTGTTCTTTCTGGAGGCTCTAGGGGAGAATCCATTTCCTTGGCTTTTCTTTTCTTTTTCCCTTTTTTTTTTATGACAGGGTGCCAACCAATCACCCAGGTTGGACTGACTGGAGGACAGTGAGTGGTATAATCAGAGCTCACTGCCACCTTGAACCCCTGAGCTCAAAGATCCTCCTGCCTCAGCCTCCCAAATAACCAGGATTACAGAGGTGCACCACCACACCCAGCTGAGACAGGGTCTTGCTGTGTTGCCTGGGTTGTTCTCAAACTCCTGATCTCAGGCAATCTGCCAGCCTTGGCCTCCAAAGTGCTGGGTTTACAGGCGTGACCCCTGCAGCCGGCTGGCTTTTCCAGCTTCTAGGGGCTGCCACATTCCTTGACTCACGGTGCCTCCTCCACTTTCTGAGCCAGCAGTGATGGGAGGAGTCCCTCACCCTCCACCTCTCTGACCTCCTTCTGCCTTCTTGTCAACTTTCAAAAGCCACTGTGACCACCTTGGGCCTGCCTGGATTATCCAGGATAATCTCCCTACCTCGGGGTCAGCTGATTAGCAACCTTATTCTATCTGCAACATTAATTCCCTTCGGCCATGGAGATTAGCTGGGATTCTCCAGAGAAACAGATATCATAGGATAGAGAGAGAGAGATCACAGGAGATTCATTATGGAAATTGGCTCATGCAATTCTGGAGGTGGGGAAGTCCCCCATCTGGTGACTACAAGGACAGGAAGGCTGGGATGTGATTCAGTCTGAGACCAAGGGTCTGAGACCCAGGAGGGCAGGAGGATGCCCACCCACAAGAGGGAAGGCGCTCTTCTGTACTCAGTCTGATCTCCAGAGCCCACCTCATAGACACACCCAGAAACAATGTAGACCAGCTATCTGGGCACCCCTTAGCCCAGTCAACATACCATCAGCCATCACAGGATATGAGGAGACACCGTCACAGGCTCTAGGGGTCACAGCAACATGGAGCAGCTTTGTTCTCTGACCCCATGTGCATCAGCAGGTGGAGCCGCCCAGCCCAGAATGGGAAAGACCCTGAACAAAGGGTGGAATCTCTCCCAATCCTCACTTGTGAGTGCCTTATGAGCTGAGCCAATGTCCCAAAGCAAATACAATGACACAGAAAGCAAGAGATAGTGATCTAGCATCCTAGTCCATCCTGCGCTTCAAAATACACCACTTGCCTTATGTACAATAAAAGTAAATAACACTGATAATTAGAGTGTACCCTGCATCCAGCCATTGTCCCCGGCGTTTTGCCAGGCCACCAGCCAGTGAACCATCCAGGTGACATAGAGTGACCAGCCACCAGGGGAGAGGCTCGTGGTGCCTGGAGACAAGATGGACAACCAAGTGAAAAATCTTTCTTACAAAACCAGGCTCAGCCGGTGGACCTGGGCTTTAAAGAGATCGAGGGAGATGAGACATTTACGTTCAACTCAAGTGATGAGATGAAGTTCGGTCTTTTCACAGAAGGGCGACAAGGTGTTCAAAGAGCCGTACTTGGCCACTGATTTACTGCGTTTCATAAAAGCTGGCAAACCATAAAAGGCACTGTCTGTATTGAACTTCACCTCCATACGGAGATATAAAAACAGTTGCCGCCTGTACTGGTATCTAAGATAAAGAGTCGTTAACGTACTAATTTTGTTTCCTTGGGCTTATGAGAGGTTGAAGAATGAACAAACATCACAGCATCACCTGCCTCCCTCACGGAATATGGAATGACCCACTGGCTCCTTCAGATGCTGAGAGCTGCAGGGCGGGGAGCTGGGCCCAGCCTGCCCAGAGACAGTGACGCCCACAACCCACAGGTTTTCTCCCGGGTCCCATCCTGCATCCAGGAAGAGGTCTAAGGTCCCCCTTGTGCCAAAGGTTCAGGTGTCCTGGATCCACAAAGAGACATCAGGAGCCAGTCCACCCATATCCCATCCCCAGGTCAAAAGCAGCTGGCCTCCGTGTCTACCTTAACCAATCGTGTGATTTAATCATCACAGCAGCACGGCAACAGGGGGATGTTATCACTGCTGTCTAAGGTGAAAACAAAACTCAAGCTCCATCATATATGGTTAAGATTTGAATTCACTGTTTTAAGTCTTCTGAGCTCAAGTTCTCACCGCTCCACTGAGACTCCTGACTTGGCTGAAGTAGGCAGCGGCCCCGTATGGCAATTCTTATTTTCAAAGTGCTTTTCTTGGGAAGTATGTAACCCTCCTGTGCAGTACGTACATGCACCCACTACATGCCAGGATTCCCCGAGACTCCAGGGTAGCCCGGCAACCAGGAGAGACACTTGGCACTCATGAGCCTTTCATGCAAAATGACGCCACCTGACATTTGCCTCTTGGTGGGTCTTTCACACCGTTCTCAGTCCAGTTCTGTATGCCACTGAATATTTATGACGCACTTAACACGTGCCAGGCATTGGCTGATATTAGCCTGTTGACTCTTGTCTTCATTTTCTGGATTAGAGAAATAATAAAGAAAATTGCCTAAGGTCATTCAGCGGGTGAGGGTGGGAGCTGTGTGTAAAAATAACTAGAGTTATTTTTCTCAAGGATGTGCTGCTACACCAGTGCTTTCCCCCTCTGGTCCCTATGATAACCTTTAAGATAAACACCACTGGCCCTTTTGCAGGCGCAGAATTGGACTCTGGTATGATGGGGCTTGTCCATGATGTATATACAGGTGGACGCAGAGCTCAGGGTGGCACTAAACTCAGCTCACCTGACTTCTGCTTCTGCCCATGGACAGACCAGGCTAGGCTTGTCCCACAGCCATAACCAACTGAGAACTAGGACAAAAAATATACAACAATAGTTTGGGGATGTTGGGTAATAATCAAAGCAGGCTGTGGTCTCCAAAAGCAAGACGGTAAGTGAGGTGAGCCCCAGGCTGCCCAGACCACGGTGCAGGAGGAGGAACTCAGAGCATGGCGACCAGCCTAGGCTCAGGAAACAGAGGCTGGAGTTCAGGGAGGAGGACATGGCTGGACTTCCCTGGGGAAAGTACTGGAGAGGGGGGAGTCGTGCAGAGAAGAGTGCCAGAGATTCGCATCCGTGCCTCCTTACGTCTGTAAATGAGTGCTACTTCACACTTGGATGGAATAAAATGGCACGAGGATAGGAACTGTTAGCTGAATAACACCCAGAGCTCATACAAGGCCAAGAGACAGACAGGCTCCATCCAGCCAGAGTAGAGAGACACTGGCTGCATCCAGAGCATTCTGGGCGGACCGTGGAAGCGTCACTTCTTGGCAGTAGGGCTGAGCCAGCCACACAGTAGTGGGTGATCCAGGTGCCTTCCTCCCTCAATGCCTACAAAGCTAAAAATAAGCCCAGAAAGACCCTAATTTGTATTAAGGTTATAAAAGTTGTAAGTTATAAAAAGACCAAAAGTTGACCTGCAAACAACTTAGCTGCCAGCCAGATCAAAATTACACCATTTTAAAAGGAGACAGCAAAATACAGACACCCAAAAATGTAAATTCACAATGTCGTGCCAACAAAAAAAAAAAAAATCACTAGACACGTAAGATGAAAAATGTGACCCATAACCAGGAGAAAAATCAGTCAATAGAAAGAGAGACAAAAATAACAGAGGTGATGGGATTAGCAGACAAGAGCTTTGAAACAGGCCTTACGAACACAGTAAGGAATTTCTGGGGAAACGAAACCTAATAATGAGAGAAATGTACCAAATAGGACTTCTGAGGCTGAAAAACACAGTGTCTAAAAAAAGAAATTAAATGGGTGGGCTTAAAAGCAGATTAGACACTGAAGAATAAAAAACCAGATCAGTGAACGGGCACTCTGGGAAAATAACAGTCGGCCTAACATATGTGCAATTGGAGTCAGAATCGGGAGCGAATATAATATATTTGAAGGAATATTAATTAAAAGCTTTCCACATATCAACGAAAAACTATGGAATCACAGGTCCCAGGGCTCAAAACTCAAAGCATAGTAGATGAAAAACACAAAGAAAATAAAAGAAAGGAAATACAAGATATCTCCTAATCGAATTGCTGGAAACCTATGATAAATCGTAAAAGCAGCAAAAGAAAAAAGATTGAACGGAGAGACGATTCCTGCTGACGTCTCAGAAACAATGTGAGGCAGAACACAATGACAAGAGTCTTTTAAGTGCTGAACGGTGTAGGGGGAGTCCTCCCACACTAGAATTCTATAACCAGGAAAAACCCCCTATGAAAGCAAAATAGACATTTTCGGTTTCACTATATATGGAAATTTGGGTCTATGCAAATTAATAAAGGGCCTGTGGAGTAATAAATATGCAGCTAAATGTAAAAGCTTTCTGATTTTTAATTTCTTGAAAAGATAATAGGTCATCTAAAGAAAATATGATATTGATGCTTTACAAGCTTTCTACCATATATAAAGTATGTGGTAACAATAGTGCCAAGGGGGCAGGCTCAGTGGCTCACGCCTGTAAAACCCAGAATTTGGGGAGGCTGAGATGGGACAGATGCTTGAGCCCATAAGTTTGAGGTTGCAGTGAGCTATGTATGACTCTGCCACTGCACACAGCCTGGGCAACAGAGCAAGACCCTGTTTCAAGAAAAGAAAAAAAAATTGCACAGAGGAACTCAGCAAGATCACAAGATACAATACCAATACATAAAAACCAATTTTTATGTCCAGGGCACTGCTGAGTTCCGCAGTGTCTGTGCCCAACAAGTGCTGGTGCTCCCCCAGAGCTGGTAGCTTTACCCTTGGCCTTGGGATCCCTCCTGGGATTTGGTGGGGGAGGGTGGTGTTGGGGGCTTTAGGAACATTGGAGGGACTGAAGGAGGGGACAGGGAGGGACACCAAGAGCTGCTCTCTGTGTCCAGTCCTCCCCCCAGAGCCACTGTCCTTTACCTGAGTCCCTACCCAAGTTGCAGTCCTCAGTCACTCAAGCAAGAAGTCAGAGGAAGCTCAGGACTCAGTCCCTCAACCCCTGCCACAGGGCACTGCTGTTGTGGGCAAAGCGTGGGAGACACCAGACCATTTCTCTCTTGCCGAGCCGTTTCCTGTCGTATCACAACTACCGTCGATGTCTCTAAGATTGTCCCAAGGCCACAGAGCGGGCAACTGCTGAGCAGAGCCCGCCCAAAGCCTGCACCCCATCCAGTAATACTTGATTCCCAGCAAGTCCACCGAGCTCTCCCCATAAGGCTGAAGCTGATGGCTGTGACGTCCCCCCATGAGTGCTGGGTGGGTGACCACGGCAAGGCTCCTGTGGGATGCCCTGGAAGCTGGTCATGGGAGCCCTGGTGATAATCAGAAGCGTTAATGACATTACTGGCAATAATTCTCTGAAACTGTGACCAAAACATAACCACCTGAGGTGCATTAAATCCCAATCACTTCCATGACTGCAGCAGGAGGCAAGGGCAGGAACACAGCTCTGGGTGCGCCAGGCTGCCCTGCCCTCCCCTCCTGCTCTGGGCACCGGGGAGGTGCCCACATGGATCTTTCCTCTTAACATTTCCGCCTGGGCTGTCCCAGTCACCATCCAGCCACGATTAAGTTCCAATTAACTCCTGGCCCCAAATTAGACAGGGAGACCCCGCAGATGAGCACCCACCACAGAAGCACGGAGCTGCCTGGCCCCCAGGAGGGCGCTGCCCTGTTAATTACATTTGCTGATTGCTGTTTAACTGCTCAGACTCACCAGGAAGGCACCACACAGCCCTCACTGGGTTCTGACATTCATGAGCAAGATGTAACGATGACACTGGACACAGAAGCATCTCCACTGCCCTGACTCTGCTGGCAAGTCCCAGGGCACCTTGGCTGAACCCTGCCAACCTCCCGGGGCCCAGAGAGGCCCCCCCATCTGAGAGGGGCTGGGGGGTTAAGACACTGCAGGGGACGGGAGCATTCCCATTTCCCTAGCTCTGCCATCTCCCTGTCACTCCTAGCCACACAGGCAGGGGAAGGACAAGTGTGCCTTACAGCCCAGTCTTGGGTGTCACACTGTGCCAGAGCTGATTATTTGGGGTGTCAAGTTCTGGTTATCCCATAGAACAGAAAATTACCAATTTGCCCATAGAATCCCTAAATTGTTCACATTTGCTATGGTTTGAATGTATTCCCCAAAATTCAAGTGGTGGAAACAATCTCCAACACAACAGGGCTGAAAGTGGCATCTTTAAGGGGTGATTAGATCATGGGGGCTGAGATCAATGAGATCCTCCCACCTAGACATTGTAACTTTGGGAGGATCTCCTTGGAGCCTTACTCCATCCCTCCTGGGGTGCTGAGGGAATAAGGCATTAAAGCCGCCTCCCCTCTCTCTCTCCCTTACCCCTCCTGCTTCTGCATGGAAGTCCCCTCAACCTTGGACTTCCCGCCCTCCAGAATTATAAGAAATAAATCTCTGCTCTTTCTGTATCTCCCAGTCTCAGGTATTTGTTACAGCAGCACAGAACAGACTAAATCAACATGTCACACTATGGAGTATTGGATTTCCAGTCATAACGAGCAATGATTTAGTAAGCTGCACACTAAGAAACACTACATTCCCATCCCAGAATATTAACTGGAACTTCCCCGCCTTCCAGCCCATCCTGTGTCTGTGACGCTAATGGTCTCAACTATCCACTCTCCCTCTCTTCTCGTGGTGTTAGAAAGCCCGTCCCCTGCAGGAACACACAGGTCTGACCAGCCAGGGCCTAGCTTCCCTGCCTCCCTTGCAGCTAAATGTGGCCACCTGACTACGCCCGTGGGATGCCGGCAAAGGCAATATTTGCAACTTCTCAGTCATGTTCTCAAAAAGAAAGATGATTTCCCTCCAGTTTTCCTTCCCCGTGTCTTGGAAATGAGGTCAACTGCAACTCAGCAGCTGCTTGTGGAGAATAGCAAAGCCTTCCCAATACTCAGACTGCTGTATGAGAAAGAAAAAAACGTTTATCTTGGTTTAGCCACTCTCCATTGGGATCTATTTGTTATAGTATCTTAGAGCCGCTCCTGTAAATGATATAAATCCCCAAATCCTCACCCTATTCCTGAGGGGGGCGGGGTCTCTTGTCTTCACTCCACAACTGGCATCAATCAGAGTTCTTGGCTGTGAGCAAAGACATTGGCTCTAGGTAAATTCTAGTACATGCAAACACACACACAGAAAAGAAAGGTATCAGGTGCCTTACAAGTCTATAGCAAAGTGAGTGTCTTTAAAACAGGAATTATGGAGGAATAGTCAGGAAGAATGAAGAGCAAGTATGCCTGGTCCACGTTGCCTCCATCACATCTGCTGGAAAGACTTACTGAATTCTCCCCATCAGTCTATCACTCCTTGCAGCCTCCAAGATCTGTGAGAGCATCTCAGGGGCTGAGAGCAGGACATGCTGCATCCACTAGCTGGCTGCGTGGAGGAGGGAGGGGACACACTCAGCAGGAATTCACTGCTGAGGACAGTCAGGGTCCCACGGGGAAGCCCATGTCTACAGTGACACATAGAGGAGTGTCCATCCCTGCACTCTGCACCTGAGACCCTGGGTGACTCTGAGAATCCCAAGGCCTCACACTTAAGGAAAACAGAAAATACTGAAACATTGCAAATTTGGGCCCTTCTTTTAGAAATTCAAAAGAAGAAAGGTTTGAGTTCTCAGCAAAGCAGCCATTCCAACAGGAGCCTGTGGTCAGGACCAAGCTGTACCCTGCCACCCGAGAACCGCCCCAGGACAACATGGTTATCTCCAGGAGTGCACCGGACTAGAAACGAAAGCACGTCCATCTTGCCAACATTTGCCCTCATTCACGAGGCCAGTCAGCTTGCTGTGTGGACCTCAGCACCAACACGCTGATTTTCAGGGAGGAACATGCAGACAGGGGCATGGGAAGCCTCACATATGCAGACCCCATCCATTCCCTCCCTGGAGGGAGACAACCAGGCAAGGAGAGCCGATTATAATCAGAATGCTGTTTGGTGAGCAAGGAATCAGAACAAGGACAAATATTTAACTTAGGAGAACCTGACATCTCATTGCAGACATGGTCTTTCCAAGGCTCTGGAATACAGAAAAGCCTCTATCAGAGGCTCCTTCTCCCCTGGACAAGGCAGGGCATAAAACAATCCAGTCGTTTGGAAAACGTGCTGACGGACTGCCATGTGCTGCACTGTGGCAGCCGCAGGGACAGAGTGGTGTGACAGGGACAGAGGCACCTGCACAGGGGCACGCTCACAGGGACACGCTCAGAGGAGGGCAGCTCCCACCAGATGTGTGCCTTTTCCTACCCTGTCATCTCTGCCCCACCCTGCTTTGGGGAGAGAGAGGCCCAGACGAGAGCAGCTGTCTCATACCGTGGGGGGGAGTGGAAAATGAAAGGGCCCAAGGGTATGTCCTGGAGCAGGAAGAGAGGTAGCCCAGTCCCTCCACCTGCATTCAGAACACAGCCCCCACTGCACCCAGGTTCCATCCTGGGCCCACAGTAGGCTTCTCAAGGCAAGGACATGGTGATTTTCCAGGACAAAACCTGCAGAAGAGAGAGGCCTTCCGGTTAGCCCCAACGTGACCAGAGAACTAACGAGGCAGAAATCCCTGTTCCCCGGGCACTCCAGGACCAGAGGCCAATCTCTGCCATGCAGAGAGTTAATGGGAGGCCTGGGATTCAGAGTCTGTTGACTCAGCTCTCAGAGGCCCCCTCTGGTTCTGCCCTTCGATTCTTCTCCCTGAGGGTCCTGACTCGGGCCCCAGCCTTTGTCTATCTTGCTGGCATCTCTCTCGAAGTGAAGCTGAGGATTAGCTAATATTTGCAGACAGAAAGGGCTCCCTACAGACTAAACACAAATGCTGTTATCCTGCGGCCCTGGCTGCTCTGAGATCCAACTGCAAACCCAAGTTGCCCTTTCAGGCACGACTGAGAGTAACGGAGAAGGTGCGGCAGCCTTGAACTCTGTGTGCAACTCCAGAGCCCAGACACAGAGATGACCCTGCAGAGAACAGAGAATGGCATCTTCCTGGAGTCCACCTCAGACAGAGGGGAAGGAGCCCAGCGGTCAAAGACGAGATGACCACAGATGTCGCTGAGCACGGTCCTGCCAGGGTGGTTCCTGGGGGCACTTCAGGGAGGAAGGGAGAGCCTCTGGGTTCCAAGTTGGCTCCTGAAGGGGGACCTGGCCTGCCTGCTGCTCAGGTGCACAGAGCTGCAGGTGCCAGCTCTAGGCCGTGGAGCCCAGGGGATGTGCCAGAAGTGCGTGCTCTTTGGTCCTTCAGCTGTCAGGCAAACTTGAGGCCGCCCCAGCTCTAGCAGCCTGGGCAGGAGTCCTGGCGGAGGCTGGGATGTAAATTCCACTAACAAACTGCTAAATGGAGCACGTTCCACCCTCTGACCTTGACAGATAGACTTCCTGGTGACACAGAGGGCCAGGTCCAAATTTAGAATTCCTGGACTCCTAGGAGCGAGGCATCGGGATGCGCATGGCTGCACAGGCGGGCTGGCCCAGACTGCCCTTCCCCTAGCTGCCCCATCTCTGTCCTGCAGGTGGGCCAGTCCTGCTTTCAGGGTGGGCTCCCCAGACCACACCAGCCTGGACCCAGCTCCTCCCACACCCTCTGGCAGCTCCTTGCCCATAGGTTTTGCCTGGGAAGATGGACCCAGGTGGGCCCTGAGAGCAGCTCAAGGCTTCAGGGTTGGGGATCCCAGGGCCCCAGATGTCAGTGTGTGAGTTGGGGGTCACAGGGAGTCACAGACTCCAGAGAAGCACGACCTCCGGGCCCACAGACTCTGGGCTCAGCTGCAGGAGGTCAGGTAGGCCTCCCAGCCCCAGCAGCTCTGAGGCTGGACCATGTCCATCCCTGTCAGCCTCCTCTGCTGAAGGCTTCTAACCGGGACATTCCCAGGGACAGAGGCAGCCGTCCCAACTCCCCATAGCAAACCCTCTGGGCACAAACTGAGATGTAAACAAATCAACGATGAGAATAATGGAAATAACACCACCACATTTCCTTGATTCTAAGACACTCATTCTTTTTCTCTTTTTGGCTTGTCTGGAATTGGGGCACGTTTTAAAATTAAGGTGAATGCTAAGGACAGCGGGCTCTTGGGCTCGGGTGCCTCTGTCTGGTCGGTGGCACCCCCTACAGGCAAAAGCACCCTAGACCGGGGCTTTCAGGGGTGCTGGTGTAGCAGGGAGACCCTCCATGGAATCCGAGAACAAGCGGTGTCCAGCGGGGTCCTGCCTTGCATAGCCTCCTACCTCCGGGGCAGAGGAGTCCTGGGAGTGGTAGAGGGTCAGGGTGGGGCTCCATCCCGCCTCACCCGGGCTCAGAGCCTTCTTCCCTGAAGCAGGACACCTGCACGAGATAGGGAACTGGGAGTCTTGGGCTTCCACCTGGTGCTCCCCGCCCACCCCAGGTGAGAGATGGAGCACATTTCACCTATATTGGGTGGGTCAGCCCCACTTCTGTCCCATTGATGACTTGTGGCAATCAGTCCCCACTCTGCTCCAACCAGTAAATATTCCAGAAAGAGAAGTTCATTTCCTCAGAGGCGGGCAGGAGCCGCAGCTCCCCCTTTCAGTCAATAACTGATTATGTCGCTTGCAAACTCAATTCCCTGTCTGAACCCAGCCTTCCTTGATGGGTCCTGACAAGTCTGATTGTTTGGGGGGGAATCTGTCAAAGGAAAGGCCTCCCAGGGCAAGTAGACTTCCCCCTACCCCAGGGCCTTGCTTCATGGGAGCAGGAGAGAGGGGTGGCCTGCTCCCCACCCTTCAGCCAACCATGAACACCCTGCCCATAAAATCCCCTCCACCCCATCTCAGGAAAGAGTGGAGCATGGGAATCATGCCCAGAAGTGTGGGCTGCAGAGGGAAGAGCCGCTGGTGCCCCTGACAGGCCAGGGGGCTTCTTGCCGGGGCATTCTCTAAGCAGGTGGGCAGAGAAGGACGCATTCTGCTGCCCCTGAGGTTTGCAGATGACAGATGACATTTCACTCACTGGTCTTCTAAAGCCAAGGACCAGGCTTCCCTCACCGGCAGGGATGTGTTACGTGCTGTGATGGCACCAGGAGCTGGGTTTTCTCCATTCCTTCCTTCACTCATTCCCTGCCACTTCCCAGGTCTCGTGCCAAGTCCTCTCACTACCAAACAATGACAGTTCCTTGTCCTCGACAGGGCTCATACATTCAGTTATCCATTCCCCAAACATTTCTGCAGCCTGATCAATGACCTGAACTTGGGTAAGCTCGGTGAGGCACAGGACTCAGTCCCCGCCTTCGGAACAACTCACAGCTCCACAACCCAAAGCAGAAGGGTCCTTGGAGTTGCCAAACTATGTAGCCAAGGACCCCTTAGAATCTGTTCAGAGATGCCAAAAATGATTATACAAAATTTCACTGTAATTATATTTAAACTACTTTAAGAGGTAATGAAAAAATCAACACATTTCCAAAGGTGTTAAGTGAAAGTTTCACACATCAGAGACCAGCAGTCTGCTTCTTGGCTGACAGGCTACCTCGTTCTCGGGGAGAACTTGGAACAAAGACCCACTGCCCTCCTGGAGGATTCCTGACTGAGTAGGTGTGTGGTGGATCAGGAGAGCCATGTGTGTACTCTGACACCACCCACGTGACAGGCTCGTTCATCCTGGGCAGGGGAGGCCAGGGGCACAAAGCCCCTTCTCACTGCAGGGGAGTAATCGGCAAGTGTAAGACACAGATATTATCACTCTGGGTAAATTTTAAATGCTTACTTAAAATCTGAAGGATTCCCGTTCAACTTTTCTCTGAATAATAAAGAGCATAAATCGTCCAAGCCTTGGTACCAATTTAATTGGAAAGAATCTTGGGACTGCAAGGTGGACTTATGAGAAATTATTATTCATAATCTTCCTAGTAGACTCAAGACTTTCCTTACATGGTAAAAAAGCTGTGGAAATAAGACAGATGCTGAACAGCCTCTCATAAGCTTCCACTTCAAAATGCCACATGCATGAAGAATCTGAACTATTAAGATTAAACTGGATGCCAATAGAAAAGCGATTTAATCACTTACTTTTTATTATTTCTGTGATTAATACTTACAGCAGACTGCAGAGAATGGTGTGATGACCACCCAAATATCCCCAAACCAGACTTGACCCTATCATATGTGCTCATCAAGAGGTCAGGCTCTGTGTATTACGTTCACTGATGGACCCCACAGTTTAAGTTCACAATCAGCACTTGTTGAATGAGTGAATGAACTAAACAGATATTAGCAATGTATGAGGGGAAATAATCTAATAGATATAACCATGACCTCTAACCACCAGGCTGGCAGGCTCAGATCCCGCCCCTTGCCACCTGCTAGCTGGGTCACACAGCTAGCAGGTGGCAAGCTCTCAGGGCCTCTCATCCAAGGACTCCATCCACTGAGGATCTTTTCCTGAATCAATTATTCCACTAGGGGTTGAAAAATGGTTATTTTCTATATCCGACAATCCCTCTACATTTATGAGCTAAGACTCTTCTCTTAAGAACTGTCTTGGCTCGGCGCCTATAGCTCAACCGGCTAAGGCACCAGCCACGTACAGCTAAGGTGGCGGGTTCGAATCCCCAGCCC
>NW_003852462.1:3367418-3387094 GCF_000181295.1 Otolemur garnettii
CTTGAGCCCAGGAGTTGGAGGTTGCTGTGAGCTGTAATGCCACGGCACTCTACCAAAAAAAAAAAAAGAACTGTCTTATAACTATAGCCCAGGATGAAGGAGGGAAGAGGTCGGGATGGGAGGGGAGGGGGGAGATTTGATGGAAGGAGGGTAAACAGTGGGACCATTCCTATGGTTCATATTACAAGGGTACATGTCAATTCTATTGAGTATAGAGTATAAATGTCATAACATAATAATTAAGTAAATGAGGTGAAGGCTATATTAGTTTGATGTAAGCATTCCAAATTGTATTTAAAATCAGCACATTGTACCCCATAAATGCATTAATGTACACATGATCTATGTGTTTATGACTCAATAAAAAAAAAAAAGGTATGTGTACACCATGGAATACTATGCAGCCCTAAAGAAAGATGGAGACTTTACCTCCTTCATGTTTATATGGATGGAATTGGAAAATGTTCTTCTTAGCAAAGTATCTCAAGAATGGAAGAAAAAGTATCCAATACACAGCCCTATTTTGAAACTAATTCATAGCTTTTATAGGAATGTCACAACCTAATTATAGCCTTAGAATATGGGAAGGGGATGGGAGAGGGGAGGTAAGGAAGGTGGATGGGGGGAAGGAGGGTGATTGGTGGAGTCACCTCTATGGTTTATCTTACAAGGGTACAAGTGAATCTTTCTAAAAGAGTATGAGTGTCTTAACTCAATAACTAAGAAAATGACATGAAGGTTATGTTAACCAGTTTGATGAGAGTATTTCAAAATGCATATGAAAACAGCACACTGTATCCCATGATTGCATTAATATACACAGTTATGCTATAAGAAATAAAAAAAAAACTATCCTTCATCAACTAGAGCTATATAATTTTTAAAGGTGAAGAAGAATGTCTCCAATGACTGGTGTCTCTTTTTTGTTAAAATATACTGTAGAATTCATCCAGCAAGCCAGCCTAGACTGGAGTTTTACAGAAAGGATCATAGCTATAAATTCAAGTTCTTTAAGGTCTTTTCGGGTTATCTGTTTCTTCATGAGTAAACTTAGGTGTTTTGTGTTTTTTAAGAAACTGACACGTTTTCACCTAAATTATCACATTTGTGGACATGAAGTTGTTTGTAATATGTCCTCATTATGGTTCAACGATCGTAGGGTCTGTAGCGATGTCCTTGTTTACATTCCAAACATCAGCCTTTTATTCTTGCAGGCTGACTTAAATTTTATCAATTTTATTGATCTTTTCAATAAAAACAGCTTCTTGCTTTATTGATTTTTTTCTATTATTTTTCTTATTTTCAGTTTGATAGTTTTGTGTATTGTTTCCTTCTACCTGTTTGTTTTCCATTTAATTTGCTCTTTTTCCCACTTTTTTTAGAAAAAAACAGAAAATAAGGACACATTGAAATTTGTGTGATACAACTAGAAGAGAGATTAGAGGGGAATTTGAAGCACTTTTTTTTTCTAACCTATGTGTTTAATGCTACACATTCCCCTCTGAGCTCCACTTCAGCTGAGTTACAGAGATTTTGATACACGGTGTTCTTATTTTCACTCAATTTAAAGTATTTTTTAAGTTCCCTTTTGGCTTCCTTTTTGCCTGAAAGGGTTATTTAGAAATGTGGTGTTTCATTCTCAAGGGTTCCCAGATATCTTTCTGTTATTGATTTCTAGTTTGTAACTTTTATAACCAGAGAACATACTTTTTATTGCTACAATTCTTTGAAATTCTTGAAATCTGTTAAAGTTTTTCTTATGGCCAGAGTTTGGTTTATCTTGATGAGTGTTCTATGTGCACTCAGGAAGAATGCTCTATCAATGTCATTTAGGTCATATTGAGTGTTGTTCCCCCAGGCACTGAGAGGGGGTGTAGAAGTCTCCTGCTACAATCATGAATTTGTTTGTTTCTCCTGCAGTTTCATCAGGTTTTGCCTCATGGATTTTGAAGTTCGGCTGTGACGTGCATAGTCACTTGGGATTACTGGGTCTTCTTGGTGAAGTGACCCCCCCCCCCATAATACCTCACTGTCTCTCTTTATTTCTAGAAATGTGACTTGCTTTCAAATTTACATTATCAGAAATTATTATAGCCACTCCAGCTTTCTTTTTATTTTTACATAAAATACGTTTTTCTGTGTTTTTACTTTTAACCTATCTGTATCTGTATAGTTAAGTGGATTTTTCATACATAGAATATAGTTGGGTCTTACCCTTTATCCTGTCTGACAGTCTCTGCTTCTTATTCAGCATATTTGGACCATTTACATTTAATGTGATTACCGATGTTGTGGAACATGGGTGAACATGTTATTTATCTACTCCTATGTTTCTTGTTCCTTTTTCCTCCTTCCTTCTGCTTCTTATTCAGTATATTTGGACCATTTACATTTAATGTGATTACCAATGTTGTGGAACATGGGTGAACATGTTGTCTGCCGCTCTGTTTCTTGTTCCTTTTTCTTCTTTCCTTGCCTTCTTTTGGACTACTTTAGTGTGTTTTAGTAATCCTTGCCAGTTTTTTGTTTGAATCTTAGGCTTTATCTCTTTGCATTACTTTTTTAGAGCTTGCTCAGAGGATTACAGTATCCACACCAAACCCACCATCACCTGAGAGTTAACATTTGTGTGTGAGAGCTGGCGATGGTTCTTTTCACTGTAGCCCACCTGGGGGGAGTGCCGTGATGTCTCATGGCAATCTTCCTTTTCCTTTTTGTGTCTCATGATGTCGAACTCCTTCTCCTGTGTTTAATTCCAAGATGATATTGGAATATCATCTCATAGGAAGAGGAATTTGACATCATGAGGCATGTGATATTGGAATATCATCTTTGGCAAAGCGTCTGTCCAAATCCTTCACCCTCTTTTTGGGTTGTTTAGTGAGTATTAAGAATTCATTATGTATTCTGGATATACAATCTTTGGCAGATATATGTACATAATTTTTATATTTTTATTGAAATTTACTTATTAGCTATATCTACTTATCTGGGGGGGGGTACATGTGATACTTTGATGTGTTCATATAATCAAATCAGAATAATGAGGATATGTACCACCTTAAATATTTAGCTTTTTCTTTCTGGTAAAATATTCAAATTATTCTCTTCTAGCTATTTTGAACTATACAACCAATTAGTGTTAACCATATTCTCCCTGCTGATGATACCTTACTATCCGTCTCATGTTTGCAGGGTTGTTCCCATTCCCTTTTAAGTTCTTGATATTGGTAATGTATTCTTTCTCTTTTGTTCTTAATGTTATTAGGAGTCTGTCAATTTTATTGATCTCAAATAATCTACCTTTGGCTTCACTAGTTTTTTCTATCGTATATTTGCTTTCTATAACATTTATTTTTCCTTTTTCCTTTAGCATTTTTTCCTTCTATTTTTTAGGATTTGACTTTTTTTTGCTTCTTAAAATGAAAGCTTAAGATATTTTTAGCCTTTCTTCATATATATCTATGTATATACACACACATGTATATACACACTCACACAAGGTTATAAATTTCTCTCTAAGCACTACTTGGACTATAACCTACAAGTATGATTTGATATCTATTCTTAGTTAAAAACATTTTCTAATTTCCAAGTTTCCACTGTGATTTAATTTTTGAACTATAGGTTACTTAAAAGTATGTGGCTTAATTACTAAGCATTTGAGATTTTTCTAGTTATCTTTCTGTTATTGATTTCTAGCTTGATTGTACTGTGGCCAGAGAACAGAGAATATTCTGAATTATTTTAATCCTTTAAAATTGTTAAGCCTTGCTTTATGAGCTACTGTATGGTCAGTGCTGGCAAATTTCCTATGTTCATTTAATCACATAAAAAGAAGGTGTACTGTCGTTGGGTACAGGGTCCATTAGGTCAAGTTGATTTATTGTGTCATTCAGATCGTCTATATCCTGTCTGATTATTTTGTCTGCTGGTTCTACACACTACTGAGTAATGTGACTTAAAGTCTCCAACCAAGATGGCTTTGTCTTGGTAACTTTCCTGTTTTTATATTTTCTCAGCTTTTGTTCTACATTTGAAGTATAAAGAGGCAGTGCCATTCTGACCAAGAGTCCACTCTCAGATATTGGAGTTCATGAAATATTTCATTCGGGGGAAAAAAAACTTCTGATAAAGAAAATTGTTTGAAAACTGGCAGAGAGGGTTTCAAGAGAGGAAAGGCTGATAGTGGATGCTCTCAGCCTGGTGAGTAAGAGTAATGCATGTCTCTAGCTGACTCCCCTCCCGCCTGGAAGGCCATCCCCATGAAACAGTCCCCTAGAATATACCTGAGTCCTCGAGCTAGAAGACTTTCCTGAGCTTCTGAGCCTGGAATTAAAAGGTGAATGAGTCGTACACAGAATTGATCTGTTAGTAACTGAAGTAAATACAGCAATCCAGCTGTCTGGAAAGACAAGGAGGGTTCCGGAGACCCAGAGCAGGGAAGAAAAAGCTGGCAGAGAAAAGGAAACCTGCTCAACGCACACCTGATCACTTGCAGGGGTCAGCCCAGACCACTGTGTAGGGAGGGGTCTTCACGCCTCTAAGACCTCCCTCCAAAAGAGAGGGTCTTCTCTGAGTAAAAGTGGCATTGACTCAAGGTACCTGTGGGTGAGCTGTATCAAGGCTCAGTGGCTCACACGAGGAAGAAAGTCACATGGTTTTGTATGTAGCTGCTCCCCTGGGGCAGGGCATGGCCAGGGGTGTCTTCCCTCCAGGACGACTGTGCGTCAAGTTATCAAAGATGTCCTGAGCACAGGCTGCATGCCCAGCTCATGTCCAGGCACCACAGGGGACACAGGGAAGGGCTCTGCAGCCCTTGCTCAGGGGAACTGGAAATCTAGTTTGCAAGCGCCTGGCTCAGAAACACCCAGAGAACATAGCAAGGTGACCCATGGAGACCTAAGAATAAAACTCTTTGGTGCTGTAGAAACTCGGAAGGAGAGCTCAGAGAAGGCTGGAGTCCTCAGGAAAGACTTTAGGAAAGGAGCAGAGCTTGACAAGCCCCTGGGAGGAGGCGGCTAAAACAGAGAAGAGGCCACCAGCAGTGGCAGCCATGTGAGCAGGGCACTGAGGAGCTGCAACAGAGGCCTGGACGCTGCCTAGGGCGGGGATCATGAAAGGCCTGATCCAGCCCCGGGGCTTCCAGGCAGAAACCCACGAAGAAAATGCTTCTGTATTTGGATGTTTAAGAATCAGTTGTTAACAGCTTCATTGAGATATAATTCATATACCATACGATTCACCATTTAAATTGTATTATTTGATGTTTTTGGTAATACTCACACAGGCCTATGACCATTGCCATAATTGAGAACATTAACATTTCACACACACCCCAAGAAACCTCACACCCATTAGCAATCACTCCCCATCTCCCACCAGCCTCCCCAGGCCCGGACAACCCCAATCCACTCTATCTCTGCAGATTTGCTCAGCCTAGACATTTCATATAAATGACAACTGTTCTAGGCTGATCTGTGTACCCATAAAATATGCCTGGTGAAGTCCTAATCCCCAGGACCTCAGAATGTAACCTTGGAAACAAGGTCATTGCAAATGTAATTAGTTAAGATACGGTCACCCTGGAGTAGGGTAGGCCTCTGCCTGATATAACTGTTTGTTTGTTTTTTTAATAAAAAGGGAAGATTTGGACACAGAGCCAGATGCACTTGGAGAGAAGACGGTGTGAAGACACGGGGAGAGGACAGACACCCCAAGCCACGGGGCACAGAGACCCCCGGGCCAGCAAGCCAGCGGGCCTCAGAGAGGAGCACAGCCCAGATCCCTCCTTGCAATCCTCACAAGGAGCAGCCCTGCCAAACACCTTGGTTTTGGACTTCTGCCCTTCTGAATGAGGAGAGGAAAGTTTCTGCTGGGTGAGCCACTCAGTGGGCAGGGCTTTGTCACGGCAGCCACAGCTCACGGACCACACGGCTCGTCTTTCCGCGTACGGGGTGATGTTTTCAAGGCATACCCATGTCGTAGCGTGCAGCCGCACTCCACTCCTTGTTAGGGGTCGGTAACATTCATCGTGTGGATATACAGTACCCACCGGTTTACAGATTTTTGAGTTGTTTCCACTTCTGTGTTATCATGAATGATGAGGCTGTGAACGCTCGGGTGGGAGTTTTTGTGTGACGATGGCTTTTCATTTGTCTGATACATACCTGGAGGGGACTGTCTGGGTCACAGGGTAATTTTGTGGCTGGCCCCGAGGCACTGCCCCACTGTTTTCCAAAGTTGATTGAGAACTGCACCAGCACTGTAGGGGGCTCCGGTTTCTCCGTGTCCTCAGCGGACAGCTTGTTAGGGCTGTCATCGTTGACTACAGCCTGCTTAGTGGGTGTGAGGTCGTCATCAAGAACCCAGTTTTGACTTTTCAAATGCCAAGCTACACACGCAGCTGTGATTCTCAAGCTACACCAGGTGATTCATCAGCATAAAATGAGCATTTATTTCTTATCAAAGGCCACTTTCACCAAACTCCAAGATTCTCCCCACCTCACCAGAAGGCCACGGTGACGGAGCACCAGGAAGTCTTGTCACCTGGTCCTGGTTCCCAGGCCTGCCCCTTGCAGTTAGGGGCGGGGGAGGCACAGATCTCACTGGCCCGGCCCAGCCTCACATCCTGCCTGCCTCTAGGTTGCTATGGAAACCGTCATAGCCACAGGCTCCCTTTCGCCTTCCCGATGTTAATAAACAGCCTCATTATTTTGCAGAAAGCACTTTGGAAAATCAGCAGCACCACTGTTCCATCCTGGCCCAAATTAACGAGGAGAGAGTGTGGGGATTCTTTTATTGACCGTGAAAGGAGGAAGAGTTATGGCTCATTTGTGCACTGCGGCTGTATTTATGTTTGAGGCATTAGAAAGCGATTTCCACCCCCATTACACATCACTAATGCCCTCGTCACATGAAAGGTGTGGAGCAGGGACGCTTCCTGCCCATCAAAGCACCAAATAAATCATGGCGAGAGACATGAGGAAGGACTGTGCCCAGTGGCCAGCCAGGCCGGGTGCACGGGGAGAGAGAAATCCAGGTCTCAGTCAAACATCACCAAGAAGAGGAAGGTCTGGCAGCTTCTCTGTGACTAGGGAACCGGCCAGGGATGTGGCAGTCTCATGGCAAGGCCACAAAATAGCTGTGAAATACTTGCTCCAGTTACTTACTGGAGAAATGATGGGAGCCAGCATGCTCTGAATGTGGGTGAGTTCTCGCCATGCTGAGGGTGAGAGAAAGACCCTCGCTTTAGGGACCATAAGCCAGCTGCCACTGCACAGGGTCACTGTCGAGACTAAATGAGGCGACAGGCTCAAAGCTCCCGGCACAGAGCAGGTGTCAGCCAGGAAGAGACCTGACAGTGTCGAGATCAGGAGCGCAGGCTCAGGGACACAGACCACCCAGGTCTGAATTACGGCCCCACCCCTAAGCAATTTCCTAATCTCCCTGCTTTCCAGACCCAACATCGAACAACTGAACATCACCATGAGGATGAGGTGAGAAAAGGCCACATATGAAGAATGCTCAGGACTCCTGACAAGGGCTACGTGAGAGTATTTGCACCAAGATCCACAGCGGGGCTGCAACACTGGTCTCACAGCTTAAGAGGAGAAGGCTGAATGCCAGTCACCATCCCCAGCCTCGGTGGGGGGGGGGGGGTTGCCATGAAAATGTTGATGCTTTTTCGGCAGGTTTGGGGGTGCTGGTCATGGGCACGGGCTCCCCGGGGGAAAGGGCACCTCCCTGTGTCACCTGCTTTGTTTTCAACTCACCTGTTACCAGATTTCACGTTCCCCGCCCTGAGATTCTGAGACGTGGAGGACACATTATTCTCCTGGGCTTCCAGCCTCGTGTCTACGGTGACAGAATGAAGGCCCTGAGCCCGAGCCTTCCTAAAATAGAGTCGGGAGACTGTGAGAGGGTCGCCCTCACACCTGCCGCAGGTCAAAGCACAGGATGTTCTGACAGCCAAGGGTAAGCACCTGAGGCCAGCCCCCACCAGCCCCCAGCTCCTCTCAGCTGGGAATGTCCCCATTAACCAGCCAATCGGGACGGCTCTGCCAGGTAGGATTTCTGCCCAGCCAATGAGCAGCCTCTGAAAACACCTTTTTGTGGAATTCTCCTATAAAAAAACCTTCTCCTGTGCTCACCTGCATGGTCACTATTCAGGGCTGCCCCAGTTCAGCGTGCTCAGATCGCCATTCTTTGTTTCCTAAAAAAATACCATTTTCTTTAACCTCCGTGCCAATCTTATCTTAGTTAACAATACACACCCTGGAAATTCTCTGCTCCCACTGACCTTTCACAGAGCGCTTCCACACATGTCCCTTCCTGCTGTCTCCCAGAAGTGGCCAGGAGGCTCTGAGCAGGTAGGCAGGAGTGTGGGGACCAGCCCGGGCTGCATACTGTCCACCTGCTGGGCCAGTGACCACCCTGGGGAGCCCAGGAAGAGGAGGTAGTGACGGTAAGGTGGAAACCGAGTCACAGGTAAAGGCCGGCCGGCTAGAAGAAGCCAGACTTGGCAGACTGGGTGGTTTCCTTAGCCCAGAACACACAGACCCTGCCGGTGGCAGACCCACACCAGCCTCAATGCAATGCAGCATGATGGGGGGGGGCGCTCCCTGAAGGACCCAGCAGGCCATAAATGTGTTCACATGTAGAAACAGTCACAAATACAACTGTAAATGTCCATAGTGGCAGTTGCCCTGGTAAGTGTGGCAGAGAGCAAAAGAGAAGATTCCACAAGACTCCACATTCTAGCCGGGGGACTTGTGTCCACTGGGCACACTGAGGGTGAGGCAAGTGGGAGACATCCCAGGGAAATTGTAGAACGGAAAATAGATTCCCAGGGCCGTGGTTCCCTGGGCCCCAGGATGACCTTGGAGCAGAGCAGAGAGGGAAGCTGAGGCTGTGGGTAGGTGAGGTGAGCATGTTGGAGCTGGGGGAGGAGCCCCTATGGGAACCAGCAAGACAAAGGAAGGGGCCGTGTCACGGCCGAGAGAGTACAAAGCACAGACTTTCAACCGGGCGCCACCGCACACTGGTGAGCCACATCAGGGCCTTAGGTGTGCAGTGCAAATTTTTAAAAATCATTAATTATTTTCAAAAGAAGTTCAAAGCACAGTAAGTATACTGTGCTTTTGGATCAACATAATTTAAGCGTGCCATGGAAGTCTGACTACAGGTTCAAGTGCGCCGTGAGATAAAAAAGGTTGAAAAACACTGGAGTAACAGCTCTGTGCACGTCAGGTGAGACCAGGGCATCAAACACAAAGGGGATGAGAGTTTCCCACTGGACTTGGCAACAGCTGGGGTCACTTGTGCCTGTCTGAATTGTGAAAGCAGAGGGGACACGTCTGCCCCAGGGGGCAGCAAGGGAGGGCAGGAGGCCCAGAAGAGATGTGGCTGTGTCCGTGAGTGAAGAGGAAGGACCAGTATTGTGGGAGGCTGCAGGGGCCAAGAGGGGGGCTGTGCGATGAGGGTCAGACTGACATCCCCTGGCCTTGACCTCTGGGGAGGGTCCCTGGCAGGGCTAAAACTGGAGTCCCAGGGAGAGAATTAGGAAGGCAAGGAAAAGCCACCAGGATCCAGACTCAGGCTGTATAAATGGCTTGCAGCCACTCAATGCAACCACATGACACTGACTCCCAACTCATCCTCCCCAGGAAACAAGGGGCCCCGGGGCTCAGACTCGGCAGGCTCGCAGGTCAGCTAATGCAGGGACCCAAATGGGAGGGAACAGGCAGAGCCTCTGCGTCCCATGTCCCACGCCTGCCACCCACCTCCACTGGGCCCTCTCGAGGCCACACCCCCTCTGCATATCCTGCCTGACAGCGGCACTGATGACTCCAGCAGGGAGAAAGCAAGAGGCCTGCCCCGCCCTCCACAGACCAGCAAACCGCCCGCCCGGCCCTCCACAGACCAGCAGCAAACCGTCCCTGTATTTGTGGGAAATTGGCCACGACAGTTTTCTTTCTACTCCACTGCCTTCAAGCCACAAGCAAGTGAAGAATCTGACAGCTATTTCATTGTACAGACTTTTTGTCCTTTTTTCTTTTCTTCAATGGTTTCCTTAACCCAGAGCATACAGACCCTGCCGGCGGCGGACCCACACCAGACTCAATGCAATGCAGCATGATGGGGGCGCTCCCGGCAGGACCCAGCAGGCTATAAACACGTTCACGTGTAGAAACAGCCACGAATACAACTGTAAATGTCCACGGTGGCAATTGCCCTGGTGCCATCTGAGCAGAAACTGAGACAGAGAAGGCAGAATTAGCTGGCCAGTGACATTTACAATGGGCAGCTGGTGACCCACCGGACACAGAAGGAACAACAGGCCCCAGGAGCCCCTCCTCCACCACGTCCTCTCTGCGTGGAGATGTCGTCCTTTCAAGCTATTCATTGTATGTAGATGGACACGATGCGTGTAGACCGCTAACAGTCTCACCACACACTAACCGCACACAAACACACAGTGGAGCCTCCACAGCTGACCTCCTCCCTGCACTGACCCCCACAAAGTGACCTAACTGTTACAGACCGGACACAACCACACATACTCATGCACTCTGGTTGGTCCCTCGTGGTGACCAGCTCCATGTGCTGACCAGTCTATTACAGTCCAGTGGGTCATCACTCAGAGCTTCGGCTGTGTGTATGATGTGCACCACTGACGTGCATCGATACTGCCCCCCAAAGCCCCCCATGGTTGCCACGGGCCCCTCAGAACCCCCAGGCTGCCATCTCGAGGTCCAGGCTGCAGCTTCACAGGGTGGGCAGAGCCAGACTAGGGCTACACATGGGCTTGGAGTTGCTCTCAGGGCCTGGCATGGGTATGGGACTGTGTGCGACAGCCTGTCTGGTACAGGACAAAGTCTCCTTTCATTCACTCAGTGGACATTGGGTGCCTTGCCCAACTGGGCACACAGACAGCTGCCACCCCAGGCTTCTGTGCCGGCACATACAGCAGGGAATTCACAGAGTGTACCTCAAGGATGGTGAGGAGGCTCAAGGCACTCAGCTGGGAGGGAGGGGAAGTTTGACTAGGGTGGTCAGGGAAGGGCTCCCTGGGAAGGCACCTTTAGGGCAGAGGCTGAAGCACAATGAAGAAGTGAGGTCACAGGCCAAGGACCGCTCCACATAGAGGCCCTGCAGAGAGACGGTGCCAGCGGGCTCGAGAGGAGACGGTGCCAGAGGGCTTGAGGGGACAGGCCTCTGCAGCCAAAACCCAAAGGGCAGGGCTGGGTGGGGCAGGGGAGTGAGAAGGTCTCTCGGGGAGTGGGGCAGCGCATGGGTCCAGAGGTTGTTGTAGGTTTGGGCTTTTCTCTAAGCCAACTAGAGACTGCCAGAGCTCCCCAGGGCTGCTGTAAAGACGACCACACCTAGGCACTTTGGATCACAGGTACGGAGGCCAAGCTCCCTCTGAGGCCCCTAGAATCCTTCCTGCCTACCCTGCTCCCAGGGGCCCCCAACAATCCTCAGCCTGTAGACACATCACTGCAGCCTCTGCCTCTGTCTTCTCAGGGCCTCCCCCTCCGTGTCTGTGTGTTCCCTCTCCTACTTATGAGCACACGAGTCCCTGGATTCTAGGGCCCACTCCAACCCAATAAGGCCCAGTCTCAAGCATTAACCAGTTACAGTTGCAAAGACCTCATTTCTAAATAAAGTCCCATCCCAAGGTTCCTGGTAGAGTTAAAGAAGAATGAATGTAATTCGTTACACTGGTCTGTCACAGTGAGGCAAACTTGCTCAGAGCCGCCAAACAGGTGTAGGGACCACACAGGAGGGCCCCACCAGCAAGGCAGGCACACAGCCCGGAGCAGGGTGGGAGTCTGCCAGTGGAAACTTGCTAGCGGAAAATATCAGAGGGGGTGAGGGAACTGTTGCTGGGGACAGGCCAGGGTGTGTAGACTGCACCTGGGGGCACGTGGAGGACAGAGACCTATCAGATGGCATGGAGGCTGACCAGGTGCTGGGGTGGGGGTCGAGGCTGACCAGGTGCTGGGGTCAGGGGTTCTGGCTAAGCCGACTTAGCAAGTTCTTTGCTAAAACTGGATTTGACGAGGTAACACACGGATGGGCCTAAGAGAAGTTTCAGGAACTTTACTCAAGTTTGGTCAAGCAGAGAATCTTTGTCAATAGACATGATTTTCTTTTCTGATGGGGGAGCTCTGCTGAACCCACCACAGGGAATCAGTGGAGGGTTCAGGGGACAAGCAGGACGTGATCTGACTGGGGTTCTGGCGGCCTGGCAGCAGCGTGCTAGATCCTGGACCCAACGTGGAGGCAGGGCCGAGAGAGCTGCGGAGGCATTGGCCTCTGCAGCCAGGATGGGGTAGGGTAGGGGGCTGTTCTCAACCATCACAGCGCATGCCCCACCCTCGCCCTCTTTGAGGTGGGGACAGGCAGGACAGAAAATGTGAGTTTTGGGGGTTAGATTGGGGTTCTGGCCCAGAGACACCCCCCCCCAATTGCCCTTCCATGCAGGTACAGAGAGCAGTCACAGCAGACACACACAGCAGCTCCGTGGGGACTCTCAGGGACAGCTCATGCCAATGGTCATGCCCATTAGAGCCACGGGTCAGGACAGAAAAGGCCGTGTGAAAGCATCTCCCACTCAGCCCCTCTGAACATCTCAAACCATGGAATCTTAATTAGGGATTTGTAAGGAGCTCTGAATGAGCTCAGAGCTGTTCCTGCTCCATCATGGAGGTTTTGGATAAGGAGCAACAGTCCAGAAGGAAACAGAATGTCTTCCTGAGAAACATGCAGAGCAATCACTGAGACTGTGGGTGTTGCAAGGTGGGCGTGGAGCCTGGGACCCACGGGAGGCAGCAGCCCCCAGAATGCAAAGCCCAGGGCCAGGTTAAGTTCTGAGGACAGCCTGCCTCGCTGCTTCCCCTCATCCCCCTCTTGAGAGAAGACTGAACCAGACCAGCAGTGCTTGGAGCGGCCCTGCAGCCCCGGGTCAGTGCCGAGGCTGGACTGGTTCCATCTGAGCCCCTGTCAACGCGGCAGATGGCTGCAGACTTTAGGAGCCACACTCCCTTTGCCAGGCTGCCAGGGAAATTCAGAAGGGCCCTGCCATCTCCACCCTCAAAACCAAAACTGCCTCCTAGTTTTCAAGATACTCAGTTAGAACTGAATTTTCCACATCTGGCCAGAGAACCACAGGGTGAGGGCTGAGTGACGGTGATCTGGAGCGGGCATCCCAGCATCAGTGCCCACAGCAGAGCAGCGGCAGCCACGGTGACTCAAGAGGCAGCTGTGGGGACAACGGGACCCTGCTGTCCCAGCTCCAGTTGGGGCAGGGACACACTCACTGCCAAATACCAGACACCCCTAATCCACTGGGCACCCAGGCATTTTGAGGCTCCTGTCTCTGGAGAGGCTTCCCTGGGCACAAGTGGACAGGACAGGCCACCACTGGGGCTCTGGGAGGTGTTCCCAAGGCCAGCCGCCCTGTTCACCACAAGGGCCCAGAGTAGAGAAGCTTGTGTTTGTGATGGAGGCAGAAAATGGGTTTTTAAACCTGTCTCCAGGGCGGCGCCTGTGGCTCAAAGGAGTAGGGCACCAGCCCCACATGCCGGAGGTGGCGGGTCCAAACCCAGCCCCAGCCAAAAAAAAAAAAAAAAAAACCTGTCTCCATTTACAGACCCCCAGGGTGGGCAGAGGACCTCACAATCATCTCCCTGCTGTGGACAGTGAGGACTTCACCGAAAATAATGATTCTGCCTTTACCCGGAGGCTGCACAGTGAGAGAGGGCACAGATGTGGCCTCTGCACTTTTTCAGATGTGTGTGACTATATACATATTTTCAGAGTTTGTCTTAAAGTCTCTTTGAAACAAGGTCAGGTTTAAATTAATAACAAAGTAACAATACATTCACATAGTTAGAATCATAGGTTACTCATATTTCAACCCTGCCTTTTCACTTAACATTACGGTGTTTAGTGTTTCCCCATACTATTCCAGATTCCTGAGTCTAATTTTTTAAAAAAACTGTTGCATCTGTTCAAGGACTATAATCTATCAAAGGCTTTTTCTGTAGTTGGTCATTACGTTTCAGTGAACATACGAACCAAATTATTAATGATATTAATTTTTGAAGCGCTCCCATTTCCCATCTGCCCAGTCTTGTGTAGCTGGGGCTTCAGAACCAGGGGCTGGCATCAGGCCTGTCCACAAGGAGTTTGCAATTTGCAGGCAGGGAGGGAAGGCCGTCCATCCTAGACAATGGCAAGACAGTGCAGTCGCATAAATAAATAGGGGGGAAGACGGTGGTGCGAAAATTATTTTTAATTTATAAATATTGGAAAAGGTAATGCCCACCATGAGCTAAAGTGTGTGTCTATGATTGTTCCAGAGAAAACCTGAGAGGCACTGAGCTGTTGGAAACATTAGTCACAATACAGCCACTGACAAGACCCTGCTGACCACACTTTGCCATGTTGCGGAGGAGCTGGGTCCAGGCCGTGTCACTTGTGCTGAGCATCTTGGCAGCCAGGAAGGCCTAGGAGGTGGAGGAAGACCAGGCGTGGGCCCCTGGGGGGAGAGCTCCAGAAGAGCCACGGCTGTCTCTGCACCTGCCTCCAGTCCCCTGTGAAGGTGTCTGGCCCGGTGAGGACAGTGGAGGCGTCTGCCAGCAAATCCTGACTTGCTGCCCCAAGGCCCCTGCACGGCAGGAGCAAAGCCACAGCTGGCAGCCGGCACTCTCCTGGCACCGAGCAGGTTAATGTGTGCAGCACGGGGCACGTTGCCTGCCTGGCTGTTAAGATTCACAGCTGTATGTGGAACACAACAGACTGTGAAATGCCAATAAATCTGCAGTTGCCTCTCAATTTCACCAATAATAATTAGCAAATTAAAATGGAAATGTCACCACAAACCCATAAAAATTCTTAAGTGTACCATGGAAAACTCTATCAGGAGCAGAAATGGCTTTTGTCCGTGCAATACCCAGGGCAGATGTGCTGTCAAATGTGTCCTGGGACAGTCACTGCTCCCAGAGAGCCCAGCTCAGAGCTGATTAACCACGCGGCTGGCTGTCTTTACGTGTCAACAAGCTAACACAACTGTGTCATCAAGCCGGCTTTACAGGGCCTGGCGGAGACAGACAGCATTGCCCTAACAAGGCAGGGGGAGAGGAAAGCCCGCCAACTGCACCCCCACTTCTCCACAGCCAGCACCCTGGCCATTGCACAGCCATTTGGCAAAGTGAGGGGAGGCCTGGGAAGGGCTAAGCAAATTGTGTACCGTCTGACTTGCAAGCAACTGGGAGAGGTAGAACCAGAGAAAGCTCACCCCACACCTGGCAGGGCAGAGCCAAAAACCCTTCAGAGGCTACAACGCTCTGCTCCTGGTGACCAGGGGCTTCCCTGATGATGGCTGAGGCCCCTCCCAGGAGAACCCAACCTCCTGAGTCCCTGGATGATGGGGAGGCAGCCACATTAGGTGGTACTCAGCACTCCCCTTCCAAGCAAGATGAACCAGCAAGAACCAGTTTCAGCCTGTGGCCCCCAAACAAACAAAAATCCATACTCTTGGAGTTTTCCAGAGAGAGAGAATCAGTAGGATGCAGATGTAACACGTATGTGTAGAAAAAGATCTATTGTGAGGAACTGGCTCATTCGATGATGAAGGCTGACAAGTCCCAAGATCTGCAGGGTGAGTTGACAAGGACCCAGAAGAGCTGACGTGTCAGTTCAAATTTTTTTAAAGGACCAAAAATAAAAATGTTCAAGACATGTTTGGACACTAGGCGATGATGACCAGTGGCCCCTAAGAGTTAGGAAACAAAAGAAGCAAGCCCTTAGGTGGCCCCTGCTGACCGCTCACAGTTGCCAGGGTCAGCCTGAGCTGAGGAGGCCCAGCTAAGCTCCTGAGACCGAGGCAGCAAGAACTGGCAGGACAGGACCAGAGAAGAGCTGCAGAGAGACAGAGGGTTTTGGAGACCTGCGGGTGGCCCGCTGGAGAATCCAGTGGGGTAGTGATTGACACACGTGTGGGAGAAAACCACTCAGGTCTGTAGAAAGACCGACCCACCCCTGAATTGGAGGGAACAGAAGCCACTGCTCACTCACACAAGGCAGGGAAAACGGCAGCGTCCTTGGCACTTCGGGTAGACTGCCCGGAAGGGTCTTGCTTCAGTCCTGGCAAATGATTAGTTCTGGACTGAGCACAGGTCACCGACCTCAGCTTCTACCTTGAGAAACTAGAAGGAAGAGCAAGGCAGGAGGACGGCTTGAGGCCTGGAGCTTGAGACCAGCCTGGGCAACACCGTGAGACCTCATCCCTAAAAAAGAAATTCTAGAAAATTAGCTTGTCATTTTAGCAGACACCTATAAGTCCCAGCTACTCAGGAGGTTAAGACAGGAGGATGGCTCGAGCCCAGGGACTCAAGGATACAGTGAGCTGTGATGGTGTCACTGAACTCCAGCATGGGTGACAGAGTGTCTCTAAATAAATAGATAATACATAGAAAGAGAGACAGGTAAGAAACTATAAAAAGAAGAGGAACTTAAAGTAAACAGAAGAAGAAAAAATCATATGGATCAGAGAGGAAATCTGATCGGGGGTGGGGGGGGGAAGCAGAGAAAAATCAATGAAATCAAAAGCTGGGCTTGAGAAAACCAATAAAAGTAATCAACCCCGGCCAGGCTGATCAGAATAAAAAGGAAAGAGAACACCAGCTACCAACGTCAGGGGTGAGAGAGGCTGTATCGCTGCAGATTCTACCTTGGATGACTAAGGAGGTTCAGCCAAATTGCCCGACACAGAATCGATACGTGAAAGTTAAATGGACGACAGACACCAAGACCACGCGATTGGAAAACAGGCAACTGTGTGTTACAATACAATCGGAACAACCAACAATTGGAAACCGAAATTGGGAAACAATACCGTTTATGTGGGTCACTAGGAATGTTTCCAGACAGACCGTGTCGTGGTCCATCATTTCACTATCAAGAAACACAGTCGGCAGCACCCTTTCCGAGTCACCGTGCAAGTCTCGCCTTGCTCAGCTTTTGGGGTTGCAGGGAGGGTTTCATTTGTTTCCATCCATGTGGACTTCACATTTCTTAATTTTTGTGTATCTCAAAACTTCTGTAATGCCCCCTATAATAGCATCAAACGTGAAATAGTTAATGTATACCCTGGAATACTCTGCAGCATTAAAAAAAGATGGAGACTTCACCTCTTTTATGTTTACTTGGCTGGAGCTGGAAAATATTCTTCTTAGTAAAGTATCTCAGGAATGGAAAAAAAAATATCCAGTGTACTCAGTACTACTATAAAACCAATTTATAATCACTCACACTTTCATACGAGAGATGAATCACAACTGTAGCCCAGGATGAAGGAGGGAAGGGGAGGGGGATGAGAGGGGAGGGGGGTGGATCGATACAGGGAGGGTTAATGGTGGGACCGCACTTATGGAGCATATTGCAAGGGTACAAGTCAAATCTGTCAAGTATCGAACACAAACGTCTTAACACTGTGATTAAGTAAATGAGGTGAAAGCTATGTTAATTAGTAGGATGTAAGCACTCTAATTTGTACAAATAGTCAACACATTGAATCCCACAAAGGCATAAATGTATTCATGATCTATGTATATATGACTTAATGAAGAAAAAGAAATATTTAAATCTAAGTCTTAGAAAAAATGAATATTTGGGGATAAATCTTAGAGAAAAGGTGAAATGTCTGTACACTGGCACTATAAAACATGGCTGAAAGAAATTAAAGAAAACCCAAATAAATGAAAAGACACGAGGTGTCCGTGGATGAGAAGATGCATTAGAGTCAGGATGACAGCGGCCCCCAAAAGGAGTTACAGATTCAACTCAATCCCTTTCAAAATGGTAGTGAGCTTTTTGTGTAGAAATTGACAGAAATTCGTATGGAAATTGATTCTAAAATTCGTATGGAAATTCACATGCTAAGGACCTACAATAGCCGAAACCATTGTGAGAAAAACAAGTTGATTTCAACACTTATTCCAAGGCTGTGGCAATCAAGACAATGTTGCATTAGCATCAACATCAGTAAATTAATGGAATAAACGGAGTCCAAAATAGGCCCAAACACAGATGAATCTCTGTTGTTTTTACAAAGATTCAAAGACAATTCAATAGAATAATCTTTTTCAACAAATGGTACTGAAATAATCGGTTCTCCACATGCAAAACAAAATGAAAAGTTATAAAAAAAAATTAACTCGAAATGGGTCATAGTTCTAAATGTAAAGCCTAAAAGTATAAAGCTATAAAACGTTTAGCAGAAAACCCCTGTGACCTGGGGACAGGCAAAGGTTTTTTTGATATACCAAAATCACAATCCAGCAACTAACAGACTAACAAATCAACTTTATAAAAAATTTAAAACTTCTGCTCTTTCAAAGATGCTGTTAAAAAAACTGAAGAGACCACAAAAAAACCAAAGAGACAACGCAGGTATCAGACAAAGGCCTCGTCTCCAGAATATATAAAGAACATACAAGAAGAAAAGAAATGACCCACTTTTTAAAAACGGGAACAATATTGAGATACTATACCAAACAAAAAAAATAAAAAGATGCCCAAATGGTAACTAGGCACATGGAGGCTGAGAAAACATCATTATTCACTAGAGACATGCAAATTAAAACCACAGGAAATCCCTCTACATATCCATTAGAATGTTTAAAATTAAAAAAGACTTACTGTAGCAAGCTTTTGTGAGTGTATGCAGCAGCTACAAGCCTCCTATACTGCTGGCATAAATATAAAATGGTACAACTACTTTGGGGAACAGTTTGGATTTTTATAAAGTTACATACACAAGGGTTGTCCAGAAAGCACCCAGCCATGTACCGACAGCCCTCCCACGCCCGCCATGTAATGTAGCCGTTCCCACACCTGGACATTTACATTTGCCCAAGAGGAAGGGAATCCTACACCGATACAAAGACTTGTGTACAAATATTCCTAGCAGCTTTATTTGTCACGGTCAAAACTGGAAATAACCCAAGTGTCCATCAACAGAAGAGAGAAATAAATCCTGGTACTCCCCAGTGGTGGAATACTACTCAGCAATAAACAAGAAATAAACTACTGATACGTGATACAACATGAACAAATCTCAGAATAATCATGCTGAATGAAAAAACCCACACCTTCCCCCCCCCCCAGTACATCCTGAATGACTCCATTTCCATAAAATTCCACAAAATTCTAACACATAGTGACAGAAAGAGGACCAGTGGTAGCCGTGAGGACTCTTGCGGGGAGGGCAGATATGTTTACTTTGTCAATGTGGAGCCCCCATCACAAAGTCCCCAAGTCTGAACAGCTTCAACAAGAACTTGCTGTCTGTCCCGTCTGGAGAGGGGTCCGAGATCAGGTGTTAACAGGGCTGGCTCCTTCCGAGGCCTCTGCCCTGGGCTCACAGGGTGGCACCCTCTCCCTGTCCCTCTCTGCAGCCTTCTCGCCTCTTCCATAAGAATGCCAGGAACATAGGATTAGAGTTCAGTCTAGCAACCCCAGTTTTACTTGTACCTCATTAAAGACCCTATCTCCGGCTCAGCGCCTATAGCTCAACCGGCTAAGGCGCCAGCCACGTACACCTAAGGTGGTCCGTTCAAATCCCCAGCCCGGACCTGCCAAACAGGCTGCAACCAAAAAAA
>NW_003852462.1:3387249-3388639 GCF_000181295.1 Otolemur garnettii
ACCCTATCTCCAAACACAGCCACATTCTGAGGCCTCAACGTATGAATTTGGAGTGAAAACAATTCAGCCCATAGGAGACGGTTTTATAGGTGTATACATACGTCAGATTATGCACCTTCAATGTGTATAGTTTACTCTGAGCAAATCATATCTTGATAACACTAATGTTTAAAAAATATGATTACCCTCAAATCATACTGTGTTTGATTCTCCAAAGTATGGTTTGTTCACAGTTGTTAAGGAAAGAACGAAACATCTCCCTGCAATGAAACTTCCCTGCGTGTGTCTTTCCCCCATTGTCGTGTAACTTTCAAGCTTTTCTGGACCATCTCAAGCCTTGGAGACTGAACGATGCTCTGCCTAGAAGTGGAAATGAAGGACCAGCACTGTCCTTGGTCCTGAAAAGAAAGAGGAGCGTGAGGAAAGAAGGCTGCTGTGTCCACAAGCCCTCAGCTTCCCTCCTCAGACGCTCCAGCCGCCAATCTCCCTGACAGTCTTCCTTGGCCCAGATCAAGGACACACTGCCCCCCCCCCTGCTAGCAGCTTACACAATTCCTGGAGAGCTCAGCTCACCGTCACTCTCAACTGTCATCCAAAAATGCCCCCTTTAATCTGTCCACAAACGTCCAGATGTGTCTTAGGTCACAATCATTTCCAAAAAGACTGTTGAAGACGGTTTACTGACCCTTTCCTCCTCTTTCTACCCTTCCCAGAACACGTCTCCTCTCCCTGCTTAGTCTCAGGAAACCTGTGGTGTTTGAGGACCTCCTTTCAGGCAGTGCTAGGGCTCAGGAAAACGGTGAGCCCGGGGCAGGACACCTCCCAACTCAAAGGTGTGAGTCGATGGGGACAGCCCTTTCTGGGAAGCCCCACCCCGTGGCTCTACCTCATTCCCCTTCAATTTCCCACGCGCATGAAGCACAATAGGCCTATGTCACTTGCTAGAATCTAACCCTGGAAAAGCAGGGACTTTATTTTTCTCATCTGTTAACGTATCCCAAGTACCTCACAAACTCTGACACACGATGGACGCTCAGTAAATGCCTGTTCCATGGGTGACTGGGGCTGTGGACTCTTCTGGGGAGTCCTGAGCCCCTGGAATGCTCCAGGCTGGAACAGAGTCCGCGGAGTCCACACTCTGCTTCCCATCTTGACGGCAGGAGGCTTGAAATTTGCTTTGGAGGATGCCTTGAATGCCCAGGGATGGATACTTAGATCCTTGCCTCCGCCTCCATTGAAATAACTCATTTATGCCTCTTTTATATATTTCAGGAAAATTTTTGTTTTTATAAAAAGGGGTAGAGGGGACCACACCTACGGTGCATCTTACAAGGGTGCATGTGAAACTTACCAGGTGTAGAATATAAATGTCTTTTTTTTTTTTTTTTTT
>NW_003852462.1:3388762-3402246 GCF_000181295.1 Otolemur garnettii
CAGGTGCCCGCCACAATGCCTGGCCATTTTTTGGTTGCAGCCGTCATTGTTGTTTGGCGGGCCCGGGCTGGGGATTTGAACCCGCCACCTTAAGTGTATGTGGCTGGCGCCTTAGCCACTTGAGCCACAGGCGCCGAGCCGAATATAAATGTCTTAACACAATAACTAAGAAAATGCTGTGAATGGCTATGTTAACCAGTAAATGGCTATGTTAACCAGTTTGATGAAAACATTTCAAATTGTATATAAAACCAGCACATTGTACCCCATGATTGCATTAATGTATACAGCTATGATTTAATAAAAAGGGGGGGTAACAGTTGTTTTAATGTCTACGACCCAGAAATCACAACCTGGAAGGAAATTGTGCCATTTTAATTGTATTTACTTGCAAAAAAAAAGAGCACCCTTCAAGATGATCTTCTCTTCGAGATACTCACAAGGGGAGTCTGAAAATATTTGCAACATCATTCCATGTTAAGGAAGTTTTACAAACCAATGGATTTGCTCATTCTGGAGACTGAGGCAGGAGGTTGGACCAGACAGTCTCTGAGCTCCTGCACTGGTTTGTTTTTAATGTAGTTGGAGCCGCTCTCCTCCCCCACTCTCATCAAAGGCTGGCATGAGACGGTTTTCATGCTGCCCAGATATGAAGCAAAAGAAAAGCAAATGAGAACAAAAGAGGTGGCAGAGGCAGCTGAGCAGGAACGTGGCTGCCTGCAGAGAACGGAGTGAGCTGGAAGGCGGTGCACAGAGGAGGGCCAGGAATTCCACAGCACAGACAGTGGGGAAAGGGCACAGGCTGCTGGTTCCCAAGGCAGGTGGCTCCTGGCTTTCCCATCGCTCTTCTTTGTTGCGGGCACTTTGGACGTTTTCTGAGTGGCCATTCCCATCACATAACGGCTCAGATCAGGTCTGTTTTCTGGATGATTAAGCCCAAGGCTGTAACTGGAATGTGGCATCTTTCTGGGAAGATAAGATTTATGGATCCACCATCTCCGTGATGCTGGACCACACCTCTCTCCCTCCCACCCAGTCCTCCTAGTACAGAGTGACACATATTTATGGGAAGAAATGCCTCAGGAACAAGATAAATACGGGATAAGAATCTAGGATTGGCTCCTGGACTGTCTAAATCCTTGCAAAGCGGTAATTCGATGGTGAAAATGGAGGCAGCACAACCCTCTGAGAGGAGCCCCAGCCCCCATCATGACGGCAGAGGTGGTTGTGTCCAGACCAGGCCATGGCTCTGTGGAGATGGGACCCTGGTCTTCCTGTAGAGAGACCCTGGATGACAGCTACGTTTGAGCACCCCACCAGGATCATCCTTCACAGCCCTGCTAAAATGAGAGACCAACAGCAACCAGCCCACACAGAGGTATGCACAGATTCCAATGGGGAAAAGGCAGAAAGACGCCCCTTTAAAAAGTCCTGCTGAAAAGCTACCCCAGTGCCAGCCTCCCAAGATCTCAGCTCTTTCAACACAACTCGAGCGCCATTTAATTCCATCCCCTCTGCCCCATCACAGACCCACCTGCCTGAGTCCTTCCTAGGCTGACCCAGCCTCCACTGGGATAGGCCTGGTTGGGTGGCCTGTTCCGACTCTGACTAGCTCATACATTGAGAACCCCCTTTTAAGATCAAAAGTCAATTTCTCTGAAACTTCGGTCATGCCCTCTAAAGTTACACACAGAAGTGATTTGTTTCCCATCAACGGAACCATCCACCCGACATTCAGAGACAGCCACCGGGCTGACCACATGGTTCTTCTGTTCCAAGATAAACGTTGCTTCTGCCTCAACCCTCTCAGAACCTATTTAGATTTATAAATGACCCTTTTTAAATGTGTGATTAAATACTCAAAATATGGTCTGACCAGTATGGGTTACAGTGAGGCCATGAGTGCCGCGTTATGGACACTCCAATTCAAATGCGTTCTGGGGCCAGGCATAAGGGCTCACACCTGTAATCCCAGCACTCTGAAGGCCAAGGCAGGAGGATTGCTTGAGCTCAGGAGTTCAAAACCCACCTGAACAAGAGCCCGTCTCTACTAAAAATAGAAGAAAAACTTTATCTGGCTGGCCTGGCAGGCACCTGCAGGCCCAGCTACTCGGGAGGCTGAGGCAGAAAGATCTCTTGAGCCCAAGAGTTTGAGTTTGCAGTAGGCTATGACGACACCACAGCACTCTGCCAAAAGTGACCGAGTAAGACTCTTCTCAAGAAAAAAAAAAAAAAAATAGAAATAAAAAAACTCAATGTCACAACATTTTTTAAAAATGCTTTCTGGCCTATAATTTCTAAAATCTGCCTTTTTTCCCAATTTGAAATGAGGACATTTTTCTGGAAACTCTCCCAGGCTCCATGATTCCTAGACTGACTAGCGCTTTCCGTAATTAGACCTGCAGCCCCGTGTTCAGAGGTAACTGGCTAAGACCTAGAGATGTAACTCGACCTGAGCAGAGCAGGTGAGCCTCCTTCTCCCAGGTAACTGAACCTCACACACAGGTTACGCCAGCAGGGCAGTTGTGCTGCTCACCCATTTCACTGATGATAAAATCAAGGCACTGAAACACAATGATTCAAGGGCCCCAAGTATCACAGCTCCCCGGGCTGAGCTTCAGCAGTGGGAAAGATTCTTCACTGCTCTGGAGCGCCCTCCCCTGGAGACAGCTGCAGAGACAGCTGCAGAGACAGCAAAGGCCACTGTCAGTCACTAACATGTGGCACCAACGTCCCCTGCAGATGATGACGGAGCCTGAGGCGTGAAGAAGTGGCTTCCACTCCCTGAATTTTTCCCTACCGATGGGTCTCGCCACTCAACCTCAGAGTCAGGAAATCTCACCTTTCAGAGCACGGGGAGAAGACAGTTGTCCCTTGAACAACATGGTTAGAACTGCACGGATCCATTTAAACATGGACTTTCTTCTGCCCTCCTCCCCTCCTCCCCCCCAGCCTAGTCCAGGTGAAGATGACGAGGGTGAAGACCTTTACGACGACTCGACCCGCTTCCACTTCATGAACAGTAAACACCTTTTCTCTTCCCTGTGAGTCTCTGTAATAATGTTTCCTCCAGCTCACTTTATCACAGGAATATTGCATATAACACGTGTAACATACAGACTGTGTGTTAATCCACCGTGTATATTATCAGTAAAGCTTCCGGTCAACAGTCAAGTTTCAGGGGAGTGAAAAGTTCAATGCGAATGTTCAACCAGGCAGGGGGTCAGTGCCCTGGCACCCGTGTAGTCACAGAGCACCTGCATTAACTCTCTCAATAACAGACTCCAAAGCCCCCAGTTGGTCCCTCCCTGGGGCTGGCACCGGGGCGGGAGCCTCTGAAAGCAGATGAGTCATGCCCTGGTCTGCCCTGGGCCCCGGGGCAGCCGGAATGAGGCGTTTCCAGGGACTTTAATGTTCCCTTTCTGAACGGCTGTAAAGGATACAAGACATTAAGTGCCTCCCTGTATAATTGGCTGGTTTATAGGGGATTTCATCACTTTTTTAAGCGACTCTCCAATGTGCTCTTTGTGTTCCCCTGGTGGCTGGTGTTGAATGCTGGGAAGGACTGGGCAGGCCCCTGGGGAAGGTGCCCGCTCCCCATCTGCTCCGGGCTGGGCTGAGGCGAGTGGCTGCAGAGTGGGCAGGCAGGGCCCCCAGGACACACACTCCACTTGCTCCAGACACTGCCTGCAGCTTCTGCTTGCCTGGTCCTCAGGTTAGATGTGCTTCCATCCTGTGGCCTTTCAAAGCAGAAACAAGTGAAGGTCCCTCCAATTTAAATTTAGACCTGAAAGGGCCACACGTGCCTGAAGACTCAGGTCTGTAGAGAGGGCAACACAAATGGAGAGATGGTGGAGGAGGCAGGCACACGCTGGTCCTGGCCCACCCAGACTGCCCAGAACAAAGAGGCCTCATCTAACCTGTGGTTTATCATTCTCCCCGACACCTATGTCTGCCTTTTAGCACTTGACAGAAAGTTGTCACAGGTTTGTTGGTTTTGTGCTGCTTGGTGCACCAGTCCACTTGGTGGTGCTATAGGAGAAACACCCAAGCCAGGGCAATTTACAAAGAAAAAGTTTCCTTTGGCTTATGGTTCTACAGACTGTAGGGGAAGCATCGTCCCAGAATCTGCATCAGGAGTTGGGGGGCTGCTGGGAGCTTCCAATCAAGGTGAAGGGAAGGGGAGCAGGGGTGTCATGAGGTGAGAACAGGAGCAGTCAGGGGCAGGGGGTGTCTGAACAACCAGCTCTCCATGAACTAATAGAGTGAGAGCTTAGTCACCACCAGGGGAAGGCACCAGGACATTCAGGAGGAACCTGCCCCCAGGATCACCACCAGGGGAGGACACCAGGACATTCATGAGGAACTCACGCCCAGGACCCACACATCCCCCACCCGGCCCACCTCCAACACTGGGGCTCAAATTTCAGCATGAGATTTTGAGGGGCCAAACATCCATACCACATCACTACTTGATAAATAGGGATGGAAGTTATTGAAAAACTTTCCTAGTAAGTGATTTAAATACTTGAACCACCTGTAAAGACTTGTTTACCACTATTTTTATAGTTTTATTAATGACATTGCATTTATTTTTATATCAGTTAAATTCAGTAATACAAATGTATCATGGCCAAAAAAAGAAATAAATTTTAAACTATTAAACTATATTTACATGGACATAATTGTAGACTCACGCACGGGAAGTTGCAAAACACAGCACAGAGAGGTCCCATGTTCCTTCCCCCAGCTCCTCCCAGGGAGTAACACCTGAGGTCACTATACTGCAAAATCCAAGGCACAGTCTGCTGGTCTGTGGAGATGGCACCGACTCCACACATTTGCATGTGTGCATGTACACACGCCTGAGCTGGTATCTCTGTGCATGTGTGTGCACATGTCTGCGTGATGCACAGATGACCTTTTGTGCAGACACACACGTATATCTGTGTTTATGTGTATCTGTGTGTGTCTCTGTGCTTACATGAGTCTGTGTGCATCTGTGTTTGCACCTGTGTGTGCATATCTGGGTGTCTAGAAGCATGTGTTTCTGTGCATGTGGGGGGGGGGGTCTGTGTGTGTTTCTACACAATTGCATCCCATGTCTAGACTCTGTACATGTAACTGCACTGCACAGACAGGATGTTGTTTCAACCCCAAGGACCCCTCCCACACCAGCTGGTCTGTGCCCAAGAGCAGGGGCCGCCATGTTTATTGAATGAATGGTTCTCTATGTCCTCAACCCCCTTGGTTCTCCCACAGCCTCAGATGCAGATGATCCAAAGTTCACCCTGGGGATGGCAGCTCCACCTAGGCCGGTGCCCAGCACGGGGCCAGGCACAGGTGGATGCTGGAGTCCCCTGGCCCATCCCTCCACCTCAGCCCCCACCTCCCACACTCACCTGCCCTGCAGGGATCTGAGATAAGAGGGCCATTTCACAGTCGAGGGGCACTTGCCTGGGCTCACCTGTCAGGTACAGATCATGGTGAACTCCAGGTCCCTTGGGAAGCTTGTGAAGATGGCCAGGAGAAGGAAGTGGCCCTAGCTGTGCTGCCAGTGATGCTCACAGCTCTGCTCTCTCCACTCAGACAGCTCCTCTCCTCCCTCCTGGGGGCTCTGGAGACTTGCTCCTCTCCCCCCTCCTGGGGGCTCTGGGGTTCACGTCAAAGCAGAGCCACCTGGACTGTAGTGCTGGAACCCCTGGAGTGACACCCCCCCCACAGGCCTTACTCTGCTCCTCAGGTGCCTGGGCCAGAAGGCAGCACTCAGCATCCAGACCTCAAGTTGGCCCAACCCTTCCAGTCCTTTGCCCACATCCCACCATCAGCCAGGCCTCCTCCAGCAATCGCAGAGCGGAATTCACGGCCTCTCGCTGTGGCTCATGGGCTGTGTGATCCCACAGCCAGCATGTCTATAGCAACAGTAGCTCCCAGCTCTCCCCCCACCCCTGACCCCCACAGTCCTTTCTGGCACCAGCTTCCAAAGGTGCAAAGACCACTGGCCCTTCCTAGGCCTCAACTGTCCCTAGGGATCACAGCTGTACAAGGCCAACAGAGGCCACTCTTAGGCCATTGTCGAGGCTCAGGCTCTAAAATGCCCACACCAAATGTTACCAGAAAGGATGCTGGCCTCTGGGGTGAGGCAAGGTAGCAGGGCCTCCATCAGTGCCAGGGGACGCTCTTTGAGACCTCACCCTCCCGATGGGGCTGAGCAGCTCTGGTCCTGGTGGCCGTTTCTAGGGTGGCCTCTAATTGCAGACACTGGAGCTGGGACAGAGCTACACACAAAGGGTCAAAACATCAGTCAGCATTCCTGTGAACTCCACCCCAGACAGGGCGGGGGGCTGAGACCCCCCTCTGCCCACTACTGGACTTCTATAACACAGTCCTACTGTTTAACATTCAGAACATTTGGAAAAAGTAGTTGCTGACTGAATTCATGAGCAGACCAATTCATGAACAAATTCCCTGAATGGTGGGACTAAACTAACCCCCCGTGGATACACACTGGCCACTCCAGCTCTCTCTCTGTCCCACGTCCTTCACAAGGCGTGTCATGCAGGACTCTTCCTCTGCCAGAGAGATCTGCTGGCTTCCCAGGACACACATTGCATGTGGGGGACACTCGGCGTTATAAAGCTGTTCTTTATGCTAAGCCAAATCTGACACATTAAGACCCAAAGCCACTGCAGTTCAGAGAAGACATAATTGTGTCTCTTGATGTGTTTGCCAAAGAGCAGGTCAGATTGAAAGGTTACAGTCCTCTTAAAAATACTCCGACAACAATTTTTTTTTCAATTTTAATCTTATCATTTTGCCTTTTCAGGGAAAGGGTTTCTATTTATCAGCGATGATTAAATTTCTATAAATCAGCTTCTGAAATGGGGGATTACTGACTCTGACCTTTTCTTTATCGGCAGGTAGTAAAGCCAACGGGCAGATGACAGAAATGTAATTTAAAGACTACGAAATTTATGAGGAGGCAGCTCATTGGGGAGGAAAGTTACTATGATTTGAGGAAGAGGAAGAAGAAAGGGAAGATTTAACAAAAATGTTTCCCCTTGGACCCTCGGCCTCAGCAAGGAAGATGTCAGACTCCCTGTCTGGTCCTTGGCCTGGGCCAAGGAGGAAGAGCTCACTGCGTGTTTGTGAAGAAGGTGGACGACCTCACTGCAGGGAATTAAATGAGATGATCCCCATAAAACAGTGAGTGCTACCTGCCATGGAGCCATCGTTCACAGATATTGGATATTATGACCTTTATCACCAGTATCATCAGTCTCACCCTCTCACTGAGGGCATATGAGGACAGAAACCACCACGTAATCCACACCTGTTAGCATCAATTCCTTCCTTCCAGAGCTACAGGTGTCTGGCTGCAGAGCCGGGCATCTCTTATTTTTATTTCTGCATCCATCAGTGTTGTGAGTTACACTGGATCCTCCCCAGAAAGATGTGCTGAAGTCCTAATTCCTGAGAGGTATTAGGGATCTTGTTTGGAAGGTCCCTAATTCCTGAGAATGGGACCTTGTTTGGAAACAGGATCTCTGCTGATGGAATCAAAACAAGACCCAGTTATGCTGCATCTGGGTGGGCCCCAATCCAAGATCCTTGTAAGGAAGGGGAAGTCCGGACACAGGCGTAGGGACACAGAAACACAGACAGGAGAAGGCCGTGTTGAGAGAATAGCAGAGACTGGAGAGATGCAGCCACAAGCCAAGCACTGCGAGGGTCACCAGAAGACAAGGGAAGCCACAGGGGCCAGGCAGGATCCTCCCCTGGAGCCCTCAGAAGAACCATGACCCTTCAGACACCTGGAATCTGGACTCCCAGCCTCCAGAACTGTGAAACAGTATCAGCTGTTTTAAGTTGTACAGTTTAGGTTATTTGTTAGGACAGGCCTAGGAAATGAGCCCAGGAGTGCATTTAGCCAGACTGTATCAGCACTTCCTGCCTGCCGGGTGCTCTGAGGACACACATGGTCCCAGGCCTCATGCCCGTGTAAGCCATGTACTGAGTGCCCACACACCAGGGCGGCACAGTGGACAAGGTCTCAGACTCCACAGGCTGCACAGCAGGGGCAGGAGGCAAACACACAAACACCCATGTGATTTGGAGCCAGTCCTCTAAGAAGCAGAGCTGAAGACTCACGCCTGTAATCTGAACACTCTGGGAGGCCGAGGCAGGTAGATTGCCTGAGCTCATGAGTTCAAGACCAGCCTGAGCAAGAGCAAGTCCTTGACTCTAAAAATAGCCAGGCATTGTGGTGGGCACTTGTAGTCCCAGCTACTCAGGAGGCTGAGGCAAGAGGATCACTTGAGCCCAAGAGTTTGAGGTTGCTGTGAGCTGTGATACCACAGCACTCTACCCAGGGTGACATAGTGAGACTCTGTCTCAAAAAAAAAAAAAGCAGAGCTGAGCTTTGAGAGTGTGACAGGCCCTGAGTCTGAGGGGGCTTAATTAAGGGAACAGACCTGGCTTTCCACCTGCAGATGGATGAGGGATGAGGCACGTGGAGTTTACGGCTTAGCCAATACAATAACATTGAGTTATGGGAAGAGCCGTTTGTTACTCCATACGGGATATGACTGAAGGTAAAGACAGCAAGATTCCCTGCAGGAACCTGAACCCAGAACACTGCATCTCAGGGGACTGTCCCAACAGGACAGGAGATGTACCAGGAGATGTTATGTTTACCAAAGGGCCCTAGGCTTAAACAACTTTGAGTACTGCCCAGGTAGGACTGGGGTTTGAGCTGCACAGAAGCAGCTGGTGACAAGGCCAGTGCTGTCCTTTGCCTGTTGTCAGAGAAACAAGAGACACCCTTCCCTTCCAAGGAGCTCGGAGGTGTGCAACACAGAATGACTGACAGTTTATCTACCCAATCAGAAGCTGGCTTCCCCACCCCCACCCCCTCCTGAGTCTCCAGGCCAATTAAGAAGTGACTCTTTCTGCTGGGTGGGTCTGTATTAAGAGGGCAGTGGCTCTTAAATTGTAGGGTGGAGCTCAATGTTTGAAAACATGTGTTTTCGCAGCCACCCAAGGTTCTCCAAATATTATCTAACTTTGGGAAATAACAAGAGAAATGCCAAGACAGTCTCCCCTTCCCCCCTGTGGGGAAGGAGAAGTGAGGAGGCTGTGCAGGTGGCAGGAGCTCGGACCCCAGGCTCCTCCTCTCACTCAGGCGGAGCCCCCCGCAGCACTGTCCTCACATGGCCAGGAAGGTGCAGTGCCCAGGTCCCATCTGCCACCCCCGTGAGCCCTCATGTCACTGTTGTAACAAGATTAATGAAGCAAATAGCTCAAAGGTTTCCAATATATAATACCATTTCTCCAGGCTCATTTAAATATTTCAAATCAAAAAAGACTCAGCTATTGTGTTTCACCTCCCAGAGTTTATTAAAATATGTGGGCGGGCTCCTGGCTACACTCATATTGGTCAGAGTTTCTGAGGGGGGTCCTCTTGTTTTCAGCCGGGAACCTGGTCAATGTCCCACAGGTTTAGGGGACCAGACAGTGCTCCAAAGACTAGCCCAGGGTCTCAGGTCCCGGGGAAAGTGTCTGACTCTCTGTCAGGATGGGGAGGGGACAGACTGCTTAGGGAATACACTGAATCAAAACTCAGTACACTCTGAGAGCACCTACTGTGTGCTGGGCACATTTCTGGGGCCTGCCAACAAGATAACAAGTAAGTCCCTGTCCTCATGAAGTTTGCTTTGGAGGAGGGAGGACAGAGCCTCCCATCTCATATGGGAATTATTCTACACCAAACTCAAGGACATAAATCCAGTTATTTGCATATCACCAGCCACAGAGAGGAAGTTGTGCAATGTCTTTTTGGCTGCTGAGATTAAGGGAGGCAATGAGACCTTTCTAAGCATGGACGGGTTGGTGGGTCTTGTTTTCTATTTGAACAGGTGAAACACACACAGGAAAGTATTGCAACAGAACCAAAGGGGTGACGTGAAGAGCAGGTTTCAGGGGTTTTACTCTAAAGACAGAGGATGCATCTGCAGACACGTGTGCACACACGGGCTCCCTTCCCACCACGGAAGCAGCGTGCAGAGGGCATCCCACCCGGCCTTATGCATCTGCTGCGTCCTACAGAGGTGGTGGGTCCACACGTCTACTTCAGCCTTTCTTTGCAGGCAGCAGAGTGTTCCATCGTGAGGACTCTCAGGGGATGGGTGGGTCCTGCCCCTGTGTGGGATCTGGATCCTTCCATTCTCCACCACCCTGAGCAGGGCTCCAGGGGGCATGCATATGTCCGTGAGTGTACACATGGATATATCCGTCAGATCAACTCTGAGATGTGGACTTGCCTAAACGAAGGTGTGTGCATCTTAAGTTCTGATAGATCTTGGAAAATTGCCCTCCTTCCACAAAAGGTTATTCCAATTTACATTCCCACCAGAAGAAGAATTATTTCCTTACCCTCTTAGTCAATGTGATAGATTGGGAAAGTGCTCATTCCAGACAGGTTTTGACACAAAGCGTGAGCCTACCCACCCTTCCGTGCCTTTGAAAGCCACTGCTATTCCCTCCTCTGTGACTTGGGAGGCTGCACCCTCAGACGGGCTGGAGGAAGCCGAGAGGCACCAGCCCACATACCCTGCCCCTCCCCGCACAGCTCCCACTGTTGATCCAGGTCTGTGGGTCTGGCCTTCTGCGCCCAGAGACTATGTGGTGAATTTTGAAAGCAAATTGGAGCAAATTCTGTTGTGATGATTTTGTGGCCACGAAAAAGCTCACTGTTCAAGAATGCGGCTTGGGCCAAAAGTTCTGGAACTGTCACAGTGCCCAGGTGGACAAGGAAGGGCAAGGAGGAAGGATGCTGGGCCATTAACCCCAAGAGTGGCCCGACTGGTCACGCTCTGCCCAGCCTGCTCCCCGTGGGCATGTGGCTGGTGCACACTGCAGGTCCCTGGGCCCACAGCTGTGCTGCTGGCAGAATGCTGAGCCACCGGGCTGGGACATGAACAACCGTGGGCTGCGGGATGGACACCCAGAAGGCGGTGAGTGTCCTGTACCCCAGCTGGCTGCAGACAGCACCCCATCCTCTCAGTGGGTGTAGAGGAGTGTTCTGAATGCCCTACCCAAAAGGCTGTGGGAGGCGAGGGGAGCTCTGCCCACTGTCCACGGTCCCAAGTTTGGGTTTCAGAGCCAGGCCTGTCTTGCTCCTGAGCAGATATAAAAAAAGACCCAGAAAACTGGAGCACAAAGAACAAGCCCTAATAGGAACTGCAGCTGCAGGCAGTAACTCACAGTGCGGGTGCACACAGGAGTACAGGCCACAGGAGGGGGAGCCTGGCGGACAGGGGAACTCTGCACTAAAACTGCTCTGAAAAATAAAGTCTAGAAAATAAAAAGACCTAGGAGAGATCCTGACCAAAGACCCCAGACATAGTTTCAGCCCCACGTGCATCTTGGAGGCTGTGCTGGAAGCACCCAGACCCCCTTTGGGGCCACCGGAGACATTTATCTGGGGCCAGAGCAGAGGCTGGGACCCCAGCACTGGAGTATGGAGTGCACGTGCCAATCAGGAGCAGAACAAGCAGATGAGAGTGGACCAGGGGGCAATGGGGAACGAGGGTACAGACCATGGAGCAGGGAGCAGGGTAGGAGGCCATGGGGAGCAGGAGGCTGTGGGGAGCAGGGGGCACCACAGGGTGAGGGGGGCGTGCAGATCAGACCAACTTCGGAGCTAATGGGCTGCAGGGAAGAGGGGCTGCACCAAGGAGGGCCCAGGTGGGCTGCAGGCCTGTGACACTGGTGCCTGGAACTGCCCTCCCCATGTCTGCCACAGTCACTTGAAAGGGGACAAACACCAGCTCCTGGCCAGCCTCCCATCTCTCCTATCCTGTCACCTGCTGGCAAAGCCTGGCCCTCAACCCCACGTGCACTCAGAGGAAATGGCTTTAGATCGGGGCTCTGCTGCTTCCCTGAGGCTGTGGTCACCTCTTTCCTTCACACACTCAGCAAGGACAATCAGAAGCTGGATGCCCTGTGGGGCCAGGTCCCTACTTCTGCCACACTCAAGTCTGTGTGGCAGCTCAATGAGTGACCTGTCAACCTGAATGCATCTGACAGAGAAGATGGGCAAGAAACGGCCCCATCCACAGGTACCCGCAGCCCCCTGACAGTTCCCGTGGGGTGGCTGACACCGGGGTCCAGCCCCAGGAGGCCTGAGGACTCTGCCTTCGGGGAGACTGCAAAGCAGGTGGGAAGCAGAGGAGACCTTGGAACTGAGCCTGCGGATAAGAAAGAGCCTTAGGACCTCACCCGGGGGATGCTGACCCCAGGTAGGGCCCCTGTGCCCAGGTAGCATCTGCTCTCACCTGGTGTGGGAGCAGGAAGGGGTGCCTCACTCTTCAAGGTCAAGAGCATCCAGCTTCCCAGTTGCTGCCAAAAATGTCCTTCCTCCCGTATGACCCCCCATTCTGCCTGACCTTGAGTTTTCTCTGGGGCCAGATGACAAGATTAGTAGCCCAAACCAAGAGGTGCACACATAGCCCCAAAGCAGCCACAGCCTTCAGCAGTGCCCACCGAGTCTCACGACAGGAGCAGGGCTCTGACAGTGGGGGAGACGCAATGGAAAGTGGGGTGGTCAGGGCCAGCCTTCATCACAGTCCGAGGGAGGCCTCCACTCCACTGGTGCCACCTCCTAGAACTTGTCTCTGCAGGCTCGAGCCACACACACAGGCATTTCGTGACTCCTTCCTCTGGCAGGAGTCAAAAAGCTACAGTCAAGGGAGAGGGGTGGGAGAACCTCCCTGCCCCGAGAACTGACTGTCAGGGGCAGCCAGCACTGCCCATCTGGACCCCACTAGTCACTCCCTGCCTGTGGTTCCCACAGCACCTGGCCTTCCTCTACAGAGGGCTCCACCTCACCCCACCTGACCAGTGCTCCTAGGGGCCACCTACACCCAGGGCTCAGGCCCCACTGCACCAGGCACCCAATCCAAAGATGCCTCCAGTCCAGAGCGCTTGCTGAGCAGGTCAGGACACTGAGCCCAGGAGATGGAGGACATAATCCAAGTCGCAGCTATCCTCCTGAGTTGACTTCCCTGTTTCTGCTGACCCTCCAGCCCTTGCTAGTCCCTGATCTGAGCCAGGAGGCAGCCAGGCGCAGAGAAACTGCAGTGAACAGATAGCAGGCCCTTCCCTCCTGGGGCTGAAACCTCTGAGGGACGCACTCAATACACACGCTGGGTCTGAGGGAACAGCCGGATGGTCTGGAAATGAACAGCGCTCTGTGCGCCTGACACGGACCTGGCACGAGAACCTCTGAGGGAGAGGAAGGGGCACCCGGCGAGAAGGCCAGTGAGAAAGAGAAGGGAGGCTGCTGCAGACGGTCAGGCGATGCAGCAGGATGGCCCCGGCAGGCCAGGCTTCCAGCATGGACGTGGGCAGGGAAGCAGGATGGCCCCGGCAGGCCATGGCTTCCAGCATGGACGTGGGCAGGGAAGCAGGATGGCCCCGGC
>NW_003852462.1:3402688-3407062 GCF_000181295.1 Otolemur garnettii
CATGGCTTCCAGCATGGACGTGGGCAGGGAAGCAGGATGGCCCCGGCAGGCCATGGCTTCCAGCATGGACGTGGGCAGGGAAGCAGGATGGCCCCAGCAGGTCAGGCTTCCAGCATGGACGTGGGCAGGGAAGCAGGATGGCCCTGGCAGGCCATGGCTTCCAGCATGGACGTGGGCAGGGAATCAGAGAGAATCTAAAGGAGGGGCTCAACCCCGAGGCAGGGGGAGAGCAGAGTGCAGGGGACAGATGGGCACAGGGGCTGGAGGTGGGGGGCATCCTCAGGGTTCACCTTGCCCTTCCCCTGGGCTCCCGGGAGGGGCCTCTCAACCTTGGGAACTCCTGACTGCTGACAGGGTCTCTGTTGACCTTGGGCTTTGGACCACAATGGACAATCTTAGAACGTGATATAGATGTGGGACTTTGTGCCATGAGGTGTCAGCTTGACGTCAGAGGGGCTGGAGACTGAGGTCAGCTACATCTGTGTGAGAGGGGCCCATAAATACTGGGCACCAGTGAGCCCCCTGAAGGGCAGTGCTGTCCCTGTCACTGGTGGGAGGAGTTAGTGCTGATGCCAGCTCCACACGGGGGGCAGCTGGAAGCCCCACAGCTGGAAACGCTCCTGGACCCCCCGCCTCCCTCACAGGCTGCGTGGACATTAGACGAGGGAGTCCACTGCGGCTGCAGACCAGGGCCTGGCTCTGAGAGGTACCGTCCAAGGACCAGCACTCCCAGGACATTATAAAGTCCCAAGACCTGAAAGCTATAACCTAATAACAACCTAAGAATACAGGGAGGGGGGAGGGAGGAGGGAGAGGGGAAGAGAGAGGGATTCGAGGGTTCACTTCTGTGGTTCATCTCACAAGGGTACAAGTGAATCTTTTTATGAGTAGAATATGAATGTTTTAACACAATAACTAAGAAAGTTACATGAAGGCTATGTACCCCCAAAGTGCATCAATGTACACAGTTACCATTCAATAAAAAAAAAAAAAAGGAAAAAAAAAAAAAAAGAAGTCCCAAGACCACGTACACAACCAAGTCACTGAGGAGAAACTTCTCAGAACTGGGGTTAGGTTAGAGCCCTGGGGCACCTCCCTACAGACCTCCCTGCGGGATTATAAACTGTCAGCCCCACTCCCCAGACACCTGCAAGGATGTCATCTGGGTAGGTCCCTTGCAAAGAAAGCCAAGAGGGTAAGAGAAAAACAGAGGACATGACTTAGCAAGAGGACTTGCAGAAGGACCCACCTAAATCCATGACCCCAACAATGCCTGAATCCTTGGATTCCTCAGGTAAGGCCCGGCCTCGCTCGAGCCTTGGTAAAAATCACACTAAGAGCCTTGAGGGTCATAGTTCACATAGTGCAGGTCACACCTCTGCCACTCGTCACAGGCCACCCATGTGAACTCACGTGACTCAGCACCACGCAGAAGGCAGGTGCCCCTCACACTCTGCATTCAGGGAGCCTCTCAGAACCTCGGTTTCTTCCTCCACAAGAGGCTCATGAAGCTTAACGGAGTAACCATGCACAAGGGACACAGGAGTGTCCCCTCACAGCACGGGGGCCACCTGGAATCCCACACGCATCTGGGAAGCCTAGCACCTCAGAGGGGTCCACTTCTAAAGTCTCTATGTGGGTGGGGATGGGGCTGGGATGTGAGGGGACAGCCCATCCTGCCCTTCCTGCCTCTGTGAGCAGGTGGGCTCATCAGAAGACCCCCTTCCCTCACACAGACCCACCCATTTCTGGTGAGCTGCAGCACTGGGGTGCGAACTGAGACCCACACTTGGCGGCTGCCTTCCTGGCTGTGCTGCAGGTTAAAGCTGCACCTTCCACCCAAGCGAATCAGATAATCAATAAACTCTCCGGAGAATCCAGGCAGTAAAACACAGAGAAGCATCTTTATGCCCAGAGAACTCAGTAATTAACCCAAGCGTGGAGGCTGGGGTTTGTTTGGAGGGATGTAATTGGCTTTTAGAAGGAGAGAAGGAAAGACGGATGGATGTCCCCAGCCAGGCCAGGGAGGGAGGTCTGTGTGGGGCCCAAACAATTGAGGGTCCCCATTTTCTATCGGATCTGAGGCACCTGGAGCCTGGAAGGAAGACTGTGTCCCTGGCAGAGGCAGGATGAGTGATCTGCCTGGCTGGCGCTGCACACACACCATTAATCTGCAGCCACTCGGCCTGGGGGAAAGACGGGAGGCCGGGACAACTCAGGTCACCTTTCCCATCACGGAGTCCTCAGCCAGTCTGGGCGGCCACCTCTGGACAAGCCAGTCCACCTCTGGCTGAAGGACGAAGGTAGTGCAATGTGCCAGACAGCTGGGTGGGCCCGGGAGTGCAGCTCAAGGTCCTCAAGGGGTCTCAGAGGGAGAAAGGGCAAGGGTCATTTATGTCACAGACCTGCTCCCCCGCACTGCACGCCCACACCAAAGCTGAAGACAACCCGGGGGGAAAGGTGCCAAGCAGAGGCCTCCTCTTGCCCCCATCCCCGACTCTCAGGGGAGCCAAGATGGGACAGGTAAGGTCAGGAGTCAGGGCAATCCAGAGCGGGAGGAAGGAGGTGCCATTCCCCAGAGGGCCACTAAAGCCAAAATGACTCCAAAGTCGTGAGCATAAGTCTCAGTCCCTACCCCTCAATGTCCCAGAGGGAAGAATTTGGACATCAGGTCCATCACAGAGGCTGCAGAAGCTGGTGGAACACTAGTGGGCAGTTGGCCTGTGACTCACCAGGGGAGGTCGGTGGGGTAGACAGAGGAGGTCGGGAGGGGACACAGTGACATGGGCACCATACAAAGGCACCTGCCTTTGTCTGCAATAGACAGGCGTTAGGCCCCAAGATGAGCTCTCCGACCTTGACAGCAGCCCTGCAGGTGGACATCACTGTCCCTGTTTTGCATGTGAGGAAACAAGTTCAGAGAAATGTAGCGACTCATCCTGGGTCACTCAGCGGTCAGGTGGCCATCTGACTCCTAACCTCACAGAGATTTTGCTGCCATGCAAAAATTCTTCTGCTCTCCAGGAGACCTGACCCTTAGCCCTTCTCTAAGACAACAACAACTGGGCTGAGGCATCACCCTGCACATCGGGGCAGTAGGGACAGTCGGTCATCATCGCTACAGCGGAAGGGGCTCTACGGAGTGCCAGGATTACCTAATCACCTCCCCCGTGCAGTCATTCAATCCTCATAACAGCCATAAAAGAGAGATGCAATACGCATCTACATTTTTGCAGATGAGGAAGCTGAGGCTTAGAGGTCAGACCTGTGCCCAAGGGCACCCAGCCAGGCAGTGGTGGGGACCACCTGCACCCCCCGAGGGCAGGATGGCCAAGCCCCCACCCCTGGCATCCTCTTTCGGAGTCCAGCACTCACAAAGGCAGGAGCCAGAATAAGCTGACATATCGGTGAGTCCTGGGAGGATGATTAATGTGACCTGGGCTGGAGATAAGGGGAACAACGTGCTGTCTGAACGTGCTGTTCCCTGCTGGCTGCAGAGGTGCACCCAGGCCCCGGCACACGGACAGCGTGCCCCCGCTCCTCCGACCACCCCCAAGCCCAGCACCGCCAGTGTGGAGTCTGGACGGCACTTGCTTCCCTTCCACGGAGACAGTCTAGGCCTGCTCCAGCAAGGCCGCCTGAGTGCCCTGCGGAGGGAGGCTGTGAGGCTGCGTTGCTAGGATACAGGAGGAGGGGGACGGGGGCATCAGGACCAAAGGGGCTCTTCCTGGATGCAGCGCTGTCCGCATCTGAGGGGCCTGGGGATAACGGAGACCGACGCTGGTCTCTGGATCCTACCTAACATTGACGGAGGGCTCAAAGGATAATTCGAAATCTAATTGCTGCGTGTTTTCATTTGGTATTAGGGACGTTCCACTCTGTAAATATCAGGGAGCTGGAAGTCTTCCCTGATCCTCTGGGCAAAGTTTACTGGATGGTCCTGGCAGTGAACGGAGAACACACAAAAGCCAGAGAGATGGAGGGGGGAGGAGGAGAGAGCACTTCACACTCCTGGGGAGGGAAAGGAGGTGGGGAGCCACCAGCCCCAAGCCCCCCCACCCCAGGGCATGATTCCCATAGCAAGGCAGGCTGCATTCCACGTGGGAAAAGAATATTCCCCAGAACCTGGTGGCCTCTGCTAGCCCCAACCCTGCACCCTAGTACCTGCCAACCCAGACAGAAAGACAGGGAGACCCTGCTGGGAATCACTTCCTGGGCCAGCAAGAATGGAAGACAGCAGTGGCAGGGTCAGTGTTACACCCCAGTCTGGGGAGGGGGTCATGCAGGACAGCCGTGGTGGGGGAAGGGCTGATAAATGCAGCTGAGAAAAGTGGAGCCTGCCAGTGCCTTACACCAAAACAAAGGCCAGGTGGG
>NW_003852462.1:3407392-3412777 GCF_000181295.1 Otolemur garnettii
AGGAAAGGAGGGAGAGAGGGAGGGAGAGAGGGAGGGAGAGAGGGAGGGAGGAAGGGAGGGAGGCCAGCCACAGGCCACAAGCTTCCACCTGCTTTTCTCCACCCAGGTGGTCCTGCCTGTTAACTCGCCCTATGCGAGTTACACGGCCTTCTGCCATGCGCTACACTGTGGAACACTCACTTCTCAGAGCACTCACACGTACGTGAGTGCCAATCAAAACATCAGTCCAAGGATGACCACAGCATCAGCTCTTGAAATACAACTCTCAGGCACTGATCTTGGGCAAATCGCATAACCTCTCCACACCTCACTCTGCTGCCTGGGAAATAAGACATTCCGGGCACTTGCTCCTGAACTTTCATGGCCCCCTTTGAGGTGGGGCCAGTGTCACCATCCAGATGAGGAAACTGAAGTAAGTTTTGCAAGGTCACAGGGCCCAGAAGAGGCAGCCTGTGGCTCAGACCCAGGCAGTCTGGCACCCCAGCCTCTGTTCTTCACCACATGACTTGCCCCGGGCACAAAGAGTCAACAGAGGAGGTCAGACATTCAGGGCAGGGCCTGGCCCACACGGGCACCTCCAACACAGGCGGAAATCATCATTCTTCCTGCTGAAGCAGAGTCCACTTCGCTCTCCTGGGAAAAGTTCTCTTCCCCTCTGGACTCCAGCCCTTCCCGACAGCCCCCCTCAAGGTGTTAACAAGCCCACGAGGGGTGTTCTCTGTAGCTGGCGGCACAGAGGGCAGTTACGGAGACAACGAGGACTGCCACAGAGGAGAGCCTTCAGAGCAGAGGACGTGGCAACCCCGAGGTGGGAGGCGCGGCCTGCCCCAAGTCTGCCTCCCCCACCACGGGGTCAGGGGGTTTCTAAAGAAGAAATGAATAACGCATGAGGGGAGGGAGCATCGCTGCAGGTTTGGGGCTGAGTGCAGGACACATAAGCACAGTGAGAGCTACTGGTACACACACGCGTCAGTCGGAACCCAGAGGGATTTCAGCAGCACCGGGAGCCAGGGGTTAACACTGGTCATTCTTCCAGCATTGTGAGCAGGCAGGACATGGGGAGGAGGCTGCTCAGCGGGTTCTTGGGAATGATCTGTGGGGGTGTCACTTATCTTGTCTTCTGTGGACAAGCAGGTGGAGTAAGGCCCTGTGGCTACTTTGTGGCTCCCAGGAGATTCTCCCAAAGTTACCTTGTCTAGGTGGGCAGGTCTCATTGATCTGCGAGGCGAGCTACTTTCTTTTCTGTCTGCTTTGTCACTGCAGCTGCTAAGTTGCTGGTGTTGGGATAAGACTCACTGTCAGCAGTGCCGCCCACTTAGGGCCACTTAGAGCAGCCAGCTCCAGCCACAACGTGGGCACTAAAAACCCATTACAAACAGGTACAGCCAGGTAGGGACTGAGAGGCCCCGGGCAGAGCCCTGCTGTTAGGAGGTATGTGCGGGTCTTCTCTGGCTGGAATTACCCAAGGAGATAGCATTGATTAGCACATTAATAAATAACACGGCTATTAAAAGCCAGTCTCAAGCGGCCAGAGCATAATTGCCTTGCACAGGCACGGCCTCTGCCTCTTGTACAAGCCACCTCTCCCCAGTAAATCTTCCCCAAGGGTGCTCTGTGGCCAGCCCTGGGCCTGAGTCCTGGGAGGCAGGAAAACCAAGGGACAGTGGACCCTGAGGGGGACGTCCTAGCGTCCTAATGCCAACCCAGGAGGATTGTCAGCCTTTCCCTGGTCAGGTCTCACTGGGTCACGCCGCAAGGCAGCAGCCAGACCTGGGCAGCTGACATCAAGGCTCACTCCTTGCTCATGAGGATGTTTGCTGAGGCACAGTGGCTGCAGGGGCCCCCACCATAGGATGAGCCCCCACACCAGGATGACCCCCCCACGCTGGGACACGCCACCCCCACCTGGGATGCCACTTCAGATGGCACCTTGGTAGAAGGGCAGAACACACAGAAGCCCTGGCACGGCCCTAATACCTCTCTCTCCACCCCAGGCCCTCAGCAGGCCCACCTCCTGGTGACCAGAGGGGGGGTAGGAGCTGTGTTGGAGCTGTAATAGGAAGCACTGTGGACAGCAAGACAGCACCACGGACAGTGGGACAGCACAGCGCACAGCAGGATGGCATCGTGGACAGCAGGACAGCACCGTGGACAGCAGGACGGCACCGTGGACAGCAGGATGGCACCGTGGACAGCAGGACAGCACGGCGGACAGCGGGACAGCACCACGGATGGTGGGACAGTACCGACAGTGGAACAGCACAGCAGGACGGCACCACGGACAGCAGGACAGCACTGACAGCGGGACAGCACTGACAGCGGGACAGCACAGCTGGATGGCACCGTGGACAGCGGCACACCCCTGTCTCACAGCTCTGCAGGATGAGTCTGAGAGCCAGGGTCAGGAGTGACTCCTTCTGGGGCTGTGGGGACTCTGCTCCATGTGCCTCTGCAGCCTGGTGGCCGTTGGCCAGCCTTGGTCTTCCTCGGCTTGTGACAGTATGGCCTCACCTCTGCTTTGCACTTCACGCAGCATCTCCCACTGGGGTCTGGACCCTCAATCCTCCTTTTTATAAAGACATCTGTCATACAAATTAAGGCTCACCTCCTCCAGTTCTATATCATCTTAAATAATCACATCTGTAAGGACTTTATTTCCTAATAAGATCACATTCTGAGGTTCTAGAGGTTAAGACTTCAACATATGGATTTCAGGGGACACAATTCTATTCCTAACAGTCAGTAGCTTGAGGTTGGTTCCTCAGCTGGCAGCTAGTGCTGGTGGCCCAGGGCCTGCTCCCACATGGCCATGACCCCTCGGCCCTGCCCCACCAAGAGGCTCCTGTTGGCTCTGAATCCAGCCACTGCTGTCAGGACTTCCAGTCCCCACTGCCTCCTAATACCCACTGCAGCCAGATCTGTCTCTGTAGGAGGCAGATGGCAGGACTGAGGAGCCCAGCTAGACATGAGTTCAAACCTCACTCCTCCACTTAGTAGCTGGACCACTTTGGGCAGGACTTCCCACCTCCCAAGCCTCACTGTCCTGGCCCACCAATTGAAGGGAGTGGTGCCACAGTCAAACCTCAGACATAAAAATGACTAAAGAGGTTTTAAAGAAATAAACACTCTAAACAAAGCCTTGCAGTGTCAACTAGTGAGGGGAAAAGACCCAGCAGGTTCCCAGGGAGCCACTGCCCTCTGACTGCTTCTTAAAAAACTGAAGAGCCTCAGCCAGCAGCAGGAGCCCTGAGCTGGAGACCCCTTCAGAAGCCAACGAAACAGGCAGAAGGGCAGGGAGGGGGCTCAGGACAGTGCAGGTGAGGCCTGCCTGGGAAGGCCCTGCTCTTCAAGGGCCTTCAGTAAGGACCCAGTGTAGCAGGGCCGCTCCCTGTGGCAACAACTGTCAGTGCCCGGCCCACCCCCTCCCCTCACCAGGCACTGATCCACACACAGGCCATGCAATCCTACTGCCTGTGTGTCTGGGAGACAGCTGTCATACCCTTGTGCAGGTGAGCAAACTGCATAGACAGGTCAAGCGTCTCAACCAGGGGCTCTCAACCACGGCACGATGGAGGACGGCCACTGGTCCCAGAGTCTGCACCTCACCGAGAGACCCAACGTCCAGGACGCTGGGGACTGGTTAGATGGCTTCCAGAGGGCAATCTAGAGCTCACTCCTGCTTCTTCCCACCTGTAAGTGTCCTGCTCTGGGCCCTGCCATTGTGAATAAAAACTAAGTGTGCCTGGGGTGAGGAGCCAGGAGACCTCAGTCCTGGGCAGAGACACATCATTCGCAGAAAGGGAGCGTCACCATGTCCTCCTGTGGCAAGCAGCTCGTGGCTGATCAGACCACACCTCATCCTGAGCATGAAGCACCCAGCTCTCGGGAGGGCTGGAAATCAGCCGGATCGGCTAGCACAGGGAGAACTCATAAGGGAGGCAGCCAAAGCCAGCAGCCCTTGGGACTCTCCTCTGGCCTCAGACCTGACAGCTAAATTAAAACTGCCCAGGAAAATAAACACAGGGCCATAAAATACGGATGAAAGTGTCCATAAAGCCTGGGATTGAGCACAGTGACCTCCCCCACTGCTGGTGGTGTGGACAGAGGCAAATAGTGGAAGCTTCATGACCCACAGATAAAATTCCCTAAGGGCCAGCCTGACCCTGCCAGCCACCAGCAGGGCTGGGCCTCCATGCACCTGTGTGCGTGAGCATACGCTGAGTGCAGGGTGGCATACCTCCCTGACCTGAGCATTCATGCCTGTATGTACACATGTGGGCGTGGTAGGCATCTCTCCTGTGCTTCCTTCTTTTCAGCCCCAAGTATCTGCTGAGTACCTACTATGTGCAGGCAGAGTCAGCCTGGGAGTCCAGAGGTGAAATCCTTGCTGAGGGGGAGACAGAGAAGGCAGGCAGGTGCTACACAGAGCAATGGACACTCGACTGTACCCCAGAGCCAGACAGGGAAGGCCACCTGGAGGAAAGGAAACCTGGTCCCCATGACCAAACCAAAGCGAAACACAAACCTCCTCATCAAGGCTTAGCGAGTCCTGCACACACGCACTCGAAGGTGCCTGCTGAACGCGTGTCCCCATGACAGACGGAAGAGCACCTGTGTCCAGCAAGCCCCACCCGAGGCACCTGCTCTCTGCCCGCTGCAGGGAGGAAGAGGACAGCCGGCAGTCAGCAGATCACTAATGATAATCCTTTTCTATCTCCAGGTTCCTTCGTCTACAGGGTCACATTTCAAAATTCTGGCTGTTTCTGCCAGAGGAGTAACCTGTCATGTGCAGTAACAATCCTTTTCCAGACTCTGAGCCGGAAACCCTTGCATGACCTTCAGAGAGTTACACCTGGGCTCCTGAGACACAAACGATTCGCTTTAATTCCCATTTCAGTCTTTGAGGTCAGACAGACCGGGACTCAGATCCCACCTCCACCCTTACTGGGAGAGCTGGGCTGTACAGCTCAGTTCTCCACGCCTGTTTTCTTTGCTTGTGAGATGAGGATAAAACCATTTCTCCCATAGGCTATGTCAAGAATTAAATGAGATCAGACCTGGACCGTGTAGCTGTAACAAACAGGCCCCCAAATCTCAGTGGCTTAAACAATAAGCTGACTTTTCATTCATATTCCATGTGCATCGTGTGTCAACAAGGGGTTTGTTCATCATGGTCAACGGGGGACTCAGATGGACACTTAGCACAAAATATGTTTCTACCGTTCTACAAACCCAGTGAAGAAAACACAATAAATCCCATGTGCTGCTTCTTCAGTCTCCTGTCAGGTAAGGACACACACCCAGGCTCAGTCTCCCACCAGGAAGGGACACACACCCAGGCTCAGTCTCCCACCAGGAAGGGACACACACCCAGGCTCAGTCTCC
>NW_003852462.1:3412797-3421442 GCF_000181295.1 Otolemur garnettii
AGGGACACACACCCAGGCTCAGTCTCCCACCAGGAAGGGACACACACCCAGGCTCAGTCTCCCACCAGGAAGGGACACACACCCAGGCTCAGTCTTCCACCAGGAAGGGACACGCACCCAGGCTCAGTCTCCCACTAGGAAGGGACATGCACCCAGGCTCAGTCTCCCACCAGGAAGGGACACAGATCCAGGCTCAGTCTCCCACCAGGAAGAGACACACATCCAGGCCCAATCTCCCACCAGGAAGGGACACAGATCCAGGCTTAGTCTCCCGCCAGGAAGGGACACACATCCCAGCTCAGTCTCCCGCCAGGAAGGGACACACACTCAGGTTCACAGGCAGTTGTCCATAATGAGTCTCAGGCCGTGCCTGAACTGAGAGGGTGAGATGAAGTCATTGTGTGGGGAGGGACCCCAAACAGTGGAAACAAGGACACAGATTATTTGATCTGGCTCCTCCCTGCTTCCTCCTAGCTGCTCCTCATTCCTTCCAGCCACTGTCCCCTGTGTCCGTCATCAATCTCTGACCTCCCAGCCCCAACGCACCTTTCAGCATCTGCACCGTGGCTGACAGGTGCCTTCTGTTCCTTTTCCTGGACCCAAGCATAGTGCTGAGCATGTCAGCAGAGGATGCAGGAAAGATGTGGCAGAGGGAAGGAGCTCTCTTGCTGGGCCTCAGTGGTGTCAGATCTGCAGCCACAGACCCAGCATGGTCTCTCTGTGACTTCCCAGCCTCAGCCTGGTGATAACATTTCTGCAGCATCTCAACAGGGTAACTAAAGCCCAGCAGGGTGCAGGTGATCTGAATGTACCTGCAGAGATGCCCGGCCACCCCTCTGTGAGCTCTCCTGCGCTGTGTAGTCACCTGTATCCCGGAGAGTCTGCACTGAGTTCACGTGCTCTGGAGGCCTCCTGCCCTGCTACATGGCCACGTAACACTGCTCACACCAGCCCCCCTCCCACACCCCAGAAGGGCTTGGTGCTTGGCCACCAGCTGCCACCCCACCCCAGCCAGGCCAAATCCACAAACCCCTCTTATCTGGAAGATGGAGCTGTACCCCAGGACCACTGGGCCCCTTCCCAATCTGTCCTTCCGTGGGCAGTTTCTCTGCTGTCTTGGTTATCACTCCTTTGTACTAAACTCCCCCTTGGGGCTATCATGTGGTTTCTTCACACCCTGACTCATGCACACACTCATCAGCATTTCCCAACCCTGGGCCCCAGACTGCACCTCACTGCTGTGTCCCCTCACGTCCTTCAAGTGACACCCCACAAACTCCTCCTTGGTGCCCACAGCTTGCTTGACCTTCTTTCCATGTGTTCTTGGCCAGACACAAAAGTCTGATGCTGTGGCAAATGCAGAAGTGGGTTCAGGGATAGGAAACCCCTTGGGTAGGCACTGAGGTCAGCATCCTAAGACTGTTTGGGGACTGAAAGATTAAAGACTGAGGTGATGAGAGGTGCAGTGATTCACCCAGGGACCCATGGAAGGGGGTCTGGATTCACCCAGAACATTCATGGAAGATTGGAACAAAAGTTCAGGTCTCCCAGATGTCAGCCCAGTTCCCGTGCTCTCGGGACACACCTCCTGGAAGGAGGAGGTGGGGACACACATGCTGAGCTCTCAGGGGTACCTAGGTGCTGAAGGGTAGGGACAAGGCTGGCTGGGCTGATGTGGTCTAATCCTCTTGACCAAAATAACAGCAGTTATATAACCAAGCTTAAGGGACAAGAACAGAGACCCTCATACACAGTCAGGAAGAGAGGAACAAAGCCAGAGATTAATAAGAAACTGATGCCCCGGCTGGGCAGAGAGAGGGGAGGACTGGGGCAGAACAGAGGCCCTGAATGGAGACAAGGGGTGGCAATAGCCCCAGAGACCAGACAAGGGAGGAGCTGGAATCTCTCCTCCCCCTGGAGGCTGGGAAGCAAGGTCTCACCCTGTCCTCACAAACTAGGATCCCTGTGCCTCCAGCTCAGAGAATCAGGAGAAAATGGGTTTCTGGGGTTTTGGAAGGCGGAGCTAAAACAATTTAGCCTCAAGAAGTGGAAAGCCCAGCACATGGACAGGCAGCCCAAACTCAAATTCATGCCCCCAACTTCCAGTTCAGCCCTGGGACTCACTCTGACCAGTTGTGTGTGGCAGAGTGGCAGTCCGCCAGTCCTGAGCCCAGCCCTAGAAAGACCCAGAGTTTCCCTTTGCCCTCTTCAATCCTGCCCAGTCCTGCTCGACCCCAGGAGGAGCAGAGACACCAGAGCTGACCTGACTTTGCTGCTCCAGGGGGCCACCAGCCAGCCCAGACTCCCCAGTGGGAAGGGGCTACCCCTTGTTATAGGACCCTGAGACCTGGGGGTTATTTGTTATGCAGCAAGAGCTTACTGATACAGTGAGAGTTAACTACAGAACCAATAAATAAGGGATTAAAAGTAAAATGTGTCTTTTCCTGGTTTGAGGATCAGGGTGATATTTGCTTCATAGAACATGTTGGGAATTATTCCTTCTTTTTCGATGTTTTGGAAAAGGTTAAGTAATATAGGTACTGGTTCTTCTTTAAAGGTTTGGTAGAATTCTGATGTGAAGCCATCTGGTCCTGGACTTTTCTTTTTTGGGAGATTTCGTATAGTTGATTCTATTTCAGTACTTGATATCGGTCTGTTCCAATTCTTTCTGATTAGGTCTAGGAAGTTGGTGTGCTTCTAAGTATTGGTCAGTTTCTTTCAGATTTTCATATTTCTGAGAATAAAGTTTTTTGTAGTATTCATTAAGGATTCTTTAAATTGGGCAGTGCCTGTGGCTCAAAGGAGTAGGGCACCAGCCCCATATGCTGGAGGTGGCAGGTTCAAACCCAGCCCCTCCAAAAACTGCAGAAAAAAGGGAGAAAAAAAGCATAAGAAAGGATTCTTTAAATTTCTGAAGTGTCTGTTGTTATTTTGCCTTTGTCATTTCTGATTGATATTAGGGACTTTAATTTTCTATTTTTGGCTAGGTTAGCCAAAGGTTTATCAATTTTGTTGAATTTTTCAAAAAACCAACTTTTTGATTCATTGATCTTTTGAACAATTCTTTTATTTTTCAATTTCATTTAATTTTGCTCTAATTTTAGTTATTTCTTTTCTTCTGCTGGCTTTGGGGTTGGAATGTTCTTCCTTTTCCAGTTGCTTAAGATGTCTCATTAAGTTACTGACTTCCTCTCTTTCCATTCTCCGAAGGAAGGCTCATGACACTATAAATTTCCCTCTTAGGACGGCCTTTGCAGTATCCCACAGGTTCGATCATTTGTGTCTTCGCTATAGTTTTGTTCCAAAAATTTGGCAATACCCTTCTTAATCTCATCTAAGACCCATGTATCATTCAGCATAAGGTTATTTAGTTTCCATGACTTTGTATGACTATGCAGATACCTGTTATTGGTGAGTTCAACTTTTATTGTGTGATGATCCAAGAAAATACAAGGAATAATTTCTATACTTTTAACTTTGCTGAGATTAGATTTGTGACCTAAGATGTGATCAATTTTGGAGGATGTTCCATGGGCTGATGAGAAGAATGTGTATTCAGTTTTGTTAGGATGAAATGTTCTGATAGATGTCTGTTAAATTCAATTCTTAAATGATGAAGTTTAAGTCCAAAATTTCTTTGCTTAGTTCTTTATTGGAGAATCTATCCAACACTGCCAAAGGGATGTTAAAATCTCTTGACTATTATGGTGCTGGAGGAAATCAAGTTGCTCATGTCTGTTAGAGTGTCTCTTATAAACTGAGGTGCATTCTGGTTGGGTGCATAAATGTTAATAATTGAAATCTCATCATGTTGAGTGTTACCCTGAACAAATACGAAGTGAACATACTTAAATTTCCTTACTTTTGTTGGTTTAAAGCCTATTATATCTGCAAATAAATTTGCAACACCTGCTTTTTTCTGACTTCCATTTGCCTGAATTATAGATGACCATCCCTTTACCCTGAGTCTATATTTATCTTTTAAGGTAAAGTGATAATCTTGTATGCAGCAGATATCTGGCCTGAGTTTTTGTATCCAGTCAGCCAACCTGTACCTCTTCAGAAGACAATTTAAGCCGTTAACATCAATTGAGAGTACTGATAGGCGTGGTAGTATTTGGGGTATCGAGTTTTTCAAAAGTCCAGTGGACATTTTTAATCTTTTCACCACTGTGGAAGTTGGAATTTGATCAAAAGTTTCTGAGTGAGGGTGGCACCTGTGGCTCAAAGGAGTAGGGTGCTGGCCCCATATACCAGAGGTGTCAGGTTCAAAACTGGCCCCAGCCAAAAAAAAAAAGTCTCTGAGTGCGTTTACTTTGGTGGTAGAGCACTGTGCTTGTCATTGTGGAGGATGGGTCTGAGAATACCCTGAAGAGCTGGTTTAGTTATGGCAAATTTCTTCAACATATGAATGTCATTAAAGTATTTAATTTTTCCATCATAAATGAAACTCAGTTTAGCTGGATACAGGATCCTGGGTTGAAAGTTATTTTGTTTTAGGAGGTTAAAGGTCAATGACCATCCTCTTCTAGCTTGAACAGTTGCAGCAGAGAGATCTGCAGTCATTCTAATATCCTTCCCCTCATAGGTTATGATTTTCTTACGTCAGGCTGCTTGCAGGATTTTTCTTCTTCATATTAACTTTGGTGAAGTTAATCACAATGTGTCTAAGCATCTAGAAGATGCTTTATTTGGGTTGACCAGATTTCCAATTTTAAGAAGAAAATAGGGGACGTTTTCATGACAACAGAGCAAAGAAGAACTTTTCTAAAAGACACACAAAAAAAAAGACACCCTAAATTAAATCACTGACAAATTTAACTACATTAAAATAGAAACTCTGATCTGACAAAAGATGCTATGAATAAAGTTAAAAGACAAATATAATGCACAGATAGAAATCAGGTATTTGTTACGTATTTGACCAAAAAAGCATTGATAGCCAGATCATAAAAAATAATCCTTACAAGTCAGCAAGGAGAAACCAAAGACCCAACAGAAAAATGGGCCAGAAACGGCTCACAGGTTAGGGAACCAAAGCACCAATGACCACAGAGGCGGGTGTTCAGCTGTACAGCAGTCAGGGTACCATGAATGAGAACAACAGTGAGGTGTTATTCCCTGCCTATCCCATGGAAAAATACTAGAAGACATCATGACAAGTACAGATGAAGACAAGCAAACAGGAATTTGCACACTGCCAGTGAGCTTCCAAAAGATGCCACCACCGTCAAGACCATCAGGCTGCCCTTCATTGGAAGGGCTGAGGAGGGTGCATCCCAGGATCCCCTAAGCTTCACCAAAACTGAGGTCCATGGACCAGAACATCAGCATCACCTGGGGTGGCATCACCTCCTCATCAGAAATGCAGAATTCTAGATTCCTCCGGAAAATACTGATGAAGGGGAAAAGCACATTGTAGAATATGGAGAGCCTGCTATTTGTCAGAAATGCTAAAATAAATAAGACCAAACAAAATTGACTACAAATTCTTTCTGAAACACGGACAAGAAGATACACACTTACTTCAGAGCAATCGGGAGAGAAGAGCTCCTAGAGGAGAGAAGGGGGATAACGCAGCATTGGCTAAATCTGAAATGCTTCATCCCCTTGAAAATTAACTCTGAAGCAAATGTGTCAAAACCTACCCTAGATCAATTCTTTAACTGGTAGGTGCAGGAGAGGGGGGTGTGGCTGTCCTCGGCCCTGTCCAGTGTGCCTGTATCACCGTGCGGTGTGTTAAGGAAGCGGGCTGCTGAGTAACAATGGCTATCTTCAGGTGGTGGACTCTTTTTTTCCCCCCTTGGATATTATCTCTATCCTTTTGTGAGGATTTGTGACTGTTATGAGGAAAAGGCTTGTATTCTAACTCCCTGCGTCATAAGCTGCCCGTGGCCCGGCTGGGGGCGCGGGGAGGAAGGAGCAAGTCCATTCACTGGGCCGCCCCAGGCATCTCTGCACGGGAAGATAGGGACGCTTCTCCCTGTAGCCCAGGAGTTAAGAAGGATCCATGTAGAATGAGTCATTCCAGGGCAGCTAAATCCCTGTCTTATCTAATTTTGTATCCTGAGGCTGATTAATTTAAACTCCAAAATAAAATAAACACCAGCTTTAAACAAGGATTAGATACTCAGCAGGGTCCTTAGCTGAACAAACTGACATTATACATTTTATGGTATGGATCCAGGGGACCCAGGGAGGATGGTGGGGGCATCTGTGGGGGTGCTCTAAGCTAAGGGAGTAAAACTGCCATTGCTTTGGAATTCCGGAGTGTGTTCACCTACACCAGCAGGAAACGTGAGAGCCACACTGTGGCAGGCCCCTCACAGGGGAGGGGACTTGTCTTGTGCTCCCAGCTGTCCCATGTTCCCAGGGGGGAAGGGTAGTCGGAGAAGTGGGGTCAGGAGACTGAAGAAAGCCCCTGATGTGCTCAGAAAACAGTAGGGAAAGATTCCCCTGCCTAGAGGCCAAGAGCGTGAGCTAAATTCAGAGACCCCCCTGCTCCTCAATGGCCACTGAGTTCCCAGAGAGATAGCAAGGAAGTAGGGCACGTGGAAATTGGGCAGTCTCTGACAGGTGCCTGAAGGAACCCACAAACCTGGGTCACAGATGATGGGAGGTGGCTAGTAGACTCTACCAGGCCTGCAGTACAAGCCCGGCGGTCATCTCAAGAGCAACATCTGTGGGGGCTTCCCCATGCACAGCCTGCAGTGGCAGCATCACAGAGCTGAGCCACACCATCCCGGGCATCACATGCAGTAGGACTGAGGAGCTGGAGCAGGGCCCAGAAGGCTCCAGACCCAGACCCAGCCTCATCTCTGCTGTGTCTGAATGTTTGTGTGCCTCCCAAATTCATATACTGAAACCTAATCAAGAGGTGAAGCCTGGACTGTCCCTCTAAAACTCATACATTATGTCCCCAAAACTCTCATATTGAAACCTAATTAAGGGGTGAAGGCTTTAAGAAGTGAAGTTACGAAGGACCTTCGCACCCTCATAATAGACACTCAAGGGAAAATGTTCTGTCCCCCAACCAAGGAAGGACACAGTGAAAGATACCAGCTATGTGGAGCAGGCTCTCAGCCAATGCCCAGTGTGCCAGGGCCTTGATGGTGGACCTTCCATCCCCAGAACTGTGAGACATAAATTTCTATTGCTCCTGAGTCACCCAGCCAAAAGCATTTTTTTCGAGCAACCCACGTGAACTGAGCCTCTGACTAGCTCAAGCAACTCAGCCTGAGCTCTCTGCAGACCAAACTGTGATAAGATACCCTCAACAGCTGTATTCAGAACACCTGCTTTCTACAAGGATGCCCTGTGATGTTGGCTGGGCACAGAGCGAATCCTAATGCCCCCAGGCAGGCACTGCGGTAGCTCGGCCAACTGGGGAGGGCACAGGTGTCAGAGAAGCACAGGTAAGGTAGAGTCCATGTCTGCAGCAATGAGATAGTGAATGAATGGTCCCCCAAATGGCAATGTCTCCTCATTACCAACATTCCTAGTTGTCCCTACAAAGTCTTCCCAGAGATGCAGGTCAGCTGAGAAAAACACAGAAGAGAAGAGAGGACAGAGAGAGCACATTCTTGGCATTATCAGCACGGACTTTCTGCAGGAAGGAAAGCCACCCTCCTGGGTCCCTGGGCAGCCGATAAATGTGCAGAAATGAACTTCTTGACTGTACAGTTCATGGGCTTTGAACAAGCGCAGACCAAGAGGCTGAGAATCTTCTCCAGCCCAGGTGGTGTGAGGCAGGGAGGTACAGCAAGAGTTCAAAGGAGGAGGGAGCACGAAACACAACGACCACAGACACCTGGGTCTCTGCCACGCAGTGAGAGCACAGTCGTGGAGGATCACAGGTCTGCAAACGTGAGGCTTCCACAGCACACGTGGCTGGTCTGACAACAACCCCGTGTGACAGATGCTGTTGTTGTCTGAGCCATGAAGTTGTTAAACCATCACACACAGCGGGTAGGATGCTGGGGAGCTGGGTTTAAATTATCATCCTGCTGTTTTCCTTCTCTTTATCCCATCTGCAGTCCCCCCCCCCTTTTTTTTCTTTTCCTCACTTGTTTATGAGTTGAGGGTTTTTATTTCATTTTATCTTCTTTGCTGGCTTTTTAGACATCACTATCCTTGCCTGGTCTGGTTCTGACTTTTAGCAGCTGGTTGAATGAAGGTTTACAGTACCCATCTCTGAGTTAGCCTGCACCACCCACAGCACTGTGCTGCTTCATGCCTGCTACTAGACACTTATCCCTCCCTCTGGGTGTCACATCACGGCATCGGACTTAGCCTGCATCACCCTCAACGCTGTGCCACCCCACACGTGCTACTAGACATTCATCCCTCCCTCTGGCTGTCACGTCAATGCGTCGGACTTAGCCTGCATCACCTCAACACTCTGCCACCCCACACATGCTACTAGACCCTCATCCCTCCCTCTGGCTGTCACATCACTGGGTCAGACTTAGCCTGCATCACCCTCAACCCTGTGCCACCCCACACATGCTACTAGACATTCATCCCTCCCTCTGGCTGTCACGTCACTGCGTTGGACTTAGCCTGCATCACCCTCAACCCTGTGCCACCCCACTCATGCTACTAGACACTCATCCCTCCCTCTGGCTGTCACGTCACTGTGTTGG